>NW_022900934.1:24464464-24466135 GCF_012274545.1 Fukomys damarensis
TTTTTTTTTATTCTGTGCATTTATTTTTTTCTCTTTTTTCATTTTCAAAATATACCATGCTTATAGTAACAATAAAGACCTTAACATATCCAAACAAATGTAAATCCTGCAAAACGAGTTCTCAAGTTATATTAAAGTGAAACCAGAGATCAATAACAGAAACATACTTAGAGCATAATTACTTTTTTCTTTTTCTTTTCTCTCTCTTTTCTTTTAAAATTTTCATATAAGGGAAACCACATGTTGCACAAACTTTTGTGTCTGATTTACTTCACTCAACATTATGATCTCAAGGTGCATCCATTTTCCTACAAATGCTTCAAGTTTATCTTTCTTAATGGCAGAGTAGTATTCCATTATGTATAGGTACTGCATTTTCTTTTTCCATCCATCTGTTGAAGGGCGTGTAGGCTGATTCTAAGACTTAGCTATTATGAATTGGGCTGCTAAAAAGGTATACACTGCTGTCATATTGTGTTTTTAACCCTTTTGGGAAGATACCAAGAAGGGGAATATCTGGGTCAAATGGAATTTCTAATTTTAGTTATTTGAGGAATCTCCATACTAAATTCCACAGTGATTGTATTATTTTACACTCCCACTAACAATGAAGAAGGGTTCCTTTTGCCCCACAGCCTCATCAGCATTTGTTATTGTTTGATTTCTTGATGGTAGCCATTCTTTCTAGGGTGAGATGGAATCTTTAATATTGCTTTAGTTTGCATTTCTTGTATGGCCAGAGAGATTGAACATTTTTTCATGTATATATTGGCTGTTTGTATTTTTTAATCTGAGAAGTGTCTATTCATTTCACTTGCCCATTTTTTTATTGGGTCTTTTCTTTTGGGGCAACTAATTTTCTAGTTCTTTATATATTCTAGATGTTGGCCTTTTGTCTGAGTAATTGCTGGTAAATTTTTTTTCCCATTCTGTAGGTTGTCTCTTCACTTTGGTGATGGTTTCCTTTTATGTACAAAACTTTTTAATTTAATGAGATCCCATTTACTTATTCTTCGTATTATTTCTTGTGCAACTGGGGTTTTATTCTGAAAGTCTCTGCCTACACCTATGTCTTTAAGAGTTTTATCTATTTTGTCTTTCAGCAGAGTAAGTGTTTCTGTTCTAATGTTTGATCCATTTTTATTTTAGTTTAGGGTATGGTGAGAGGTATGGGTCTAAGGTCAACCTTTAGTATGTGGATAGCCAGTTTTCCCAGCAGCATTTGTTAAAGAGGCTGTCTTTCCTCAAACAAGGGAATTTGACCCCTTTGTCAAAGACTGTAAAACTGAGTGTGCCTAAAGTTGGTTCCATATATTTTATTCTGTTCCAGTGATGTACAAGTCTTTTTTTCTTCTTTGCCAATACCATGCTGTTTTTATAACTGTAGCTTTGCAATATAACTTGAAGTGTGGGATTATGATGCTCCCTGCCTTGCCCTTGTTGCCCAGAATTGCGTTTGCTATTCTAGGTTTCTTCTGATAACAAAATGAATTTTAAAATTGCTTTCTCCAGTTCTGTAAAAAATGTTATTGGTACTTTGATAGGGATTGTATTAAGTCTACATAACAGTTTTGGGAGTATAGCCATTTTAACTATATTGGTTCTGCCTGTCAATCAGGGGATATCCTTCTTTTACTTTTTTTTTTTTTTTTTTTTTTTTTTTTTTTTTTG
>NW_022900934.1:24466197-24482310 GCF_012274545.1 Fukomys damarensis
TTTTTTTTTTTTTTTGTACCATGGATCGAACTTAGGACCTTGCACTTGCAGGGCATGTAGCGGAACCACTGAGCTAAATTCCCGGTCCTCTTTTTCTTTTTCTTTTTTTTGGTACTGGGGATTGAACTCAGGACCTTCTGCTAGCAAGGCAGGTGGCAGCACCACTGAGCTAAATTCCCAGCCTCAGGGGATATCTATTTTCTGATAGCCTCTTCAAATTCCTTTCTTCACAGTACTATAGTTTTCACTGTAAAGATCTTTTACTTCCTTGGTTAGGTTAATTCCTAAGTAATTCATTTTTCTTGGTGGTATTATAAAAAGTATTGTTTCCCTATTTTCAGTGAGTTTGTTATTGGTATACAAGAATGCTACTGATTATATTATTTGTTTATTTATTAATTGGTACCAAAGATTGAACTTGGGACCTTTTGCTTGCAAAGCGGGTGGTGGAACCACTGAGCTAAATCCCTGGCTCACTACTGATTTTTGAGTGTTGACTTTACAACATGTTACATTACTGAATTTGTTATTAGTCCTAGGAGTCTTTTGGTGGAGTTTTTAGGGTCTTCTATACAGAGGATCATGTTGCTTGTGAATAATGTAATTTAACTTCTTCTTTCCCTATCCATATCCTTTTTATCTCTTTATTTTATAAAGAAAATTAAATATATATGCAATACAGTATCATATTTCCATCTATCCCTACAAATGCATTGCCTCAGTTGATTTGTGACTTTGCTTTCATTAAATAAACCTTTTCTTTTGTTATATACCAGAATTAACCAAGGGAGTAGGGGTCTGATTCTTTCTTTCTTTCCTTTTCTTTTTTCTTTTTTTTTTCTTCTATTGTCATAGAACATTTCTGTAGCCATCAAACTATTCCTTTTCTAAACTCCTCACAGTCCCTTGGGAGAAAATGTGTAACAAAGATGTGTGGGCCTCCGGAGTCAACAGAGACTTACTTGGAGCCTGGAAACCCAAAACAGTGAAGCATAACTTTCCTCATTAAATTCTGCTTAATCTTTGGGAATGCTGTTAACATTTGGTTTTGCTTAATTTTATCCATATCCTTTTTCTCAGAAATGGGCACTATGGGGAGCCTAATGGCTTCTCAAACATCAAATGGCTCTTAAAAGTAAAACCATGATAGATTGAATGTGAATGAAGCAAACAGGGATTAAACTTTCCTTGAAATACATGTGGACTTAATAATTAGAAGGAAAGCTCTTCATAATTAGAAAAAAATGTTTTGGGATAATGTTTGAGATGCCTGGGAAATGGAGAATGCTGTGGGGCTGCAGTGTCTCAGATTATAGCTTTTCTCTGAAACTCTGATGTCACAACCAGAGAACAAACTGTCCCAACGAGGAGATGAAAAGGCTGGCATAGTCTCTGGAACATAGTAAGCAATTAAAGAATTACTGCTTGATCTCTGTTTTAAACACTGCTAAACTTAGTTTTGTGGAGGAAACTTCTTTCACGGTGCTCTCAGGAGTTCACAGTCTTTTGGAGTGACTGCAGGAGGCAATAAAAACAGTAGAATGTTCAGGGTCTGGTGCAGAGAAAAGAAGTGGTTAAAATATTTTGCCTAAAGGCCTCTAGCAAGGCAGCGTGAATGACCCTGGGGCTGGGTCCTGAGAGAAGAGCTGTGGTGAACTATGTTGAACAGAAAGGGCAGCCTGCGTAAAGACTCAGAGGCAGGAAGACAGCTTGGGATTTAGGGAACTGCAGTTAAATTGTGATGCTGAGTAGAGTAGAGGAGAGAGACTCAGTGAAAGATGGTACCAAAGGACCAGTTAAGAGTCTCGACTAAATGGGTCTTGTGTTTGGAGACCCTTGAACTTTATCCTGCAAGATCAATATTGTGATTATCATCACGGCAACTTAGCACTTTCTTTATACAGATATGTTGTAAAATAACATTTATGAAGGCATAATTCACATACAATAAAAGGCATCAATGTAAAGTGTATGTCTTGGTGACTTTTGGCAGACGTAGACACCTCTGTAACTACTACCATTCAAGCCACAGAGTTTTATCGTTACATTAATAATTTTGTTTATGGTCTTTTCATTCAATCTTTCTACTATCCACACCCAGGAAAGCAGTATAGATTTGTCATTGTAAATTATGTCTGCCTTTCTAAAGTTTCAGTTACATGGAATATAGTATATATTCTTTATGCTTGGCTGCTTTTGGTCAACTTGATGTTTTTTAGGTTCACACGTATTGTTGGAAAGTTCATTTCTTTTTATGAAAATTCACTTTGATTACCTAGTCCTCTATTGACACTTACTAATGGACATTTGGTTCATCCATAAGGCTGCTGTGAATATTTGTGTACAAGTGTTTGTCAGTACTCACGGTAACATATGGTACAGCTAATAAATCTTGGAAGAACCTACCATCCTACCGCCATCAGCAAACTAGATGGGTGTGTGGCTGGGAGCGGGTAGAGGGCAGCATGAGGAGCAGTCATGTGACCCAAGAATATTAGAGTCTTTTCTCAGAAAAATAAAAATATTTATTTCACTTGGGTTGCTGAAATAGTTCTACATAGATTTGAAGTCCCCCACCTTTCTACCTTGGTTGCATAAAAGAAGTCCCTTTATGGTAGAAGAGAATAAGAACCGTGAAGAGGAAGAATAGAGTGGGAGAAAAGAAAATCCCAGCCTCCTCCAGGAATTAGACTTAAAGCTGAAAAAAACCCACTTAGAAATAGAATTGAGAATCTGAAGAATCCAGTACAAGGAAACTGGAGGCTAGATGAGAAAGAACATAGTGGAGACTGCTGAAATTCATGAATCACATTTTAATTTTCTAGTTCTACAGAGCCAGCCCTGTCTTAACTTTGAGATTAGACAAGGAAGCTGACAGCTCTAGGCCCTAACAAAGAGAAGTAATCCGGCTCTTCATCCGTGGAGAAAGAGACCCCTAAGGCACAGAGTGGGGTCCCTTACCATCTTCCTCTCCGTCCCTCCTTAGTTCAGCTCAGCAGATAAATACTGATATCAACCTATTAATATAGCAATGTGATAAGAGTCTGAGGTTATAAAGATGAATTAATTAGTCTCTCTTCCCAGATTTACATTGTAGTGAAGCAGGGTGGTACCTCATGCAGCCTGGAGTTAAGAGCAGTAAGGAGCTAAAACATAGAGCATAAAGTGAGAAAGAGAAACAAGAGCACTATGGGCAGATAGGAAATGTTCACTGTTCTAGATATGTGGTAAAAGCCAGGGAGTAGTCAGCGGCATCCCTAGGGCAGTAAGAGTTAGGCACAAAGCACCTTGAATGCTATATAAAGAAGTTTACATTTTATATATTAGTATTCTAAGGTTGCCATAATAAAGTACCACAGACTGGGATGCTTTAAACAACAGACACGTATTTCTCACAGAAGTGGAGCCCAGTACCAAGTTTGTTGGTCAGTCTGGTTTCTTTGGAGGCCTCTCACCGTAGTTTGCAGATGCCTGGATTATCCCTCTGTCTTCATGCTGTCTTCCTGTGAAGTGTGTTCATGTCCACATTTCCTTTCTATAAGGACAGCAGTGAGTTTGAAGTAGGGCTTACCCTAATGGCCTCCTTTTAACTTAATTACCCCTTTAAAGATCCTATC
Organism: Fukomys damarensis; assembly: GCF_012274545.1. NCBI lineage: Eukaryota > Metazoa > Chordata > Mammalia > Rodentia > Bathyergidae > Fukomys > Fukomys damarensis. The sequence continues at coordinate 24,469,815 of NW_022900934.1, forward strand.
TCCATATGCTATTACATTTTGAGATGCTAGGGTTTAGGAGTTCAGCATATGGATTTTTGGAGACACGATGCAGCCCATAAGAGAAGCCACTGAAGGATTTTAAGTAGGGAAGGGATGAACAAATTCTACATGTCAGAAACATTATTGGTAACAATATAAAGGATAGACTAGAGGAAGACAAGGCCGGAGACCTGAAGCCTGTTTGACTTTCGGAATTGCCCAGGCAAGGGATGTTAAGGACTTGAGGGCCTACGCTCAGATGCTACGTGCTTAGAATATAAATCACTTAATATAACTGGCTTCCTAAGTTTAGATCCTATTTATTTGTCATTCTTCCTATTCTTACTGTTTTATGGAAATTTATTTTTGATATGGGAGAAAGACCACACAGTATCAGCCTGAAGTTTTCTTGGAGCCTTAGTTCTGGCAATTACTAAGTGAATGATATTAGAAAAGTCATTTTATGTTGTTGACCTGTTTCCTGATCTGTAAAATGGGACTGATAGTAATATCTACCTCACAGGTTTGTTGAATGAATGAAATGAGCTCATGAGTGAAAAGGTATTTCAATTTAATTTAACTTATTATTTTGGTACCAGGGATCAAATGTGGGACCTTGTACTTGTGAGGCAGACGGTAGCACCACTGAAAAACATCCCTGGCATGAGTGAAAAGTATTTTTAAAGGCCTGTGCATCTGTTATTTATTATATTTGGCATGTCCAAAAGATACTTTATATCTGTCCATAGGAAGCAGATATTCTTTTGTTTTGTTATTTGAGACAGGGTATCATAACTTGGTTCAGAATGGCCTTTAACTCAGCATGTAGCCCTGGCTAGCCTCAGCATCCTGAGTGCTGAGATTACAAATGTGTGCTACTATTCCTGGCTAGATTTTTTTTTTTTTTATATAGAACATACCTAGTAGTGGCTATGATTTACTGAGTTGCCTAATGTAAGCCCTGGCTATGATTCCTAGATTAGCCCTTTATTCTAGAAGGGAATCAATCCTTGGCTCTCAGGAATTGGTTGGGTATTCATTTTTATCTTTATATGAGAAAAACAAAACTCTTCTATGGGTCGTTCAAATCTGATTAGCAGGAAAGAAAGAAAAACAATAAAGTACTAAAATACTAGAATTTTAGTGGCATGTTTAATATCACTAAGACATAGGGAAAGGAGCAAATAGACAAAAACAGAGAAAAAAGGAATGAGAAAAAGCCATAAGAGGTAATCTTGAAAACAAAGGGCAAAATCAGAAAAGAGACTAGAAAAGTAAAAACAAAGACTTTCCCCAAATGTCTCCTATTTCAAATCTTGTATTCATGTCTCATTTTCATAAGTACAAGAACCTCAAGGGAGAGGGGAAGAGTTGTTCTTTTTAATACAATTTATGTTTATGCCTGGTCAATGCCAACTCATTATTAACAATACTGTGTGCAAAAAATGATTCCTGGAAACTCTGACTTGGGTTTGTTATTACATACAATATTTTTGTGAATTATATACATCACTCAATGTAAATTTAGAATAGAATCCACTTTATACAGATTTTGTTTGACCTTTCTGAAGATAATTTTAATCAAACAAATACTGGTTCAACAACCTTACCTCGGAATGGATTTCTTCAAAGAAATCTGACATGACTTCACATGCTGATATTGTGTACTAACAATCTTCCCTTTAATCCACCAAATTTTTTTATAACGAAACTAGAAAACAGCAAAAATTGGTCCCAGATGAGATCAGAGATCAATCATTTCGTCATTCTTTAAACGGATGAATATTGAATAGGAGGCTTTTTCCTAGACATAAAGTAGACGAGTAAAACAGAAATGCTTCCTACCCTCAGCGAGCTTACGGTCATGTGGAAGAGTTAAATAGTAAATAAACATATCAGAAAACATCTAATTAGCACATAATTACAAACTCTGATAACATTTATGAAAAGAAAAATTGCTATGAACGAGAGTTAAGGTGGATACTTCAGATGTGGCAGTGTTGAGGAAATGAAATTTAAATTGAAACCTGAAGGATGAGTATGACAATGCTGAGAAGTAAAGAGCAGTCCAGAGAGAGGAAATGACACATTTGCAGGCCAGAGACAACAGGAAGAGTTCAGTTGCGCACTTCATCAAAACAGACCCATGTAGCAGGTCTCAGGAGTCCAGGTAGGCAAATCGGGTTAAAAAAAAAAAGTTCCCTTGCCTCCCAAGTACAAGGTGCAAGGTCCCAGGTTCAATCTCTGGTACCAAAAAATAAAAATAAATAAATAAAGATCCTTTTCTTGTTTCTCGTGTCTTCACAGTTCACACTAACTGATCACTAAGTGTCTTGGGTATGGTCAAGGCCAAAAGAACTGCCAAGAGTTCAAGCATAGAACTATCCAGGAGGCCAAGCCTAACTCAGATCCTAATGGAGACAAAGGGCAGGGCTGGGTAGAGGAAATTAATTTAAGGATTCAGTATATTTGAATATTCTTTATTCAGTTATGTCCTTAGGCATGGACAGCTTAAAATGTAATCATTTGGATTTTTCAACCCATTTATGGAATGCCTTGAATAATGGGCTCTTGAGTATTAAACACAGTTATAGACAATGAAGAAGCACCGATTTTTAAAAAAACCTTCTTACAATGAGATTCTGAAGAACCATCAGTTTTCATCATATCTACCCTTCTTCAACAAAACTGGAAAACAATGCCTTCTAGTCTTTACACTTGGTGGCTAAGGACATAGTTGAGGTTGCCTGAGAAGGGGGAAGAAGCTGGGGAATGTAGCTTATTGCAAAGGCAGGGCGTTCAATTCCCAGTACTACACACATACACACATTTGAAACTTAGACATGATTAAGTGGGCAAATATTTGTTTTGAGAGTTTTATTTAAAAAAAGAATTTTATAGAAGAAGAAAAATGATATGACTGAAATATTAGGCCAATGACCCTTACAAATTGTATATACAGGGCATTCCTGCAACTACATCCTCACGTAAATTGGTCGTTAAATGAAAAATTATATATGGTATGTTACAATATTCAGAACAAAGAGATGGCACCAGGGATCGAACTCAGGACCTCGCACTTGTGAGGCAGGCATGGTGCCACTGAGCTAAATCCTTGGCCCCTGTTTGCCTAACTCTTATATGCAGTACTGTAACATGTAACAGACATAAATCTATAGTACTGTACTATTCAGTACAATCGGAAAAATTACAGTACTGTGTAAACAAAGTGTACTGTACCAAATAAGACATTAAAGTTTGATTGACAAGATCTTTTTTTAAAAAAAAGACAGATTGCAAGTATGAACTGCAGGTTGTAAGTCTGAATACTCATTAAACAGGTTGGTCGTTAAACTAGAAATATCTGTACTAAAAAAGAAAAGATACTGGAAAATAGAATTATGGAATACATTAACTGTGAAGGTGTTATAGAGGAGGAAAAATCAGCAAAGGAAACAGACGTGCCCAGAGAAGAAGGAAAACCAGGAGAGACTGTTGTCACTAAGCCATGAGTAAATGGAATTTCAAGAAAGAAAGAGCACACATTTCACAGCGGTCAGTGCTCCAGAAAGGTCAAGCTGATAAAGACAGAAATTTGCCTGCTAACTTCAGTAATATGGAGGTCACTGTTGACCTTAAAGACAGTTCAGTTTTTTGTTTCATTTTGTTTTAGTAGAATTACCTCTATTCACCTATTCGTGTGTTTATTCATCATTCATTAAATGGACAATTAAGTGCCAGTGTCTGGGAATAGAAAAATGAATTCGGCCCCTCCCCTGAGGGAATTCCCTAATGAACAACTTATTGTGACACAGTTTGTTAAATTTAAAATAAATAAGATTATGAAGGAACGGGTAGTAGCACAAAGGGAATATCAGAGGAGCTTCCCCAGAGCAAAACAAGTTGAGATCTAGAGAAAGGATGAGAAGAATGTTATCTCAGGAGAGAAAACGGAAGATGGAAAACCTGGGTAGAAGTCCAGGAGTACTTCTGCCTCTCTCAATTTCTCATACTGTTAGCCCAGCAGAAGGATCTGGCTAGAACTCTTGGAAGGTCTTCAGAAAATAAAACCATAGTCTAAATGGATAGAAAAGAATGATCAAACCTTGAATCAGTCCAACTAAGAAAAGGAGGAGGGTAAAAACTCATTCATAAAGAGTATAAATGCCCCAGGAAGCTGCTGGCTTGTCTTCTATAGTCTAGAGTCCCTTCTTTGTTGGCATGAACTAGGTGCTTACTCTGTTCCAACTGTAACACACTTATCTCCGAAATCTAAACGTGATTGCCTCATCAATTCTAATCCTATTTTTCTTAATAGACCAGTTTCCCTTGTATGAGTTAGAGAAGCCTGAGAAAAGACTTTTTTTCACACATCTGGAAACTTATTTTTAATTAAAACATTGTCCTTAAGCTCTTATTTTTTGTAATTTACCAAGGATATTTTCTGTTGACAAGTAGGACAGTCTGATTGCTTAATTTGAAACATTTTAGTTAAGGATCAAGGTTAATGGAAGATGTAAATTGTTCTTCACAGATGATGAATATACCTTTCAAATCAACATATACGTTCAGAGACATTTTTCTTCATGCAAAGTAAAGAGCAACTAGGCAGGTGGGCATGGTGGTGCCTGCCTCTTATCCCAGCTATGTGGGAAGCTGAGGCAGAAGGATGAGTTCAGAGCAAGCCTGGGCAACTTAGCATGATCTTGTCTCAAAAATTTAAAAGAGCTGGGATGTAGCTTAATTACAGAGTACTTGCTTAGCATGTAAGAGGCCTTGAGTTCAATCTCTAGTACAAAAAAAAAAAATGTTTTTAAAAAGGTAGCTAGTCAACTCCAGCACAGATTTTTTGTTTTGTTTTGTTTTGTTTTTTGAGACAGGGTCTCACTGCATAGTTGAGACTGACCTGGACCTCACTATGTAGCCCAGGCTGGTCTCGAACTCACAGTGATCCTCTGCCTCAGCCTCCCAAGTGCTGGGATTACAGGTGTGCGCCACCACGCCCGGCTCAGCACAAATTTTAATAGCCTTTAATAGCAGAGGCTCTGTTACCTTGCCTAGTACATACAACCCCAAAGTAGTCAGGTTTCAATAGACTAAAGAGGGAAAACAAGGCAAGATGGCAGCTTAGAAAACAAGAAAAACCCAAGGGGAGGAGAAGCAAGAGATGGAGAGGGAACCTGGGCATGAATGCACCTTTAAAGGTATGTCCCCAGTGATCCTTGTCTTCCACCTAAGTCTCCCCTCCTCAAGTTTCACCACCTCCCCATAGTGCCACTAGCTGGGGCCCAGCCTTCAACATCCGTCCTCTGAAGGACATTCCAAATTCAACTATAGCAAGAAGGCAAAACACATTGGGTGAATGCTTTTCTTGCCTTGAAAACTAGCTGTGTTTTCTTCAGATTCATTCCATGTAAGTTTCTACACTCCTTTAAAAAGTTTAAAGAGCTACAGATTTTCTGTAAGGGAGAAAACTTCTATCAGCTTTCAGAATGGATAAGATTTAAGTCTGTAGACCCCAATATATCAGGAGAAGGAAACATAGCCTGTACTTTGAAGTGTTCTGTTTCTAGGCCTTCCCTATTGGCTAAGAAGTTTTAGTCCATTCATACCCGCCCCCCAAAGCAGATGTCTGTGAGAAAGAAGGGGAACAGCACAAAGATACTTTCCCAACGGAGTTCCCAGATGTGAGCTTCCCAGAATGATGAAGCACAGCCCTCCTGTCAAGTTCCAGGACCATCATGCTTAGCTCTCCTGACACATGTTTTTGCTCAGTTTTGGCCAAGGAGGCCTACATTTAGGGATAGGTGACAAGTCTATCCTTTATCCTACTGCCACTTGTCTTGTTTTAAAATAACCTTACCCCCCCCCAAATCATACGTGTTTTATATACGGGTGGTGACTGCTTTTAATCTGTCTCAGGTTAGGATAGTTAAAATATAGCTGAGATGTAGAGGTTTCTTCTAACATATTTATCGTAGTAGTTCACTGGAGGTGACAATAAGACCAACAAAATATAGGTAGCTTTGTGCTTCCTAAGGTTGTGAAGAGACATTTTTAGAAAAATTAATAATGAACACATGAGAAGGGACTGAGTGTGGTGCAGACAGGCAGAATTTTATGACAGGGAAATGAGTGGCCAGTTGGGGCACGTCTTTCAGGCAGATTTCAAGTGGTGCCTTAGTGGTTGGTGCTCACAAGGCTCTGAAGTGAGTTAAGAGTGGCGTTGGAACATAGCTTGGGAAATTGCTACTCATCCTTGACTAGGAAAGTTGCTTATGAGGGTTCTGGTATGCCTGGGATACAACTAAGAAGTAACCTGGAAATAACTGTAAAGCATGATCTGCGTGTATACTTGTCAAGCTGCAATAACGCAATTGTGTTCACTTAAATATTCCTTTAAGAAAAAAAAGCATCCTTCCAACCAGGCTCTTTTAAAAGACCCATATCATTTTAGGTAATTTAGACAGCAACAGTATGTCAGGTAAGGTTTATGCAATCAAATCTTAATTACAACTGCACTAACTAGACCACTTATGACACTTTGTTAGAGGAGGGAATTGGTATGGAAAAGCAGGAGTGGGAAAACTTTTCTTGGGCTTTACTCTCAGAGTAGTAGCTGGTCTGACTCTAGAGGCAACTTGTCAGAAGAAGCAGAGAAGCCAGTAAATATAGAGAAGACTTGGAAGACATGTTGCTAAAACCCTAGGAATTCTAGGAGCCATTACTTAGCAGATTCCAGTTGATATATTCTAGGAAGAAGGTGAATATGGAATTCTGTGGTTTCCTAGTTCATTCCATTTTAAATTGTGTGCATTTCCTTTTTATTTATAATTCACACATAGAAATTGTACATAGTTATGGGGTACAGTGTGACATTTTAATATAGATATTAATGACCTACCTGTTTAACAACTGTGTGGTCTCAGAGGCAGCTGCTCAGATTTACAACCCACTGCTTGGACTTACTACCCATCTTTTTTTGGGTATAGTTCTGTATATCTTATTAATGGAGCCTCAATTCCTTTGTTTGTACAATACACCTCATTTATACAGTACTGTAATTTTTGCTAGCTTTATATTCTGTTATACATTATAGTACTACATAGAAGAATTATGCAAAGGCCAGGGATTTAAAAGCTCAATGGTGCCGCCACCTGCCTCACAAGTGCAAGGACCTAAATTCGATCTCTATACCCCTCCAAAAAAAGAGTCATTCAAATAAAAGCAAAGTTATCAAGTTGGAGTTTCCTTTGAACATCTTGTTCTGAACATTTTGCATACTATATAAGATTTTTCATTTAGTGACCGATTTACTTAAGGAACTAGTTGCAAGAACATTGTTCAGTCACTAAACAAGGAGTGTCTGTACATACTCTCTGGATGACTTAATTACTCACACGCCAAACTCATGCCTCTGAAATCTTCACCTCTAATTTTATCAAGTCCCTCTGAGCATCCATGGGATATATTCAGCTGCTTGTTAGATAACTGCCTATGTCCTCCAGGACTACAGCCTTACCATGACCCAAACGAAGCTCCTTATTTCCCTTGTCCTGCCCAATCCCTAGACTATATTTTTCTCCTTTAATTTCCCAGCTAGTGGTATGATACCACCATTATCTTGTCTCTTGTGTCAGTATCATCCCTTCCTCACTCTATAGTTGTTTCTCAAGTCATTTTGGTTTTATTTCCAAGGTATGTTTTGATGTGAAGTCCAGGTGTTAGAGAACCCATGTGGAACTCAGCAGTCTCCCTGAAGTAAGAAGATGGAGCTGGAGATCCAGGAAGGCTACAGAATCTAGGAGTCACAAAACAGAATTCTATAAAGAGAATTTGAGCTGGGCTTGGTGGCACATGCTTGTAATCCCAGCACTCGGGAGGCTGAGGCAGGAGGATCGCTGTGAGTTCGAGACCAGCCTGGGCTACACAGTGAGTTCCAGGTCAGTCTCAACTACATAGAGACCCTGTCTCAAAAAAAATGAAACAAACAAACAAACAAACAAAAAAAAGAGAACTTGAGGTAGAGATGGGGAGGAGGAAGGGGGAGGTTTGAGAGAATGTGAGGGAAGAGAGAGAGAGAGAATATAAACACCAGAGATCTGCACAGGCTCTCCTTTGAGAAAACAAATACAAACAGATCAATAATTATGCATAAGATAGAAGTAAGAGGTAAGACATTAAAACAGTTAATGCTATACTCCATTTGTTCATGAAGCCAAAGGAAAGACTGAGAATGTTAAGTAAAGATATGCAAGATATTTGAAAAGACCTAAGTCTAACTTCTAGAGATGAAAAATACAATATTGGATATAAAAAATACACTGGATGAGATTAATAGCAAGTTAGGCATTGCCAAAGAAAATACTAAAGAGTTTGAAGACATAGCAGCAGAAATAATCCAATATGATGCAATCAATAATAACTTTTAAAATTAGTAAATGAAAAGAATCCAATTCAAAACACATACAGAAGAAAAGGACTTAGAAATTAAAAAGAAAGGATCAGTCATTTGTGGGAAAACTTCAGATACCCTAATTTACGTGTAACTAGAGTCCCCAAAGAGGAGAGTAGGAGTCAGAAAAAAATTGAAGAAATAATGACAAAAAGTTTTCAAATTTGATGAAAACTATAAACCAACAGATCCAAGAAGTTCAATAAATCCTGAACACAAGAAGCATGAACAAAACCACACCAAGAAACAGCATGATTATACTCTTAAGTGAAATAAATAAGTCACACATGTGTAAATACCGAATAATTTCTCTGGTGTAAATAACTATATGTACATAAGATCCTAATGGTATAATTGACAATGTGAAATAGGAAGGAAAGGGCTAAAGGTGTAGGGGAAGTGGGAAGGGTAGGGGAAGGGAAATAAGGGAAAAGAAAAATTATGAGAAAATGAAAAATGGAAATAAAGTACTTGTAAATAGGGAAGCCTGGATGGGGTGAAGGGAGGGCATGGGTAAGGGGAAAAAAATGAGAACCAAGACCTGTCATGTAAAGGTACAAGATCCCAATGATGAATGTGACTGTTCTGTATACCTAAAATGTACCAATAAACTCAATGAGAAAAAAAGAGAGAAAGAAACAGCATGATCTGACTGTTTACAATCCAGTGATAAGGAGAACATTATTTTCATCCCTACTCTTTTAGGCCGGGCCCTTTTAACTTCTTAGATGAACTTTAACAGTAACTCCCAACTAATCTCCTATCTCTAATTTGATTCCTACCCGTGTTTTCCTCTTTGCCACTATCAGAATTCTTCACTGCCCACTGAATAAAGTCCAAATCTCTCTGCTTGACAAATAAAGTCTTCTTAGCACAGGGTAAGTCTGACCATTTTCTTTCTGACCTCCACTTCCTTTGCTCCCACACTGGCTCCCATGCTCCAGCCACATGGTAGGTGTTTCACAAAGACTAGTGGTTATACTGGCAATATGGCTGACACACAGCAAGATCCATGGAATCACACGGGCTCTGATCCATTGACCTACTGACGGATTCGAACCCGGCTATTATGAGAGGAGACTGAAGGGAAGGGAGTGGGTCACGTGAGCTTGGCCTCGGAGATTATATGTAGTCTCCAGCGTCTTCCTTTCTGGCTCTTCCTTCTCTCTCTGTATCCTGCCTACCATAAAGTGAGTTCCTTTTCTCTACCCTGCCATTCTGCTATTGTATTTTTGCCTCACCATATGCTTAAAACAACGGAGCCAGCTGACCATGGACAGTAAGCCTCAGAAACTATAAATCAAAATAAACCTTTCCTCCTTTAAGTCGACTTTCTCTGGTATTTTGTCAGAGACAGAAAGATGACTAAGCAGTTGGTATGCTGTTATACCATACTTGACTAAATGGTCTGAAACAAATTCAAAATAGTTTTATATACTAGGGATTCATAACAGGCATGAAGAATTGAGAAAAAGGAAAGAGGAATGTTTACAGGAGTTATCCCATAAAAGCTTTATAAAGAAGGCATAGTCAGAACCAAAGAATGGGTAGGACTCGGAAAAGCAGAATGAAGGAAGAGGCTACTATTGGTGAAATAGGCTGAGTCCTGAAAGCAGGAATAAGCAGTTTGGGACGTGCAAGGATACTTGGACTACATCTAGTCTTAAGACTGAGGAATAATGGAACAGTAAGCAGTGACAGGTGATGAAATGTCCTGCTGGGGTGCCACAGTGAGGCAATGGATTTGATCAGATAGAGCAGGAGTCAGCAAAGCAAATCAGTAAGCCAGCCAGAACTGGTCCCCCTTCTTATTTTTTTGTAAATAAAGTATTGTCCAAGGGCAGTTATGCCCAGTCCTTTATGTATTGTAGTGGCCACTTTCCTGCAAACAGAGTTGCCACAGAGACCTTATGACCCACAAAGCCTTTGTAGAAAGTTTGCTGATCCCTGAGATTAACAGTCAAGACTTAAGGCAAGTGGGATTTTAGAGAAAGAGTATTCCGTTAACCTAAGTCGGTAAATTAAGATTGGTTCAAGATTTAAGTTTTTGGAAACTTTCACACCTAAATGATGAGACTCCTAGATCAAAGAACAGCAAATATACAGTTACCTAATAAAAAGAGAATTAAAATTTTATTAGAGGCCATTTTGAAATATCTGATATGTTTACAGCGTTTTCAATAAAGCTCCAAGACAAGTTTAACATATGTTAATTGAAATATTCTCCTCATTTGCAGAGAATATGCCTTGAGGGGAATTTAAATTGAAATGTATCTCCTTGCCTTGCTGTAGTAGTCTCTGAGTCACTATTTGCTTTTCCCTGCAGTTCTTTTGTTCCCAAATCTTTCACAAACCAACTGGGGCCAATTATCTGCCAGGCAATTAAAATCAAATAGTTTGTGCCAAGGAGCCCTTTAATGCAGCTATTTCTCCTTAATCCTGGGCATTTTACAGAGTGCCATTTTCCTCCTGACTAAAACTCTCATTCTATGGTGCAGACACACATAAATTAACACGGCCAGCAAACTTTTTACGAGGTTTAAACTTTCCTGAGAAGTATCATTTCTCCGTTCCGGCAGGCTAGAAGTACCCTCAGATTCAATAAAATGTTGGGCTGTACTCATTTTTTATTACACCCATGAACTTACAGCAGAAAACCAGGTGAGATTATTATACTTATGGAGTTATACCTAGCAAAGAAAAAAACATTTCAACCCAGTGTAGTGGCACAAGCTTAATAATACCCGAACTTGAGAGGTTGCAGCAGGAGGATCGCTGTGAGCTCAAGGTCAGCCTGGGCTACTCAGCGAGTTAAGGACGGACTAAACTGCCTAATGAGACCCTATCTTAAAAAAAAATTCAGATGATGACAAGATATTTCTTCTTTAAAACATTACCTCCTCATCTTCATTGAAATCCTACAGTGTGCAGGGCAGAGGAGACACAAAGAGTTGTAAGATCTGCTTCGTGTCCTTTTATAATTGAGAGCAGGTTCTCTTAAACTTTTTGGATTTAAGAACTTTTTACATTGTGGAGAATTTGAGGATTCCCCAAGAGCTTTTGTTTCTGTGAATTTTATCTCTGGATATTTACCATATTAGAATAGGATGAGAAAATATTTATTTATTAATTTATTCCTTTAAAAATAACAATAATATGCCTCTAGTACAAAAAATAATAGAACTAATGAGCTCAATTTTGCAAGATGCAAGGAATATAACAATCAATTGTATTGTTATCTACTGGCCTGAATACATTAGACACAAAATTTTTAAATACCATTATAATAGTATGCTTAATTTTTTAGTTAGTACTGATTCTCATTTACTATAAATTCTCATTTACTACTTAGATGTAAATCTAACAAGTCATGTAAAGGACTTGTATGCTGAAAGCTGCAGTGATGAAAGAAATTAAAGATCTAAATAAATGCAGAGGGATGCAGCTCAGTGCGAGGCCCTTGGTTCAATTCCCAGTACAAACACATGAATAAATTAAAAATAAATAAATAGCGCATTCCTCAACTAACACCTGGCGCTCTCCAATTAAAAGAGGAGAAGTTCTGTGAAATATAGTGTTGGAATTTCAATTGGCATTGCATTTAATGTATATAGCAGTTTTGATCCTACCCAGGCAGGGGATATCTTTCCATTTTTTTTTATCCTCTTTGATTTCTTTTTTCAGAGTGCTGTAGTTTTCAGTGTAGAGATCTTTTGTTTCTTTTGTTAGATTGATTCCTAGATACTTCATTTTTTTGGATGCTATTGTAAAAGGAATTTTTTCCCTTATTTCTCTTTCCGTCTGTCTGTTATTTGTGTATAGAAAGGCTATTGATTTTTGGGTATTCACCTTGTATCCAGATACTTTACTGAATCTGTCAATTAAGTCTAGAAGTTTTTTGGTGGAGTTTTTTGGATCTTCAATGTAGAGTATCATATCATCAGCAAATAATGATAGTTTAACTTCTTCCTTTCCTATCTTTATTGCTTTAATTTCTTTCTCTTGTCTAATTGCTGTGGCTAATGTTTCCAGAACTATATT
>NW_022900934.1:24483406-24501053 GCF_012274545.1 Fukomys damarensis
ATATTGAAGATATACTCCTAAGTGAAATAAATAAGTCACACATGTGTAAATACCAAATAGTTTCCCTGGTGTGAATATTCTGCAACAATGCATAAGATTCTAATAAGATTACTGACATTTAGAAATTTGAAGAAAGGAACTAAAGGTGTAGGGAAGGTGTGATACGTAGGGGAAGAACAAAAAGGGAAAAGAAAAAAAATGTGAGAGATGAAAATAAAGTGTTTGTAGATGGGGAAGGGAGGAGGGGGTGAAGGGAGGGCAGAGGTAAGGGGAAAAAATGAGAATCAAGACTTGCCATGTAAAGGTACATGATCCCAACAATGAATGTAACTGTACTGTATCCCTAAAATGTACCAATAAACTCAATAAAATTAAAAAAAAATAAATAAAAGAGGAGAAGTTTGGCTGGCTCAGAATTTGAGGTTTCAACTCATGACTGGCTGGCTCTAAGGCAGGAACATCATGGCACGGTGGAGCAAAGTTGCTCACTTCATGGTGGCTGGGAGCAGAGCACAGGGGAAGAGCATCAACAGAGATATGTTTTCCAAATGTATGACCTCAGGGACTCACTTCCTCCAGTTGGGCCCCACTTTTCCGGGGATCAAACTCTGGTCGTTGTGCTTGCACTGAGCTAAATCCCCAGCCCTGGGCCCCACGTCTTAACAGCATATTAACTGTGAACATCAATGGAACATTAACCTATGGATGAGCCTAGCATGTCCATGATTCAGTCTCTTCTCCAATGGTCAAGTTGACAATGAACTGGCAAATCAATGCAATCGCAACTGAAATCCCATGGACCTTGAGAAAACAATCCAAAAATTCATTTGGAACAAGAGGAAACCTAGAATAGCAAAAGCCATTCTAGGCAATAAAGACAAGGTACAGGAGTACCACAATCCTCAACTTGAAACTATACTACAAAGCTACTGTGATTTTAAAAAACCCAACATGGTACTGGCAAAGAAACAGACCTGAAGACCAGTGGAACAGATTAGAAGATGCAGAGACAACTCCAGACATACTCGGCCACCTCATCTTCAACAAAGGAGCCAAGCACTCTCACTGGATGAAAGATAGCCTCTTTAATAAATGGTGCTGAAAAAATTGGGTTTCAACTTGCCAAATATTAAAACTATACCTATATCTCTCACCATGCACTAAACTAAAATCAAAATGGATTAAAGATATAAATATTAAAACAGAAACACTAAACCAGCGGGAAGAGAGGTTAGGTATAACTCTTGAATACATTGGTGTAGGAAAAGATTTTATGAACAAAACTTCAATTGCATGTGAACTAGCACAAACAAACAACACCTGGGATCTCTTCTTATTAAAAAGCACGGCAAGAGAAACCACCAACAGTGTGAAAAGACAACCCACAAAGTGGGAAAATTTTTACCAGCTGTTCCTCAGACAAAGGTTTACTATCTAGAATATATAAAGAATTTAAAAGAATCAGACCTCCCAAATTTAAAGACCTAATCCAAAAATGGGCATCTGAAATGAACATTTCTCAGATAAAAAAGTCGAAATAGCAAATAAACATATGAAAAAATGTTCAACATCATTGGTCATTTGACAGATGCAAATGAAAACAATGCTGAGAGTCCACCTCACACCAGAAAGAATGGCTGCTATCATGAAATCAACCAATAACAAATGCTGGTGGGGTTGTGAGAAAAAAGGAACCCTTCTCCATTGTTGGTGGGAGTGCAGACCGGTGCAAGCACTGTGGAAATCAGTATGAAGATACATCAAAGAACTAGGATTAGAGGTCCCATTTGACCCAGCTGTTGCCCTGCTGGGTATCTTCCCCAAAGAATTAAAAGAATCATATCACAGTAATATATGTGCACCCATGTTTATAGCGGCACAGTTTGTAATAGTTAAAACTTGGAAACAGCCCACTTGCCCATCAACTGGAGATTGGATAAAGAAAATATGGTTTCTCTCTAAAATGGGGTACTACTCAGCCATAAAGAATAAGAAATTAGAGGCATTTATAGCTAAATGGATTCATATTGAGGTGATACTCTTAAGTGAAATAAACAGGACACACGTGTAAATACCAAATAGTTTCTCTGGTGTGAGAAACTGAAAGTGTAAATAAGAACTAAAAGGTATAATAGATAATGTGAAATAGAAAAGGGGCAAAAGGGAAGGGAAAGTGGGAGGGGTAGGGAAAGGAAAGAAGGCAGTGGAATTAATATGAGAAAAGGAAAAAATGGAAACAAAGTCTTTGTAAATAGGGAGGTGTGGAGGGGCTGAAGGAAGAGCAGGGGAATGGGGAAAAAAATAAGAGCCAAGATAGATTACATAAAGGTACAAATTTCCAAAGATGAATGTCATGATATTGTACACCTAAAATGTACCAATAAAATTAAATTTAAAAAACGATAAACTGGAAAAGACACACAATAGTATTCATGGATTAGAAGATTTTGTATAAAAAGATTTGATTTTTCTCAAATTAATATGCAATTTAATTCAATTCCTATCAAAATAGCAGAACTTTTTATGTTAGAAATTGACAAGATTACTCCAAAACTTACTTAGAAAGGCAAAGGAGGGCCAGGGATTTAGCTCAGTGGTGCCACTGCCTGCCTCGCAAGTGCAAGGACCGAGGCAAAGGAATCAGACTAGCTAAAACAGTTTAGAAAAAGAATAAAGTGAGAAGAGTCAGTCTATCCAATTTATGGATTTATTACCTAGCTAAAGTAATTAAGAGTGTGATAACTTTGTGAAAACCAAAAACAACAGCAAAACCTTAAGACACACTATATAGATGGGAATGTTAACAAGACTTTCTGCTGACTGCCCATTACAGAAAATCCAGGGGATATTCTAAAAATGCAGAAAGATAAAAGACCAACTGAAACAACACAGTTATAACTTTATTTCTTACCTATCAGATGTCAAAAATAAAAAGGGCAACATCACATTCTATTTAAAAAGTTATAGGAAGCAGATACTCTCTTACACTGCTGGTAGGAATGCAAATTAGTAAAGCCTTTGGAGGGAAATTTGGCAATGTGTAACAAAACTACATTTGTACTTACATTCATTTTTGAAGTTTTAATGAAGTATATTTTACAAATCAACCCATTTATACTGTAAACCTCAACAATTAAAAACCGCTTGGATATTCACCCAAGTTGTGCAAGCTTCACCACAATTTAATTTTAAAACGTTTTTGACACCCCAGAAAGAAGTCCTTTGGGCACAAGTAGTCATTCTGTATTTCTGCACAACCAACAGGCAACCATTAATATGTTTTCTGTTGATGGATTTGCCTATTCTAATGTACTGAGCTTTTGACTCTGCAAACTTAAGGATCTCCATTTTTTCATATATGAAAAAATATATATGCACACAATTATTTGTTACAGTATTTTTCATATTGTAAATTATTGGAAATAACTTCAAGATCCATAGAGAGTGGATATATAAACCACAGTGTATAAACCAAGCCACGCAAACAGGTACTATGCACTTGTAAAACAGTCATCAGGATGCCTCTATTAACTTGTACAGGCTCATTTCCATAATACACTGTTAAATGAAAGACAAGCAGAGTGCCAAATAGTGTCTACTGTGTTTTGTCATGACCCGGTTCTGTCTCATCGAAGTGTGTATGCTGAAGTCACACCCCAGATACCTCTGAATCTGACTCTACTTAAAAATAGACAGATGTTTCAAAGAAGTGATCAAGTTAAAATAAGAGAGTTGGTTATGCATCTTTCCAATTTGATTTGTATCTTTAAGAGAAGAGGGAATCTGAACACATAGAGAGATACTGGGAGTGTGCATAGAGGAAAAGTCACATGAACACACAAGGAAAAGGCACGGATCGATAAGCCAAGGAGAGAATTCTGAGAAGAAACTAAACCTGACAAAATGTGACTTTGTACTTCTAGCTTCCAGAATGTGAGAAAATAGTATCTGTTGTCTAAGCCACTGAATCTGTAGAATCTGCAGTTTTTGCTATGGCTTACCAAATTAATATATTATGCATCACTTTTGTATGAAAGAAGGAATAAAATAAAATATGTATGTATCTACTCATCTCTACAAAGGACATAAGGGGAGGTTAAACCAGAAATTCATGTAATTGGTGGCCTACAGGGAGAGTTAGAAAGAATGGGAGATGGAATAAAACAGAGGTAGAAAAGGAGAAATTCTTAACTGAGTGTCTTATTGTAGAACTCTTATTCTCAAAACTGGTATAGCACGCGCGCGCATGCACACACACACAAACAGGATTTTAAAAAATCAACCAGATTGTGAGGGAAATCCAATGTGAGATACAAAAGTAACAGATGAACCTGACTTTATTATAAATGATAATATAATCACACTGAAGTGGATAGAGAGGAAAAGAACTAATGTAAAAAACTGTGGAAAACAGTACAGTAAGACCTCAATTTACAAATGCTTCTGTTTGCCATCAATTTGGTTTGCAAACAAAAGTGTTCACCAAAATTTTGCTTCCATCTACAAACTCTGCATTGGGTGACAAACTCAGTCATGGCCATCTACCCATGCAAAGGCACAGCCATCTCTCTCCAAATCATAAAACAGATTAAGTTCGTAAACTGAGGCACCACTGTAAACAGAATACAATAGTATACAATAGAGACAAAATAAAAATATTGCATACAAATAGCATAATTAGTCAATTTATTTTTCATAGGGGTATGAGTAATCATGAAATTACTTTTATGTGTATACTGGGATTGAACAAATAACTGAATGTACTCAATAATGAGAACCAGATTTACCCTGGAGTTGTAAATAAGAAAAGGGGCAGACCAGAAGGAATCTGATGAGGTTGAATTGGAGTCAAAGTTACCAATATGAAGTCATGTTTTAAATATATATATATATATACAGATAGACTGACACAGAAAATCTAGATATGTATTCATGCGTGTGTTAGTGTGTGCACATAAGCACATATATCCTCGTTCAAGCATCTGAAATACCTATAAGCAATGATACCCTGATAGCACAAAGCACTCCTGGCCCCCACATCTTTGTCTTAAAGACCACTGTCCAATTAAAGGGATTAAGAGACCAACATGGTTGACTCTCATCCTGGGGCAGGAAAACTACAAGAAGAGCCTGGAACATCTTGTGGTAGCAAAATTTGATGAAGGGTTTTTGTTTGTTTGTTTGTTTGTTTGTTTTTGGTACCAGGGATTGAACTCAGGTCCTTGTGCTTGCGAAGCAGGCAATGTCACCACTGAGCTAAATTCCTGGCCATTTTGAAAGGAGAATGTGCACTTGAAGGATTTCCCAGTTACCAAGAATGGGACTACTTATTTATTTATTTTCAGTAACGGGAATCAAACTCAGGACCTTGCCCTTGCCAGGCAGACACAGTGCCACTAAGCTAAATCTTTGGCCCAGGAATGGGATAATTTAACAGCAAAATAAATCATGGCAGTAGTGGGTTATAAGCCATAGAATAAAATAAATGTCCATCAGTTTATAGTGATATAAATAAATAGGTGAATGAATAAAAGAGGAAGAAGTACAACTTCTGTACAGTAGAACTTTAATAAATTTAGAAGGAATGAGGGAAATACAAGTTCATAATTTGGCAAAAACTATAAAAATAATTAGAGGAGAGAAGCATCAATGGATGCTAAAATTAGTGAAAGTATGATGAAAAATAATGTATTTGAACTTGTTCATATCAGATACTTACTAAATACAAAGGGAAAAATAGTAACTCCAAAGTTGAGAAAGCCAGAAAATACCACATTAGCCAATTTCAAGATTAACATCAAAAGTAATAAAGCATAACACCGTAGATCTTGTGAAAGAAAGGTACACCATCATTTCTGCAGTGTTCTAGCCAAACATAAATAACTTTAACTCAATCATGAGTAAAACTCAGACAAACCCAAATTCAAGAAACTTTTACAAAATACATGACCAGGATTCTTAAAAAGTGTCAAAGTCATAAAAGACAGACTGGAGGAACTGTCACAGTTTGAAGGAGACTAAATAGCTATGATACCTAAATGAAATGTGGTATCCTAGGCTGGATCACAGACCAAGTAAAGTACATTACTGGAGCTGGGTATGTAGGGGAAGGTCTGTAATCCCAGCTGTCTGGCCTCAATGACTTTTGTCTCTTTGGGGTCTTGCAGATGTACATGTTTACTAATCAGCTGAACTTGCCAGAGATATTATCCAGGTGGGTCTAACCTAATCAGATAAGTTTTTAAAAGAATAGAATTTTCTACATCAGAGGACAGAAGTCATAGATGTTCAAAGTGTAAGAGGGATTTGGTGAGAGGGATATTCTGCTGCTGGCCTGGAGGGATTCTTTTGCTACCATGTTGTGAAGGGGTGGTGTGAGGATTTATGTGTATAGCCTCTAGGAGGGGAGAGGAGCTACCAGCTAGCCACCAGCCAAGAAATGAGAAACCCAGTCCTATAGTTCAAGAACTGAGTTCTGGCAACATCTGAGTGAGAGTCTGAAGCAGACTCTCTTCAGGTGAGAAGGCCAGCAGCCAACACCTTGATTTCAGCCTTGTGAAACCTTTGCCAGTAAGTGTAGCTACTGCACGACAGACTTCTGACTTACAGAACTGTGGATAAATAAGGTGCTAAGTTCCCACTTACTTGTTACACAGCAACAGAAGTCTAATAGAAACACCAATCACCAATGTCAGACTGGACAAAAAAGAAAAACCAAACTATATGTTGCTTACAAGAGATGTACAATAAAAGTTTATAGGAGGAAAAAAAGAGAAAGAACTAAATAAAATAAAAAATGTAAAACAGTAAAGCTGAGAAATAGTATGTGGTTGTGGAAAGAATATTATACTTGAGCCTACTTTCTAGAATGCTTACCAGTTTGTGAGACCTCTGGTAATTATCTTAACCACTGTTTGCCATCCTTCCCAAGTTTAAATTTACTAGATTCCATATAGGAACTAGAGATTGGACGTCCAAAGAAATGGCTTAAGTTAATACGAAGTTAATAATTAGAACGGAAATGTGTTCTTATTCCTGTATAAACCAGCTCAATATACTCTTTTGAGCAAACACATAAATCGGTTTGTTTCAAATGATCTTAAAAAAAAGTCTACAGGGTGGGAAACTGACAGTAATCATAAGAAAGCTTATGTGGTTCTTCTAACACCTGATAAGTAGACTTCAGGATAAAGCAGCATTACTAGAGGTAAAGAAGAATATTTCTTATGATCAAACGGTCTATTCATCAAACAATTGTAAAAGTTCTAAATGTTTATGCATGTAATATCAAAGTTTCAAAGTATGTGAAGTAAAAAACAGGCAGATGGAAAAAGTAGACATAATTACATTTGGAGATCTCAGCATCTTTCTGTTGATAATTGATAGAACAGATAGTCAAAAAATCAGTAAGGAGGGCCAGGGATTTGGCTCAATGGTTTTGCCACCTGCCTGGTAAGTACAAGAGCCTGAGTTTGATCCCCAGTAAAAAAAAAAAAAAAAAAAAAAAACAGGAAATCTTGAATAACTCAATGTAAACCAAATGGTCTTAACTGCCATTTACTGAACTCTAGATCCCAAACTGAAACATAGAACTCTTTTCAAACATATGTGAAATATTCATTAATATAGACCATATGGTTGGCTATAAAAAGGTTTTTAAACATTTTAAAAGACTGAAATAATAAAAGAGTATGCTATAAAATAATAAAAGAGTATGCTATGTTACCTATTATACAGCCACAATAGAGTTTAATAGGGAACCATTAATGAAAAGTTATATGAAAAACTTTTCAATTATTTTGAAAATAATCAAACATGTTTCTTATACATCTATGTGTTCAAGAGGAAATCACATAAAGTAGAAAATATTTTGAAAGGAAAAATTAAAACCATATATCAACATTTGTAGGTTGCATATTTATAGTAGCGTGTAGAAGGAAACTGATACTTTTTTTTTTTTTTTGGTACTGGGGATCAAACTCAGAATCTTGTGCTTGTGAGGCAGGTGCAGTCCGCCGAGCTAAACCTTTGATCTTGATACTTCTAAATGGACATTTTAAAACAAGACAGATTTATAATAAAATGATCTAAACATCCACATTAAGAACATAGAAAAGAGACAGGGAGGGAGGGAGACATGAAGAAGGAAAAACAAATTAAATCCGGAATAAAGCCAAAAAAGAATATGGAAAAAAACTGAGTTATCAGCAAAATAAAAAGTTGGCTCTTTGAAAATGTTAGTAAAATTATTAAGCTCTAGCTAAAATTCTTAAGAAAAGATAAAATACTTCAAGTATTAATATTACAAATAAAAGATACAATAATCAACATTTAAAACTCACTATTGGGGGCTGGGGATTTAGCTCAGTGGTTCGGTGGCCTGCCTTGCAAGCACAAGGACCTGAGTTCAAAAAAAAAAAAAAAAAAAAAAAAAAAAAAAAAAAAAAAACCAAAAAAACCAAAAAAAAACCCTCACTATTGAATTCAACATTCGAATGGAGGAAAGAATATGTGGGGCTAAAGATAGAACAAAACAAATTATTCAATCTGAAGTTTACACCATAAAGAAATGATAGCTATTAGAGGAGACAGGTGTGTTTAACTCAACTTTAAGCATTACACAATCTATTGGGATATCAAAATATCACACGATATTTCATTGATATAGACAGCTTTATATTTTCTGTATCCATTACAAAATAAATTTTAAAAGAAAAATTATTCAATCCAAAAGATAGACAATTATTGGATCTTGAGTCACTAGAGTTTCAAAAGGAAAGGAAAAAAGGTGCAGAACAGAAAACTTGGTTGAAGAAATAAAACCTGAGAACTTCACAAATCTACTGAAAGAAAAATCTCAGTCCAAGTAGTTCAGAAAATTCAACAAAATAAATCAAAAATGACAAGGCACTTCACAATTACATTGCTTAAAACTGAAGAAAAAAAATTAGTGAAATCAGAGGAAATGACATATTACTAAAATGACATATTACTAAAAATTGACATATTAGTTACAGTAAAACAATGATTGCATGGCTATAGGTTTCTCATCAGAAACTATGGAAACCAAGATGTAGTGAAACAACAGTTTTAGCACACCAGACAAATGTCAACCCCAAATTCCATGTTCAGTGAAAATATCCATTATAAATAAACATGAAATAAATATATTGTTAGATGAAGGGAAGCTCGGAGTAAATACACTGTCAGTAGACCTGTTCTAAAAGAATTACTGAAGAAAATTCTTCAGGGAGAAAAGAAATTATATCAGAAGAAAACTGAAAACATTATGAACAAAGGGGGTGCAACAGAAATGGGAAATATCTGAATAAATATAAGAGGCTATTTTTCGCTGAATGTTTGATGGTTTAAGGCAAAAATTATAATATTATCTGGTGGGGTTTTCTATGTACATAGATGCAATATAAGACAACTATGTTATAAAGAGGGGAATACAGTGCTGGGGTTTCTAATTCCATTGATAAAGCATTAATTGAAAGAAATTTTTTAAAACTTAAACATGTAAATTGTCATTCCTTTAACATTTGTTAAAAAAAAACTACACAATGGGTTGGGGATTTAGCTCAGTGGTTCCACTGCCTGCCTGGCAACTGCAAGGACCCTAGTTAGCTGTCCGGTACAAAAAAAACAAACAAAACAAAACAAAAACCTATGCAAAATGATATAGTGAAAAAACTCCATAAAATGTAAAACTAACAATTTCAAATAATTCAAAGAAGACAGCAAAGGGGAAACAAAGGAAGAAAAGAAACAAGAAAGAAAACAAATAATAAAATGTAGACCCAAATCTTAGCATATTATCACACTGAATACAGTAATATTCAAATACTATTAAACATAGATTGACAAAATGGATTTTTAAAAATGAATGAACTATGTACTGTCTAAAAAAACACTTCAAATATACTTATGTAGCTAGATTATAAGTAAAATGATGAGAAAGGACATAACTAGCCAATAGAAATATTAATATAAAACAAAGAGCAACAAAAATTAACAGAGATAGAGGTATTGCATAAGTGTCAAGTCACCGAACTGCAAATTTATTTTTCCTTTAATTTGAAATCATTTCAAAGTATATGTGTTTTCTTTACTTGTTTGTTATTAGTACTGGTCTGTAAAAAGCACTATTGATAAAATAAATAGACAAACCTTAGCGTAGGATAAGATACAATACACATATCTGACAAAGACCCATATATGACAACTCTCAATCAATAAAAACCACCACACAGCCAGGCATGGTGGTGCACCTCTGTAATCCCAGAACTCTGAGGCAGGAAGATGGCAAGTCTGAGCCCAGCTGGCAACTTAGTGGTGACTTAGCAAGAACTTGTCTCAAAATAAAAAATAAAAAGGGGATAGGGATGCACATTGAGGCTATACTCTTAAGTGAAATAATTAGGATGTACTTGAGTACTGAATATTTTCTTTGGTGTGAAAAACTAAAAGTGTAAATAAGGTTCAAATGGTATAATTAGGAGTGTGAAATAGGAAGAAAATAGATAAAGGGGAAGTGGGAAGGGGAGGGGAAAGGAAATAAGGGAAAAGAAAAAATGGAAAAATGGAAACAAAGTCTTTGTAAATAGGGAAGGGCGAAGTGGGTGAAGGAGGGGCAGGGGTACGGGGAAAAAGTAAGAGCCAAGATACATCATGTAAAGGTACAAGATCCCGATGATAAATGTGACTGCATTGTTTGCTTTAAATGTACCAGTAAACTTTATGGTGGAAAAAAAGGGATAGGGTTATAGTGCAGTTCAAAGGCCCTCAGTTCCATCCCCAGTACCACAAAATAATACAGTAATAAATAATAATAGATATAAACATGCTCAAATGACAAATGGGCTACAACTTGGGAAGGACTCTTCAAAAAGCAAATATAAAAATGGTCGATAAATATATGAAAAATCTAAATATTGTTACAGATCAAAGAAACAAATTGAATGAGATACCATCTTATATTCACAGGAATCCCTAAAAAATTAAAACAAATCAAAACTGTTATTATCAAATGTTGGTAAGAATGAAGACAAGAGAACTCCCCTATGTAATGGCTGGTGGGGATATAGAACTGGTTTGTAGCAGGGCGCAGCAGTGGGAGTCTGTATTGCTACCTACTGGGGAGGTGAAGGCAAAAGGATTCTCTGAGCCCAGGAATTTGAGGCTTGCTTGGGCAACACAGTGAGAATCTATCAAAAAGCAAACAAACAAAAATGCTTTGACCATATTAGAAAGCCCTCTAGCAGTGCAACTCTCTCATCACACTATACATACACAGTCCACATATTTCAGTATGCAAATTATAGCTACATTTTTTAAAAAAGAGAAAATGAGAATAGATTGCAAACTTGTGTAAAACTCTTACCTTCCTATCGTTAAGATCCAAACTCTTTACCACGACTTATAACAGCCGGTCTGATCTGGCCTCTACCCGTCTCTCCCAACACATCTCGTTCTCCCCTCCTTAATGACTACGCTACCCTCACCCATCTTCCTTCCTTTCCTGTACATACCAAGCACTGTCCTGCCTCAAGGCCGTGGTACTTTGCTGGTCCCTCTGCTTGGATCACTTCCCCTAGCTCTCTGCATGCTGGGCTCATTCTCATTCTCAAGGTCTTGTCTCTACTCTCACCTTCTCACAGAGCTCTTTCCTGACCACCCTGTCTAAAACAATGCCCTTCAATGACTCTTCGGTGTTATCCTATTGATTTACTTTTTAGCACTCTCATTATCAGTTACGATTTTCCTTTTGGCTTTGTTTTGTTCATTCTTTATTTTTTACTTTCCTGTGTTTTTAATCTTTTCTTCCTTCTTTTCAGTATTTCCATTGTCTAGAATATGGGCTGCCACACAGAAAGACCTTAATAAATATTCGTTAATTGAATGAATAACTTGTCCTGAGGGTTGAGGAAAGGAGAAGGTGATTATTAAGAAAACACAGAAAAGATAATCGAGGAACATATGCCTTCAATCAAATTTTTCTGCAGAAGTATACCAAAAGTTCTTGGTAGAATCTGGTACACACAATGAGAAAAATCATTAAGGGAAAGAAATGGTTTAAAGTGAGGGCTCGGTAGGGTTAGGGTTAGCTCAGTGGTTCTGCCATCTGCCTCACAAGCAGAGTTCCAAATCTGATCCCTAGTACAAAAAAAAAAAAAAAAAAAAAAAAAAAAAAAAAAAAAAAAAAAGTACTATAAAGAGAGGGCTCAGATACATACATGCCCAGGTGGCCCTGGGTTTATTCCCTTGTAATAAAAAGTGACTGAATGAATAAACAGAAAAAAGTTTAAATTAATTTTATAACAGAAATAAAATGTAGAGATAATTTAAATAAAACTACAATAACCTAGAAAGTGTTAAGAGTGGGACATAATGCAATGTTACCTTGCCCCAGACACAATCATTAAGGGACCAAGAAGTCAACTGGAATTAACAACACTGCAGAAGTCAAGAAATATAAATGAGCAGAAAAATTTTATATGTTTATCAATCACTTCATCCTCTCAGTAATCTGTTAAACAAGCCAAAGTTTCCATAGAGTCCTCCTCGGAATCACACCAAAAGTCTGCACTGCAATATTGATTTATATGCGAGAAATGAACGGAAATTTCCAACATATAAAGCATAGCATAAAAGAGCCTGATATGTTAAAAAGAGCAAAAGAAGCCACAGATAAAAATGCACACATTACAAATAGAGAAAGCCCTCAAAGAAGCAAAGTTTAATTTGTGGGGTGACACGTCAGGCTATTAGTTATTCTTGAGATGAGGAAGACTTGAAGGTGAAACAAGGGCCTTCAAAGGTGCTGCCATGTTTTATTTCTAGGCTGAGGTTCTGGTTTTCTGAGTGTGTTCACAGGATGAAAATTCATCAAGAGTGAGTGTGGTATTTTTCTGTGACTGTGTTCTCTTTAATACAAATTTTATTTAAAAGAAAATAAAAGTGTGTCCAGAACATTTAGAAGTTCAGGAAAAAGGAAGAGGATCATTTTAAAAAGTGAACCGATCAAGTAAAAAATTCAACAGATGCCACAACAGGGTCTGACTGGCTCTAAGGCAGAGTTTTTGAGGCTGTTCTCTCATGCACGAGTAACCCTGGAAGCAGAAGAGCAAGTACTTCTCATCTTTTCAGGAAATGGATAGAAAGATGGCCCCCTCGGGCAGGTAAATGAGTAGATTGAAGCCTCCTTGTCAGTTAGAGGCTGATGCAGTGTCTGCAAGAATATTTTTGAAAAAGCAGAAGTCATACTGCCCTGTCTTTCAACAAAATTCAAACTGTCGTTTAGAACAGTTCAGATTTACTACTTTTGCTCCAAACTATTCAGCAACCAAATGCAAAAAGAAATTCTTTAAGCAAAGGTTTGGGGCAAATGGAGTTGAGACTGGCGACTGTCCAGCAGACAATTTATGGGTTCAATCCTACCTTTGAGGAGGCTGTCCAAGGGTTAGGGAACTTTCTCCCCGTGCAAGTCCTTGTTTTTCTTCTTTTTCCTCAAGACATGTGCCCTGCTCAGAGCAAAATTCAGACTTCTAAAAGGTCTAGAAGCTACATTATCCCTAGAGTGAGCTGCATAGGTATTTAAATTGGATGCAGACTCTAACTTTACAGTTACTTTCAATTTCCTCCCAAAATGTGAATAAATCTTCTCAAGCCACCTGAAGTCAGTTTTCTCTCAGCCCCTAATCCATTTCTTTGTGTACATTTTCCTCCAAATTGTATTCTTTTGGTTCCTATTTTCTTCTCTAAGAACTCTTCTATTTGATGAGCGGCCTGGCTCTTGTTTATCTGTTTTGCCCAACTCTCAACATTTGGTCCCTTCACTTCCTGAGCCCATCTGTAACAGCTGGCACGTATGCCTGATGCCCGAAAGCTTCCACGTAGGCAGAAGTGCTTGGAAGAGAGAAAACTCAAGGTGTATTCAAGATAGGGTGAGTTTGGTGTCATTTCAAACTTAGTGGCCCCTTTCAAAGACTGCATTCCAACCCAAAGCTACTTACACAAAAGGAGGGTAACTGCCCTGGACATTGTAATGTCCTGTTATAAGCAGTTGTCTCAACTTGGCTACACATTTCTGTATGTCCTTGCTTTTTCAAGAGCTCTAAAGCAATAGAATCTGGCATTTGGTTTTCTGGACAAACAAAATTCTGTTTTTCAAAGCCTCCACCTGACAGAGGCTGAAACCAAATACTTTAACCTGCAATTTACTTCTTTTGAGATTAGGGTCAGTTTCTTTTCCTCATCTATCTGACAAGATATTGGAGTAACCAAATCGAAAGGTAGTAATGAGCCCCTGTTCCCGATAATTGTCTTTGCATGGGGCTGTCTTCCTGAGGGTTGTGCCCAAGTGAAGCCATCACTATTAGTGGCTCCTGTACTTAAATGAGATCTCTGTGACTTAAGGGAATGATGCAGACATACTCTGAACTTTCAGTGTGAGTCAGATTCTTTTCCTTCATTTTCAAAGAGCAGTTTGAGCCAAAGAACCATCTCCTTCTCAGAGCTCAGCTTGGTTGGGACATATCTAATGGCACACTTCCAGGCATGGTTCCATGACTGCCTGGGTTGCCTCTTCTGATTTTCTGTGCTGTCAGCTCAGGGCAACATTGCTGCTCCCGTGATGAAACTTCTTTCTACACAACCTCAGCAGGGCTCTGCATTTTGCCCCAGTGAAGGGTACAGTCCTGCAGCCTTCTCTTTTCTGGTACCATCTTGGCTACCTGTCCACAATGAACCTCAACCAGCTGCTTTTACAATAATTTAAGTGCTTAAAAATTTTGGAAAATTCTGCATCCAAATAAGAAACTGTAATTTGGAAACTACAAATAGCAGAACATAGCAGGCCAAAATCAACTAAACACCTAAGCCAAGAAAAAAATGTACTATAGCATGAAGAAAACAAAAATAAAATGACGAGGAAGCCGTAAAGGGAAAAATCAGGGAGGAGAACAAGGAGAAAAGGAAGAAATCGAGTCTAGAGAGATACTAATATAGGATATTATATTATACTAATATACCCACCTCTCGCTATGCAGAGCCCCTTCCTAGGAATCGTCAGTAGCCGCTCTCTGTGGTCAGTAACAGATAATTCCAGAGGAAAAGAAGGTTCCAAAATCAAGCTGAAATAGAATCAGGGATGTCTGGTGGTCTGTGGACATTCTTCCAGCCGTTCAGAGGGTTTGGTCAAAATGCAAGGCATAAAAGTGTGTTGGGTGGTTTTGTTTGCTTTTTCCCCTTTGAACCATATTTTCCACCGTAGATTAGACTAAAACTTTAAAAGCACCAAATCAAACACTTTTGAAGGAAGCCGGAAGAATGAGAAGAAATTCAATAAAACACCTCAAAAGTGTTTTTTGCTTCCTTGCTTGTATATTAAATCTAATAAATAGATGATACTCTTATTCCGCATCAATAGTTTTATGATGAAAATTTCTATAATGCACCAATCCAGATGAAAAAGATTAACCTTGCCAATCATAGCTTTGTGAGGAGAGGAGAGGAAGATCTTTTCTTCCCCAGGATTCCCTTTCCCAGTATTATTCACTGCTGGTCCTGTCTCAGCATCGCTTTAGGCTCACAGCGTGCAGTCAGAGGCAGCCCCAGCAGCAGCTGCCCTCTGCTGCAACACGGTCTTCCCTCAGGTTTCTTTTCCAGGGCGCAGGAGCTCAGGTGTGGGGCGAAGGGTAATCTATGAGGCAGCAGTTTAGGAAGATCTGTTTTTCCTCATCCTAGACCCACAGCAAGAGTGAGCCCCAGGAGAGCTGGGCTGCTCCAGGAGAGTTTTCCGAGGTATCTGATGACCCCCGCGGTTGCTGCTCAGCACAGCAAAGCTTCCCAGGCATTCAGGCTGCTCCGACGCCCTGAGAAAACTTTTGCTTGAAGCCTAGGTCAGACTTTCCCTTGCCAATGAAGCAATGTGCACAGGACTTGTTGAGTTGAACCAATTTGCATAGCTATATTTTCCTACAAGAGTTTCAGAACAGATGGGCTCCCTGCAGTGCAGGTAAACAGTTTGGAAGTATAAATCAGAGTGAACTTGCAGACCTCTAATGGGATTTTGCTAAAGTGTTTCATTGCCCTTTACCTGCCTGGTAATTCCGCCATGTGTACAAAGTGCTCTCCTAGCTCAAAAGCCACCCCATGTTTCCCGGATGGTGTTGGCCTCCTGACCATTTGGGGCAGATACACCCGGGAAAGAAGGAAGCCATGTTCTTCCCACTTGGTTTGATAAGGTGAAAACAACTTATTCACTCTTTGAATATGAGAAGGAGAAGGAGGAGAGGAAGAGGAAGAGGAAGAAGAAGAGGAGGAGGAGGAGGAGGAAGAAAACGAATTGAAACATCTGGGTGGAATTTATTACATACCTTCTGGGAGCCCCTGGTTCCTGAATAGTTCTGTTATTGATTTTCTCTTCCAAGTTTGAGAGGCTCAAGGACTTACCCTGTCAGAGAATGATAATTTGCTGCCAGTTACTACAAGTTGGTTTAAATAGGTTGTCAAGATGCTATAGTCCCAAGCAAACCTCTGCCAGGAGGAGGTGGGGATTCACATGCTCACAAGCAAGCCCACTTGTTCTGTGGACACTCAGTAGGGAGGGCATTTGCTACTTGTGGAGAAACTAGAAGTTCTCTAAGGAATTGCATGGGGTCTCAGTCCTGACCTGTCACATATAGGTAAAGTCACCAAGTTGCTCGTGTCTTTGGGAGAAGATCTGTGTTTGGCTCCTATATTGACTAATGTTTCTGGAAAACTAGGATACAGTAGAAAGAGAATGAGAGAATCAGGGTCCGTGCTCTGCGATTCTGAGCTGGTTTATCTTCCCTCTCCTAGCCTCAGTTGCTTTATTAGTAATGTGGTAAATACTAACCTCCGTGGAAATACTGCAAAATGACTTGATCTAATGGTGTCGTTGGCCTCATTGCACCTGAATTTCATCTCAGTCTGTGGGAGCTCGCTGTGACAATGAAGGACTTTGCCTCCAACGAGAAAAATTCCACAATTACAGTACCAGCCCAGGAAAGGAGTCCATTGATTCCTAAGTCCCCTTGTTTTACCGCAATTCTGTGAAGGATGCTTGCTGTCCAGGTGAAATGGAAATCAGAAAATCAGTGACAGCATAATCTCTAGAACCTGGTCAGGAAACTTGATGGTTACTCATGTCAGTGAAAGATAAAATGCAGAGGAAAAGAATTATTTTGTGTGTATCACACTGTAGTAATTGCTCCATATAACTTATTTATTATTTACCTATGAAGTAGGCTTACTGCCTCAATGAATTTTTTAATCATAGATAAGAAACTGAGGCTCATGGAGATTAATTCACTTGGAAATCAATAATCATTTTATATTCTATCCCATCCCTGGGCAGAGAATGCAATTTTTCCTTGGAACCCTTGGAAGTCCTTCTTCCACAAAACTTTCCCCAAGCATTCCATGATTTCTTCTTCTTTTCTTCTTCTTCTTCTTCTTCTTCTCCTTCTCCTTCTCCTCCTCCTCCTTCTCCTTCTCCTTCTCCTTCTCCTTCTCCTTCTCCTTCTCCTTCTCCTTCTCCTTCTCCTTCTCCTTCTCCTTCTCCTTCTCCTTCTCCTTCTCCTTCTCCTCCTCCTCCTCCTCCTCCTCCTCCTCCTCC
>NW_022900934.1:24501606-24503419 GCF_012274545.1 Fukomys damarensis
TCTTCCTCCTCCTCCTCCTTCTTTCTTTCTTCCTCTTCTTTTTTTTTTCCTGAACCTCCTTAGTACTTATTACTTATACCATCAGTTTCACACTTCTATCTCTTTGCAATGTTTTCTTTGATTTATTTATTATCTGTAAGCATTTACTGAACAGCTACCATGGATCTCCTAGGCAGTAGAGATACACAAATGAATAAGGTACAGATATCAGGAGTTAAAATCTAAAACATAGAACAACTCATGAGCAATTTATACAAACTTAAATTAATTCTAAGATTAAATCACCTTCTCTATTTCTTTTTCCCTCAGTTTGGAGCACTTCTATTTCAGATCTCAAGGGGAAAAAGTCAACTAGTAAACCTGAAAGTAGTAAAACCAAGCCTTAAGGGAAAGGATAAAGTGCACCAATGAACTACAGGCTGCTCCATAAAAACCTAGGGCCGGGCATTTAGCTCAGTGGTACTGTGCCTGCCTTGCAAGTGCGAGGTTCTGAGTTTGATCCCAGGTACCAAAAAGAACCCATGATAAAGCACTGTAGAGACAACTGACTTAAATTCTCAGCCAGGTGTCAGCCAAGTGTAGTGGTACATACCTGCAATCCTAGCACAATGGAGAATGAGGCAGGAGGACTGCAAAATCAAGGCCAGCTTGGATTATATAGCAAGACTCTGTCTCAAAACAGTAACAACAAAACCTTAAATTTTGCTATGGCTTCCTTCCCATAAAGAGTGGGTTTGAGCTAAGCTCCCAGCCCTGTGAAGTACAGAATGGCTTAATGTCCTAATGTCTTAATCTACCCCACAGGGGAAACTACTGTCACTTCCTGGTAATTAGATATGGCTTCAGGAATAAGACTACCTAGTCCAGCCCCTGGTCTGAGTCTGTAACTCTGTCAACTCTGTCAACACATTTCCATGGTAATATTCCTGAGTGCAATGATAACTTTCGAACATTTAATGAAAGTCTATAGATAATAGTTATGTGAGCAAAGTGTGGGTACATAGAAAGATATAGCTCAGTTTGGGTTTCTACTTGGTTCTTGTAGTCAGTCTGGCTTTTGCTTACTAGCAATTTTAAATTCCATTTTTTTCCCTTCAGTTTCATGCTCTGGGAAATTATTTCAGTACCACTGAATAACCAGTTTCAATATGCAAAGCAATTGGGTAGGCATTTAAGAAGGTAAATATGAATAAAAAGATTCCCTGTTTGAAAAGTTGAGAGTTATATAAGTTATTACCCTTAATGTGGACCCAGCAATGTGATGTTCTTGAGACAAGTACTTATGTCTTTATATATGTCTTAAGAGCCATATATTAAAAACCATTCTTATGGCTTAAAACATTTCACTACGCAATGTAAAATTAAAATATTGCCA
Organism: Fukomys damarensis; assembly: GCF_012274545.1. Lineage (NCBI taxonomy): Eukaryota > Metazoa > Chordata > Mammalia > Rodentia > Bathyergidae > Fukomys > Fukomys damarensis. The sequence goes on from NW_022900934.1 coordinate 24,502,982, forward strand.
TCTCCAAGGTTCTTGGCTGGGCTGTTAATGAGGAGTCCTGGTCATGCCTACTGAGAGATGTGTCCCAAAAATGAACACTGCAAGTATTCTTGGAAATGGAGCTGAATTCAAACAGTATCTCTTGGTCTAACCATGATAACCTAGGATTTGAGGGGGTCATCATCCCCTCTGACTACCTATGCCATCTACACCATACTCTTCCTGGACCTCTTCCCGAGCAGCATATTCTTTAACCTAAACCTCATCCTGTCTGTTAAGCAAATAGTAAGGCAGGTGAATAAATCCCCTCTAAAATGTAGAGAGTATGGTTAAGGGAACTAAAACTCATCAAGACTGTACTATATGCTGAACATATCATGTCTCATTTAAAGGTTGCTTTAAGGACAGCAAGGCCAAAGTTTTTATTTGTTTTGTTTGGTTTGGTACTGGGGATTGAAC
>NW_022900934.1:24503543-24514169 GCF_012274545.1 Fukomys damarensis
AGGGGTAGGTGGCTGCACCACTGAGCTAAATCCTCAGCCCAGGGCCAAAGTATTTAAATAACTTGTCCAAGGTCTCATAGCTAGTAAGTGCTAAAGCCATGATTCAGATATGGACCATGGCAGCAGATGGAGATCTGGTTTAGAAATTTTGGATCCTGGCGTCACCCGGGCTCCATTATTGCTAAGAGACATTTCAGATACACCAAACTATTCTAAATCGAAGGGCAGGGGGTAACCTCACAAGCAGTTTCCAGAGAGACCTAGACAGTGCCCAAAATTTGGTTGTACCAAATGCTTTTCATCTCAATTCATTTTCAAACCTTAATTTTGGGATGCTTCCTGTTTGAAAGCGTGATAGGTCAGTTGTCATAAGCAAAATAACACATACCAAGCCAAGATAGCAGCACCTTGAAAAGTGAGAATTCCTGAGGGAGAGGTGGTCATCCAATAGAAGAATTTAGAGGCTCCTTAACCCTTGCAGCTCTGAAGATTCAGCAGGGGAGATGGAGCTGTGAGAAGGGTGGTCTGATAGATGGAGATCATTAACAGTCCAGGGTTGCATAAAAAAGCGGTGGGAGGGCTAGGAATGCAGCCCTCATATAAATCTCAGTGGTAGAATACATAGCTAGCATTTTTGAAGCCCTGGGTTCCATCCTCAATACTGGGGTGGGGGCGAAGGGAACAGTGGGCGAGCAGAGGACAGCTTTGGTCATGCTGCCAAACTAATTGGACCAAAGCCTGGACTCTGAGTTCATCAAATCTTCCCACTCAATAATTTTCATATGTAAGTGCAAAAGGAAATTGTTTCAGCATTCTGACACTTTTAACTCTGCTCTGCAGATACAGGCATGTCATTACCAAAGCTGGAGAGAAAACAGGCCACTGATGATGTGATTTTATTATGAAGTCAACTTTCATTTTACTACAGGTAACTGGGCAGGAATTCTCTGAGACAATAGACAATCTTCCAATCATTTATATTTGACTTTGGAATTTGTGGTTGTGCCAGCAGCAATAGAATTTAATTCCTTTCCAGGCATGGTGGTGCACTCCTGTAATCCCACCACTCAGGAGGTTGAGGCAGGAGGATTGTTAAGAGTTTGAGGCCAACCTGGGCTACATAATGAGTTCGAGGCTACCCTGCACTACAAAACAAGACCCAATCTCAAAAAACAAAACAAAAATTTAATTCCTGATTGTGTTTAATTTGGGTTGAAAGTCAAAGTAATTAGTAGTCTTTGGGAATGCACTGATGGATGAGGCACAAAGGGGAAACAACTGGTCATTTATAAATTGACAGATCAGTGATCAGTGATTACAAAAGAGAATCATAAGTAAATAATTCTAGCAACAGTCAGTCGCTGTCTCCTTTTAGTACATGGGCACAACACCAAACTAGCCTGGGTAGAAAGAATCATTGGTCAGCATTCTGAAATCTTTTCCTTAGCTGTATACCTTTCGGAGAGGAGTTTCTTTTCAACCTGTGTTTTCTTTTGGCCTCTCAGGGTTCTGCTCAGAGAAAAAGGTAACTCCTGCTGCAGACTGGGGCTAACTATATAAGATTTGTGAGTTTCTTCTTTATCCTCAGGCACAGTGGCTATAAGATGGCTTTCCCCAGGGCTTAATTTGTACTGACAGTGTTTTTGTCTTTTTTAGGATGCCCTGAATTTCCTATACTATCAGAGACCCAAATTTTATTTTTAAAATAGTAGTTATAGGCTTGGTATACCCATCCCTAATGTTATCTACACAAAATCAAGAAATGATACTCTAATTGATACACTTACTCTAAATGACCTTTAAGAAGGAAAACTATTTTGCAATTGTTCTTTCTGTCATTTAAAAATAGGGCAGAACCATTGATATAGGACAAATATAACTCCCAACCTGCTAGATGTCAGATATGCTGAGTTCATGTCCCCGAAATGGAAGAATGAATTCCAAGGAACTACGGAGGTTAAGAGTAAGAAAGATTTATTTAGAGATAACTCCTGAGAGACAAGAGGGATCCTAGAAGTAGGTTGCCATTGAGGTCCTTTGTCAGGGGCAATTTACACAGCAAAGTCACAATGTATGTGGATCAAACTGTAATCGACCTACAGGATTACAAGTATAGCTGCTTAGCTAATATTGATCCAGTAGGGAAGTGGGTCACGTAGCAGGGGTACATGAAAAGAACGAAGGCATTTTTGGGAAGGGATGGGTCCCAGATGCTCTGGTCACCCACCTGGGTGACTGATGCCTGTCTGGACTTCCTGGACCAGGTGGTGCTAATTATAGTATAATTCCAAGTTACTGTCTATCCCCGAGGGAGGCATATAGCCCTGGCCATTGCATCTTTACCTTCAGGCCTGGTCTTCAGATGCACCTCCAGCTGCAATTTTGATTTCTATTTTTTTCTGTTGACTTCTTTGGCAGCCTAGTTCCGCTCTGACAGCATATTAATTTCTAAATAACAGCTATAATACCATGACAAGAGTAAATGTAGTTATGAAAGCCAGATCTCCAAGTCCAAAAAGGGAGAAAGATCTATTATTTGCATGGTGCAGTCCTTAGGACCAATTGTATCCTGCTAGTTGTAGCAGTTCTACATCTTGCTTAGACTGAACTTTAGGGCTGAGTCTGTTACTGGCTGGAGGTGAAAGCTGAGGGAACATTTCAGAAAACCTGTCACCTCTTGGCCTCCCAGTTTCTTATTCAAAGGGAATTACTTTAGTAAAATATTACTGAACCAGCCAACTTCTCAGGGACTTATTGAGCATTGTATTATATGTGCTACTCTATCCTAGTTACGAAAGGAAATACAAAAAGAGAAACCTTACACATGGTTATAAAAGTGACTATGAAAAGCTGGGTGTGGTGGCAAACACCTGCAACCTGAGCACTTGGAAGACTGAGGCAGGATTATCGCCATGAGGCCAGCATGGGCCACATAGTGAGTTCAAGGCCAGCTTGAACTGAATAGCGAGACTCTGTCTCAGAAACAAAACAAAAACAAAATGACAGGATTTCACTACGTCCTAAATTGCTCAGGCTCAGTTTGAAACTGGTGTCCTTCTATCTTGACTTCCCAGAGTACTGGGATTACAGTCATGCATCACCACGTGGGCTAGGATTACATTCTGAAATTTTTTTTTTTGGGTACCAGGGATCAAACTTGGGACCTTGCATTTGTGAGGCAGGCGGCTGCACCACTGAGCTAAATCTCCGGCCCAGGATTACATTCTGTATATGACAGATGACTCTAATAGGGTATACATTTTTTTCACAAGAATGTATTTACGTATTAGAAGAGTTATTTGATTGAAAAAAAAAAAGATATTAGGCCAGACACAATGATTCACACTTGTAATCCCAACACTCAGCAGACTGATGCAGGAGGATCCTAAATTTAAGCCCAGCCTGGGATACATAGTGCGTTCAAAGCCAGGACAACATAGTGAGACCCTATCTCAAAAAAAGAAAGAAAGAAAGAAGAAAGGAAAGGAAGAGAGAGAGAGAGAGAGAGAGAGAGAGAGAGAGAGAGAAGAGGGAAAGAAAAGAAAGAAAGAAAACTAAGCAAGCAAATAATAATATAGATGGTTAAACTCCTGATACTGTTGTACAAATGTTTAAAGTTTAGAACATGTCTTTTTTCACCTCTGGTGCAACCAGTAATTGTTTGTGGCCCATTTTTGCCCAATTTGGTTTAAACCAATTCAGAATTGTGGTAATGGATGAAAATCATGTAAACATAAACCTTTCAGATCTTGAAACTCAAGAGAATGTTCTAATGGTGGAAATGTTTAAAAGGACAAGATATTTATAGTAGATGAAACTGACACAATATTGAAGAAGTACCTTACCTGAGCTATATCCCGACCCTTTTGAAATTTTATTTTAAAATAAAATCTTGCTAAATTGTCCATGCTGGCCTTAAACATGCAGTCCTCCAGCCTCAGCCTGCCAAGTAGCTAGGATTACAGGTGGGAGACACCACACTCAACTGAGACTTTTTTTTTAGTATTCTCTAATATAGCAACCCTGTGAAGTATATTTCAGGCTACAGAACAGGCTCAGGGAGGCAAAAATAAAACAAACAAACAAAATCCGATGTTGGACACTTAAGCAATGAGGATTAGAGCCAAGATTTTTCAGCAGTACCCTCTGTCTCTTATGCCTGGAGCCTCTGGCCATGTGGGTATCTACTTATTCCCCCTAAGGTAAAACCTAGAGAGGTCCCACAGATGAAAAGAATCTGAGGAACCTGGCAGAGTATGCGAATAAGCACATGATAATATGACCCGGTGAATTTCTGAAATGCTATGGAAACACATTCAGAGTGAGAGAGACCATGAGGAGGAAGTGAGAGCTCTGCTGTAGGAGTGCAGAGTCCCTGCATTTACCTGTCCGCATGGCCATTTGCCTTACTGTCCACAAGCCTCCTTCTAGGGCCAGGTCAGCCTTAATGCCTCCTGCTGACCTCAGGTTTTTGGGAAGGAGACTTAACGTGCTCCTGTTGCCTTATTTCTCTATCTCTGGAATGATGCAGCCCTTTCTCAAATGGGAATAGTGGACTTCTGGCCTCAGGACACAAGGAAGAGGGCAGGCTGTACCTGATTTTGGAGACGAGGCTCCTACAGAGCTCCTGTCAGCTCCACCACTATACCCAGGGTCACAAGCCAGCTTTTAACCAGGAGTCTAGGCAAGAGTTTCAAGTGCTCTTACAGGTCATACTGTGTTTGGCTGGGCGTGGTGGTGCAAGCCTGTAATCCCAGCACTTGGGAGACTGAGGCAGGAGGATCACTGTGAGTTCAAAACCAGCCTGGGCTACACAGTGAGTTCCAGGTCAGTCTCAATGACATAGTGAGACCCTGTCTCAACCAAAAAAAAAAAAAAAAAGTCATACTGTGTTGTGATCACCTAGGGCTTCAAGCCTACATCTGGGAATAAACATCCCCCTTAATACACTACAGCGACCCCATCTCTTGCATGTGCAGTGAATCAGGTCTCTTGAATCCCTGGCATCATTCAAAGATACCTAATTCTATGTTAGCTTATAGAATCCTTCAGATGAAAATGAAAATAATGGATATGAAAGCAGTTAATAAACTCCAAAGACCCAGAAAACTATACAAGACTAGGTCATTAATGTTTTCTTGGCTATTCCAGGCTTTAGTCTAGATTTCTGTCCTTGTTTCTGTTCTTATTCTCTCAGTTCATTTCATCTGCTCATGCGGTTTTAATTACTATCTATATGCTAGTGACACTCAAAGCTTCATGTCTAGCTTGGATGTCTCCACAGAACTTTAGATTTCTCATTTCTGACAGATTGTTAGATCTCTGTTTCAGAGTATCCCACAGATACCTAAGAGTAAACGGAACTTGCCCCTTTCCTGCTGGGGCTTGCTCATCTTTGGATTTCTGGTTTTTTATTTTTGGTACCGGGGATTGAACTCGGGTCCTCGCGCTTGCCAGGCAGGCGGTGGAACCACTGAGGTAAATCTGTATCATATCAGGATTACTATTAATCATATAGCCACCTGAGCTAGACACTGAAGAGTCCTTCTTGATGTTTCTTTTGCCCTCACCTTGCATCCAAGGCCCTGAAATCCAAGTGCTCCCTTGTCACCTCCATGTTACTTACTTTCACTATATTATTTTGTCTGGTAGTTTTTGTCTCCAGATGTGTTGTATCAGTGCACCTCCACACCTCTGCTACTATGGTATTTGTAAAATTAAACCTTTCCATACATCTCCCCTGCTTAAAGCCTTTCAACGACACCACAGGACATGATCCAGACTTATTAACCCTTGGCATGTAAGTCTCTCCCTACCTACTGCTGATCCTTGGGACCCCTCCTACTCTCACTCTTGTTTCCCTCTGTATCTTTGATAGCCCTGGATTTTCCCTTTGAAATATGGTCTCCTTCTGTCATCAACCCTCTGCTCCTATATCACTAAATCTTTATTTAAGATTCAATTCAGACATCCTTTTTCCAAGAAGCGTTTTTTGACTAGTGCCCTTCCCTGGATCATTATGTAGTAGTACACCTTAGGTATACCTCTGTCAATGCATAGAACTCATTTATTATTGCTTTTGTTATTTCTTGTAATTGCTGTGCATTATAGGTATGTGTCCCCCTCCTGTTCTTTGCAGGCAGACAATACCATTATATTCTCTATTTCTTAGTGTGTGGCATAAACTAAGACTCCAATAATTGCTTGAATGAATGCCAGAAAAGTCATTTTAGCCTAAAAAATATCTTCAATAGTAAAACTAAAAAATTACTTTGGCTGAATAGCAGTTACCTTGTATTCTCTTCTTTCAACTCCCTGAGCATTTTAGCTAGTGAACTGAATCTATTTCTCTGAATCTATTTTCAATTTATGCCAACAATTTCATAGCGACATAACAAAATGGCATTCCTTAAGCGTCTCAGTGCCTAACTTGGTGTTTATAGGTCTCGACTTCTCCCCTTGTCTCCAGTACTTGGTCTCCAAAGAGCTCCAACTGGAAAAGACCTAAACATCTCAGAGTCTTCCCCCACACCAAGTGCAGCGTGGCACCTGAGAGCCACCCGGGGGCAGTGTAGACTTGCAGATGTTTTTTTCCCCCCAGTGGAATTTGAGAAGCCCCATTCCTCAGCCTTGTGTGCCACTTCTCACCAGCTTCCTTTCTTCTCTCTTCAGATGTCCTTTGTTTAATCCTCCTTTAACTCAGGATCCCACTAAACTGATGAGGGAGCACCTAGAATCACTGTCCGGTGGTGAGGCTCACTCACAGAGCAGCACTCATACCCACATTCACACGTACTGGAACACTTCCAGCCTTCCACTCCTGAGAGGCAAGATAAAACAAAGCCGGAGGCTTCTTCAGCCAGGGAACATAAATACTTTAAAGAAAGAGTGAGGGCTGGGATTGAGCTCAGTGGCACCACACCTGCCTCGCAAGCACAAGGTCCTGAGTTTGATCCCTGGTAGAGAAAGAAAAAGAAAGAAAGAAAGGAGGGAAGAAAAAGGAAGGAAGGAAGGAAGAAAGGAAGGAAGAAAAAGGAAGGAAGGAAGGAAGGAAGGAAGGAAGGAAGGAAGGAAGGAACCCAAGAAGCTATAAAACTTCAGGCTCGAGCATATGTGTGTTAGCCTGGTAGCTTCACCTCTGATAACCTAGTCCCCACTTGAACTTCTTTAACAATTCATATTTAAGGAATGACTCTCATGCATGTGATTAAAACAGAGCAGACTTCCAGGAAGATGGTAGGGTGGTAAGCAGCAGCGAGTCAACCTTTCAGAGATTCAGAATCCAAATAGTGAAATATAATAACTTGGGGAAGAAAAAGAGGGAGGTGGATCCCTGGGATCCAGAAAGGATCACAAGGGAGAATTGGAGACAATAGGGGAGTGAAGAGACTAACCTCAGTGCAGAAAAAGAAGGTGGCAAGCTCCACTTTCTCCGAAATCCAGGTCCATGGTGTGAGAAAGGAGGTTCAAATCTACAGACACAGTGAAGGCAGGGAACTCCAGAGGACTCTGTGGAGAAACACACCAGCGGAAAGAGTAGTGGATGCTGTGAACTGTAACAATTGGTGAGTGACTGCAAGTGTTCCCTGCAGAGGAAGCTTGGCTAGATGATACCATTCTAGGGAGGGGCTAACTGAACCCAGGACTCAGAGCAGCTGTGGGTTGGCTCCCAATAACCAGGTGAAGCACAACAGTGGAAGAGATTTAGGGTCAGGGAGCCCAGGTCAGGCTGGCAAGAGATATCCAGAGTGTTACAGGCTGAAAAACTCGGGCCCCAACCACACAACCAGAGGCTGGGATCACCACCGTGGAGCACCAGAATCAACACCCTGCCCTAATCCTACTGCAGGCTTGCTGGAATTATCCAGGACAGGTCTGGATTCTGTCTCCTTTGTCTGCCAGACAGTGAAGACATGCCTTGAATTGGATTCTACCACAAAACTGTAGGTCCTAGAAGATAATCACAGGCTTGAAAGCCACTGAGAAATCTTTCTTCCTTTTTTATTTTCCTCTCTTTGCTTTCTTTTTTCATTGTTTATTTTTGTTATTTCATGAGTGTGAACATTGTTTTTAGTTTTTTGGTTCTGTTTAGTTCTTTTTATCTTTTCCTTCTTTCTTTCCCTCCTGTCTGCTTCACCAGTTTCCCAAAGCTTGAGAAATCTTCCTTTATCCCTCAGCTTTGCTTCTAATCTCTTTCCCTTCTTTTATTTCTTGATTTTCCCCTCTACTCCTTTTTAAAATTTCTCCCCTGTGGGTAAAATTACTCTGTTGAGGGGATATTTACTGTATATAATTTTCTGATTTGTTTTAGATTTTGTTATATAATTATAGATCTTGTACCTGTATTCGTGGTTTAAGGTGGCAAATTAACAGTTACCACAGTTTATTTTCTGGACTATACTTGATGATATTGTTATTACTGATTGTACTATGTTATTGAAGGTAACATACTTGTTGTGATCAGTTGTTTTTTCTTTATATCAATACCAAGATGGTCGGGGGGGGTCATAAAAAATACAATAGTCCTGCACCAAAAAACTGGGTGCTATGGAAAGTAGGCAGCAACTTCTCCTCCCTAATAAAGTGAGGAGGCAGGATCTTGGGAAAGATTCAAAAGCCAAAAGCCAGCTACACCTAGAAGCATCTCTAAAAAATAGTCATTTCCTAAGGAGGTCTCAATATGAGTGACAAAGCTATGTAGCCAAAACAATTTACAAGCATCAATGCAGAAAACAAATTTTTAAAAATAGAAAATGAGAAGATACAGAAGCAAGATGCAGCTCCAGACCTCCACTCAAACAAGACAAATCCAGAGGGCATCAAGGTGGAAGAAATCAAAAGTTGCATAGCTAAACTTTCTGAAATGTTGTCAGCAGAATCAACAAAGCAGATAAATGAGACTCTAGAAAAAAAATCAGAAATAATTTCACAGATAATTTAAGAGATGATGACCATAATGAAGGACATGGTTAGTGAATCTAGAGTAGATACAGATTAAAAAGAAAAAAAAGAGGACCTTACAGAAGTGATAGAAATCATGAATGACCCACATAAAGAAGAACTTGATTTCATGAAACAAAGTCAAATGGATATCCAGAATATTAGAAATTCTATTGAGGCAATGGGTATAGAGTCATATGCTTGTAATCCCAGCAGTCAGGAGGTTGAGGCAGGAGGGTCACTGTGAGTTCAAGGCCAGTCTGGGCTACATAGTGAGTTCAAGGCCAGCCTGAACTACATAGCAAGACCCTATCTCAAAAAACAAAAAACAAAACAAAACAAAAAATACTGAGCCAGATCCCTGGCACCAAAATTAATTAATTAATTAATTAATTAATTAATTAATTATATTGCATGTATATATAGCAGAATCAACCAATGTGAGGATAGAATATCAGATCTAGAAGACAGGTTAACAGTTATTGATCATCAAATGAAAGACTTCTTAAAAATAGTAAGGGACTATGAAAAATTAATCCAACTGCTTCTAGATGATGCAAAGAAGAATAACGTAAGTTTGATAGGAATCAATGAAAAATCAGAAGATTGTACAAAGGATATAAAAAAAGCTGTTCATAGAAGTAATGGAAGAAAGCTTCTCAAGCATGGAAAAAGAATTTGACATAAAGGTAAGTGAGGCATACAGAAATTAAATTAGCCATCAGCAAAAACTACAACAAGGCATATAATAATATTCAAGATTCCAAAAATTTAACACAAGAACAGAATATTAAAATCTGTTATAGAAGAAGAAAGAAATTACCTATACAGGAGAGCCCATCAGAATCACAACAGTTTTCTCAACCCAAACCCATAAGTCAAGGAGAGCTTGGAGTGAAGTATTTCAAGCCCTAAAAGAAAACAGCCTCCAACCCAGATTTATGTACCCTACAAAATTATCTTTCAAAATCCATGGAAAAATGGGACAGGGATTTAGCTCAGTGGTGCCGCTGCCTGTCTCACAAGCATAAGATCCTGAGTTTGATCCCTAGTACCAAAAAAAAAATAAAAATAAAAATAAATAAATAAATAATCAATGGAGAAATAAGACACTTCCTTGATAAAGAACACCTGAAGAAATTCATGACCACCAAACCAGCACTCCAAAAAGCTCTGAAAGATATTCTAGAAAAAGACAACAATTCTATGAATCCCACTAGAATGAATCCGCCAGGCAAAGCAAGCAATTAAACAGAGGGGAAAGAAAGGGAATCAACAGTAGAAAAATAATATGACAAGGATAAGTCAATACATATGAGAGTTAAAACCATTAATATAAATGGTCTCAATTGACCAGTCAAAATAAACAGATTGGCAGAATGGATCAAGAATCAAGATTCAACAATATGCTGCATACAAGAAACACATTTAACTCAAAATGAAATGCATAGACTGAAAGTCAAAGGATGGAAAATAATACTCCCATGTGACAGGAACCCAAAAAAAGCTGGGGTAGATATTCTACTTCTAGACAAAGTGGATTTCAAGCCAAAACTGATTAGAAGAGAAAAAAATCACTCTATACTTGTTAAGGGAACAATCCAAGAGGATGAGTTAACAATCATAAATTATATATGTATGTATGTATGTATGTGTGTGTGTGTGTGTGTATATATATATATATAT
>NW_022900934.1:24514207-24525862 GCF_012274545.1 Fukomys damarensis
ATAAAACAAACTAATAGACATGAAAAATCAAACAAGCACTAATACAATTTTAATGGGGGACCTCAATACCCCACTGCTACAAATAGACAGATTAACTAGACAAAACATCAGCAAAGACATGTAACAGATGAACCAAACCTTTAAACCAATGGACTTAGTAGATATCTACAGAGTGTTTCACCCCACAACAACAGAATACACATTTTCCTCAGCTGCACAAGGGAAGTTCTCCAAAATAAACCATATACTACACCATAGAACATGCTTAAGTAAATGCAAAGAAACAAATTATTCCATACATATTGTCAGATCAGTGTGCAATAAAATTGGAAATCAATGGCAAAGGAAACCACAAGGACTTCATAAACACATGGAAATTAAATAACACCTTTCTGAACAACTAATATGGCATAGATGAAATTAAAGAAGAAATTAGACAGCTTTTACAATTAAATAGTAATGCCCATACAACATGCAGGAACTTATGAGACACAATGAAAGCAATCCTGCGAGGGATTGGTTGATTGATTGATTGATTGATTGATTTCCTTCTTCCATTCCTTTTTTCTTTCTTTTGGTTGCTTACTTTTTTATTATTGCACATTTGCAGTACATAATGATTGCAAGCATTGTTGGGAGTTTGTACATTTGCACAGCACATCTTGATTCTTTTTTTTAAATCACCTTCCCCTCCTATCCTTCCATGCTCCCTCCAATTTTTGTTCCTCTTTCCCTATGCAAAAGCTCTGTTTTCATTTTTCTTCAATTCTTTTTTAAAAATCCTTTTTCTTCCCTTCCTCCCTCTTTCTCTCTCCCATTTGAAAAAGACCAGCCTACTTCCTCTTACCTATCCTTCATTTTGCTTTTTATTTATATTTTGGGTTTCTCATTTAAAAGAAACCATGTGGTATTTAAAGTTGTGTGTCTGGCTTATTTTATTTAACATCTCAAGACCCACGAATTTTCAATGCCTCAAGTTTATCCTTTATGGTATTGTAGTACCACTGTGTATATATATCACATTTTCTTTATCCATCTGTTGATGGGCTTACAGGCTGCTTCCAAGATTTAGCTATTATAAATTGTGCTGTTATAAACATGGTTATGCATGTACCACTATAATGCGATGTCTTTAACTCTTTGGAGAAGATACCTAGAACGGGATCAATCAGCTGGATCAAATTTTTAATTTTAGTTTTTTGAGGAATCTCCACACTGATTTCCATAGTGGTTGTACTAGTTTACATTTTCACCAACAAAATAGAAGGGTTCTTTTTTTTTCCTTGCAGCCTTACAGGCATTTGTTATTTTATTTCTTCATAATAGCTGTTCTTTCTGGAGTAGGATGGTATCTCAGTGTTGTTTTAATTAGAATTTCTCTAATGGCCAGAAATGCTGAACACTTTTTTATATTACTGGCCATCTGTACTTCTTCTGAGAAGTGTCTATTTTGGTTGCCCGTTTTTTATCGGGTCTTTTATTTTGGGGTGTTTAATCTTTTTGAGTTCTTTTTATATTCTAGATGTTAGTCCTCTGAGGAATAGTGGGCAAAATCTTTTCCCATTCCATAGGTTGTTTCTTCACTCTGTTGTTTTTTTCCTTTGTTGTGCAGAGGATTTAAATTTGATATGATCCCATTTGTTGATTCTCAGTATTTTTTCTTGTCTCACTGGGGTTCTGCTCAGAAAGTCTTTGCCTATACCTATGTCTTCAAGAATTTTACATATTTTATCTTCCAGCAGATTGCTTCTGTTTCAACATTTAGATCTTTGATCCATTTTTATTTTTGTTTAATACACCATGAGATAAATGGGTTTAGAGTGAGTCTTCTGTATGGCCATATCCAATTTTCCCAGCACCATTTATCACAAAGTCTATCTTTCCTCCAGTGTATGTTTTTGGCCCCTTTGTCAAAGATCAAATAGTTTAATGTGTATGGGACTGTTTTTGTTTCTGCTATTCTGTTCCATTGATCCAAATTTCTATTTTTGTGCCAGTATCATGCTGTTTTCATCACTTTGTAATTTAACTTTATAATATAGTTTTCTAATATAACTTCAAATCTGGGATTGTGATGCCTCCTGCTTTGCTACTGTTACCCAGAATCACTGTTACCTATTCTGAGTCTCTTGTGGTTCCATATGAATTTTTAGATTGTTTTCTCTAGATCTGTGAGGAATGCTGTTGACATTTTCATTGGGATTGCAGTAAATCTATATATCAGTTTTGGGAGTACAGTCATTTTGACTGTTTTGGTTCTGCCTATCCACAAACATGATGTCTTTCTATTTTCTTTTCTTTTCTTTTTTTTATCTTTATTTTTTGAGACAGGGTCTCACTATGTAGTTGAGACTGACCTGGAACTCACTATGTAGCCAGGCTGGTCTCGAACTCCCAGTGATCCTCCTGCCTCAGCCTCCCGTGTGCTGGGATTACAGGCATGTGCCACCATGCCTGGCTGTTTTTTTTCTTTTTTTTTTTTTTTGAGACAGGGTCTCACTATGTAGTTGAGACTGACCTGGAACTCACTATGTAGCCAGGCTGGTCTCGAACTCCCAGTGATCCTCCTGCCTCAGCCTCCCGTGTGCTGGGATTACAGGCGTGCTCTTCAATCTCCTTTTTCATGGTGATATAATTTTCATCATAGAAATCTTTTACTTCCTTGGTTAGGTTAACTCCTAAGTGTTTAATTTTTCTTGATGTTACTGGATCACCAATTTCTTTTTTAATAGTTTGTTAAAATATAATTTATTTTTGTTACTGAGATTTTGGAGCCCTCTTCAGTTATGCACTCAAGGTGATTACTCATCCCATCCTGTCTGTCCGTGGGTGGCTATCCCTGCCAGTGCTACCTGAAGACTCTGTGGTTTACAGAATGTGGAGAGTGGCCTGGCCTGGCTCTGCGAAAACCCTTGTTGGATGCAGACATCTCAGTGTGGCCAAACTGAGTTGTTAAGATACTCCTGTATATCACTCCAAAAATCCTTTGATTAAATTTTGTCACAGACAGAGACAGTTTGCTCACATATCATCATTCATTAGGGTCAAATAGGACCCAAGAAATTCAAAACCTAGGTTGTACTGATCTAAGTCCGCATTCTTTATGAGGCCAGTCCTTCACACTTCATTTCAACCATATTTCTAAGCTCATGTGTAGCCATTCCATTATACACACTCCTTAGTCAGGAGTAATTATTCCTTAGTAGGAATAATTTGGTGTGGTTGCTGTTTCTCGGGTACAACAAGTACTTTCATAGTTCCATATCTTTTCTCATGTGGTCATCTTACCTGGAATATATTTTTACTTTCTCTATACCTGTTGAACTCTTTACAAGTAAAATGTCGTCTCCTCGGTGAGCTCAGGAAATGGCTTGAAAACTCAAGAAAGAGCAATTCTTAAGGTACTTCCTCTGTGTCCTATTCAGGCTATGACTTCATCAATCTTTGTATTTGTAGCTCTTGGCATAGTTCTGGGTACACAGGAAGTGCTTAAACACTTGTTGAATATAATGAAAGGTGGAAGGCATCAGACAAAATGTGGGTGTTCTATTTTCACGCGCTATTTCCACTTCTAAGAAAATTTTGGTTACTGGTCCCAATTTCCTCTTCTGATCATTGCTAATCCTTCTGGCCATATGAATCCCATTCCAAATTTACCTAGTTTTCCTGGGTTAGCTCTCCCAATCCTAACCCTCTACTCATTTATCCCACCGAAGCTTATTTGATGTTTATCTGACCCCAATTAGAAGCATCGATCTATGGGAGTTAGAAGCTTTATTTTGTCCCTTGTGTCAGCCAGTACTTTCCTCTTCTACCTCTCCTGGAGTTTTGTTCCCCCACCTCCAAGGAAGGGTTATCTCACAGGAAGACCCAAATGGAAATCCTGGGGTAGCATGGAGGGGTAAAAGCCCATTCTCTGGATGGTCACCTACAGGTACCCAGCCTGGTAGTCACCTCTGAATCCCACAGGTATCACCCCACCCATGTAGTAATCATTCTTGTTACCCTCTCTCTACACCGCACATTGTGTTCCACTGGACTGTCATGCCCAGCTTGTAAGGATATCCACAAGAGCTGACCTCTTCTCTTAAATGCCAAAGCAGCTGCTTAAAGTGCCTACGGGGCTTCCTGCCACCAGACATGAAAAGCTCTCAGTAAACCATGATCTTGAATCAAAACCATATGTTTGCTTTGCAGTAAAGATCACAGGGCCTGAAAACTATGAGAAAGGAGGGCCAGTCAGGGGAGAAACTCTTTGGAATGAAGCACAAGTGCCCATCGTAATTCTGTCAGCCCTCCATTCAGGAGGTGCAGTCTTCCTGTCTTCAGGGGTCCAGTCTTTGGACTCCTATTGGACTACTGGCCCAGTTGGCCTATTCTCAAGCCCATAACCAGTGGAAGGTTCCAACAATACAGGCAGAAAGTTGAGGTCACCTATTTCCTGAAGCATTGGGATACCCTAAAAACTTTCCCACAAGATGTTCCAAAAGCAAAGTTTCCTTGTTTATTCTTTTCTCTAATGACATGAGATACCTTACATTTTAGAAATATTAAGCAAGCAGCCCTTTACCTGTATATTTACGGTGTATATAGGTAAAAGTTTCTCAAGAGAAGGTTTCAGATTTTTCCAAGGTGCCACCAAAGTAGAATTCATAAGCATTAAGAAGAAATTCATACTAATGATCCTCTACAAAAGAACAGATTATATGACCCAGTGTGAAAACCCAGATTTGGATCTTCTTGGGGACTTTGAACGCCAGGACTTGTTTTAGGAGTCTAGTCTAGGACTGGTCCCTTTCCTTACTGATATGTGAACAGGGATTGTTTGCAGGCAAGTTGGGTGAAGGGGTGCTGCATGCCTGGGACTGGTATAGCTGCTAGTGATTTCTATTCTGTAGAGCAAGGCTAAGGCACCCAAGGAAAGGCTGAGCGCCACCTCCCCACTCGCGGATCTGAGCCCTCTTGCTTCAGTAGCTCCATGCAAAAGGCAGCATCTGTAGGAGAAGATCCATGGCCCCCATGCTCATATAGATGAATGTGGGGTAGATGCTTTTTGACTTAGGACCCAGGCCAGTTCATAAATGCAAAGAACATTCAAGGCAACCCTTTGCTGTCAGGAGAGGTTGGGGCCTCAGCACCTCTGAGAAGACAGCATGTTCTTCGAGCCTTTCCTCTCATCAGCCAGGGCAAGTCTGAAATATGCTAGGCTAAGGAAGAGAGAGAGAGAGAGGGAGAGGGAGAGAGAGAGACAAGGGTGGGGGAAGAGGGAGAGAACAAATAAATATGGGTTTCATTACTTTCTTATGTGGATATTTTCCTGGATGGGAAGGAAAACAGAAAGCCTAATAAAGAAGGTTCTCCTTCTAGGATAGTGTGGAAATAAGTGCTTACAAGCTGCATGTAATCAGTGATTTGTGTTTGGGATCTTGCATTAAGCTTCTCAAAGCTGCAAGAATAGAGTTACTGTAAGATCCAAGATCAACATAACACCTTGCCTCACTCTCATACTCCCTGACTTGCTCCACTACATGCTAAGATCAAAATAAGGACAAATTTCTGAAGCCCTCTGGCTTCAAACAAAGCCCGTAATTCTATCCAACAGAGCCCTGGTTCTGGAAACTTCAAACACGCACGCACTTGCAGATAATTTTTAAAAAGCTGAAGCTAACCATGGTTCAATTCCTGATGTCATTTCTCTCAGCCTTTCAAGGACTACACACTGAACCCAAGGGGTTGTTTCTTTGGGTAAACTGAATGGTGACATTGCTAGTTATAGTTCATTCTTGTCAGTCATATAATGGGATTAAATTAAGTTTTAGGCAAGCTTCTGTTTCATCTTGAATATAATTTGTTTGCACCAGAACTCACGCTGAAGTTTGGCATTCAGTGTAATCAGGAGGCGATGCCTTTAAAAGGCATCTCGGTCATGAAATGTCCACCCTCATGGAGAGGTTACTGTACTTCTTGTGAGGGTTGGTAAATTATCATAAAAGCGAGTTGTTAGAACACAAGGCTTGCAGTTCCCCGCAGCCCTTACAGTGTTCCTTCCACGTGCAGCCACTTCCTCTTTAACTGAAGAAAGCAGAGTACATGCTGGTGTCAAACTCTTGCATTTCCAGACTCATAAGCCAAAACAATACTCTCTTCTTATACATTACCTGCTCTAAGGTAGTCACTTATGGTGAATATAAAGAGACTAAGACAGTTTCCCAGAGTATACTGAGTTCTCTTAGGTTGGCAGGAGTGAATGAAGTTTTTGACCAAGCTAACAATTTACACTTTTGAATGGTTTATGTATTTTACAGACGCTTCCCTCCCTTTTTTTCTGAAGTTTCTCTGAAACTCCTGTGCCCTAGCGATCTTCCTGACTCAGCCTCCTAACTAGCTGGGAAAACAGGCTCCTGCCACCATACCTAAAAGGCACCATTCTTTTTAAGCTTCACAATAATACTATGCTTTAGGAAAGTATAATACAATTTTTTGCTATTATACGTGAGAGGAAACAAACACAATATTAAATAGTTTACCTAAATCTTCCTGATATCATCCAGAATCAGAATTATAACCCTAACTTTCTGACTTCCAGTTCAGTGTTTTTCTACCATTCCATTTTAGTATGCATCCTACAAAAAGTTGCAGTAAGACAAGAGAATTTAAATCAATGAACTCCTTCCATTGGACTGACAATTATAATTTTGCTCCCCCTCTCCCTTTCCTTTTCCTTTTCCCCCTCCCTCTGCTCCCCCACCTATCTCTTTCTTGAGGCAGGGCCTCACTGTGTAGCTCAAGCTGGCCTTCAACTCACTATGTAGCCTAGGTGCACCTTGAACTCATGGTAATCCTCCTGCTTCAGCCTCCCAAATCCTGGGATTACAGTTGTCCACCACTGCATCCAGTGGAGTATCCCTTTTGAGGCAAAGTCCTTCATTGTCACAGCGAGCTCCCACAGACTGAGATGAAATTCAGGTGCAATGAGGCCAACGACACCATTAGATCAAGTCATTTTGCAGTATTTCCACGGAGGTTAGTATTTACCACATTACTAATAAAGCAACTGAGGCTAGGAGAGGGAAGATAAACCAGCTCAGAATCGCAGAGCACGGACCCTGATTCTCTCATTCTCTTTCTACTGTATCCTAGTTTTCCAGAAACATTAGTCAATATAGGAGCCAAACACAGATCTTCTCCCAAAGACACGAGCAACTTGGTGACTTTACCTATATGTGACAGGTCAGGACTGAGACCCCATGCAATTCCTTAGAGAACTTCTAGTTTCTCCACAAGTAGCAAATGCCCTCCCTACTGAGTGTCCACAGAACAAGTGGGCTTGCTTGTGAGCATGTGAATCCCCACCTCCTCCTGGCAGAGGTTTGCTTGGGACTATAGCATCTTGACAACCTATTTAAACCAACTTGTAGTAACTGGCAGCAAATTATCATTCTCTGACAGGGTAAGTCCTTGAGCCTCTCAAACTTGGAAGAGAAAATCAATAACAGAACTATTCAGGAACCAGGGGCTCCCAGAAGGTATGTAATAAATTCCACCCAGATGTTTCAATTCGTTTTCTTCCTCCTCCTCCTCCTCCTCTTCTTCTTCCTCTTCCTCTTCCTCTCCTCCTTCTCCTTCTCATATTCAAAGAGTGAATAAGTTGTTTTCACCTTATCAAACCAAGTGGGAAGAACATGGCTTCCTTCTTTCCCGGGTGTATCTGCCCCAAATGGTCAGGAGGCCAACACCATCCGGGAAACATGGGGTGGCTTTTGAGCTAGGAGAGCACTTTGTACACATGGCGGAATTACCAGGCAGGTAAAGGGCAATGAAACACTTTAGCAAAATCCCATTAGAGGTCTGCAAGTTCACTCTGATTTATACTTCCAAACTGTTTACCTGCACTGCAGGGAGCCCATCTGTTCTGAAACTCTTGTAGGAAAATATAGCTATGCAAATTGGTTCAACTCAACAAGTCCTGTGCACATTGCTTCATTGGCAAGGGAAAGTCTGACCTAGGCTTCAAGCAAAAGTTTTCTCAGGGCGTCGGAGCAGCCTGAATGCCTGGGAAGCTTTGCTGTGCTGAGCAGCAACCGCGGGGGTCATCAGATACCTCGGAAAACTCTCCTGGAGCAGCCCAGCTCTCCTGGGGCTCACTCTTGCTGTGGGTCTAGGATGAGGAAAAACAGATCTTCCTAAACTGCTGCCTCATAGATTACCCTTCGCCCCACACCTGAGCTCCTGCGCCCTGGAAAAGAAACCTGAGGGAAGACCGTGTTGCAGCAGAGGGCAGCTGCTGCTGGGGCTGCCTCTGACTGCACGCTGTGAGCCTAAAGCGATGCTGAGACAGGACCAGCAGTGAATAATACTGGGAAAGGGAATCCTGGGGAAGAAAAGATCTTCCTCTCCTCTCCTCACAAAGCTATGATTGGCAAGGTTAATCTTTTTCATCTGGATTGGTGTGTTACAGAACTTTTGTTTTGAGACTGCCAGTGTAGAACAAAAGCCTCACCTATTTTTTAAATAAGCAAGAAAACACTTTTGAGGTGTTTTATTGAATTCCTTCTGATTTCCCTTCAAAAATGTTTGTTTTGGTGCTTTTCAATTTTGAGTCCATCCAGGCATGGTGCTGCACATCTGTTATCCCAGCACTTGGGAAGCTGAGGTAGGAGGATCACTGTGAGTTCGAGGCCCGACTCATGTACATAGTGAGTTCAAGGCTAACCTGAACTACATAGCGAGACCCTGTCTCAAAAAAAAAAGCCAAAAAAAATTTTTTAGTCTAATTCCCAGTGGAAAATGTTTCAAAGGAAGAGAAAAAAAGCAAAGCAAACCACCCAAAACACTTGTGTGTCTTGCATCTTGATTCAGCTCGCAAAACGACTAGAAGAGACTACTAGAAATCCTCAGATTCCATTTGGAGGACCACTGATCTGAAAGCAATGTCTTGATCTTGGAACCGTCTTTTCATCTGAAATCATTGTTACTGACTGCAGAGAAGGAAGCCGCTGCTGATTCCTGAATCCGAGTCCTGTGTGTGAGAGTTGATCCCCACCTAGTGGGGGAAGAAGAAATTTCTCTCACACTTCAAAATGTTTTGTTACAGTATCTATGCCTTACTGAAGTGTGCATGGGCTCAAATGTTCTTGTCCTTCTCCTCTTTTTCCTCACTGTCTATCCTCCTCCTCCTCCTCCTTTCTCATCTTCTCATTTTGTCTTTTGTTTCTTCTTTAACATTAACATTTTTCCTCAGCTGTGATTTTTAGATGATATTAATTTTTAACATTCTGATAATTGGAGTTTCAGAATCCAAGTTTCTTATTTGGAAACAGAATTTTCCAAATGTTTAAACATTAAAATGATTACAGAAAGAGGATGACCACTGCTCATACCTTGTAGACAGATGGCACCGGAAAAGAAACGGTTCCTTGGAGCAAAATGCAGAGCTCTAGTCAGGTATTTGTAGAAAGGCGAAGATCCGTCATGAAGGGAACAGCCAAGTTGCACTGAGCTGATGATCAGAAATACCAACCTAGGAACATCCCCGGAAACATGCCACTGAATAATCTCCCAATTGAGGTGAGCTCTGCGGAGATGGTTTTTTGGCTCAAACTGTTCTTTGAAAATGAAGGAAAAGCATCTGACTCACACTGAAGGTTCGAGTTTGTGTGCGTTCTTCCTTGTAAACCAAGAGGATCCCCTACAAATAGGAGCACTAATACTGATGCCTTCACTTGGGCACAACCCTCAGGAAGACAGCCCCATGCAAAGGCAATTATCGGGAATAGGGGCTCATTACTACCTTTCGATTTGGTTACTCCAATATCCTGTCAGATAGATGAGGAAAAGAAACTGACCCTAATCTCAAAAGAAGTAAATTGCAGGTTAAAGTATTTGGTTTCAGCCTCTGTCAGGTGGAGGCTTTGAAAAACAGAATTTTGTTTGTCCAGAAAACCAAATGCCAGATTCTATTGCTTTAGAGCTCTTGAAAAAGCAAGGACATACAGAAATGTGTAGCCAAGTTGAGACAACTGCTTATAACAGGACACTACAATGTCCAGGGCAGTTACCCTCCTTTTTGTGTAAGTAGCTTTGGGTTGGAATGCAGTCTTTGAAAGGGGCCATTAAGTTTGAAATGACACCAAACTCACCCTATCTTGAATACACCTTGAGTTTTCTCTCTTCCAAGCACTTCTGCCTACGTGTAAGCTTTCGGGCATCAGGCATACGTGCCAGCTGTTACAGATGGGCTGAGGAAGTGAAGGGACCAAATGTTGAGAGTTGGGCAAAACAGATAAACAAGAGCCAGGCCACTCATCAAATAGAAGAGTTCTTAGAGAAGAAAATAGGAGGGCCGGGTATTTACCTCAGAGATTCTGCTGCCTACCTGTAAAGCACAAGGTCCTAAGTTCAATCTCCAGTACCAAAAACAAAGAAAAAAGAAATACATCAGGAGTTGAGCGAAAACTGAGTTCAGGTGGGTTAGGAAAATTTACTCAAAGGTTGGGAGGAAATTGGAAATAACTGTGAAGCTAGAATCTGTATTCAGTTTAAATTCCTATACAGCCAACTCTATGAATAGAATATCCATATACCTTATAGAGGCATTTTGCTCACAGGGCAGCTCTCTTGGAAAAAAGAAAAGGAATGGGAATGTGTATGGGGAGAGTTCCATAAACCTCTGGATGGCCTCCACAAGGAAGGAGTGACAAATTGTCTGATGGACAGCCAGCAGTCTCATGTCCGTCTGCCCCAAACCTGTGCTTACAGATACTCTTTGCATGCGGGTGTGTTTAAGAAGAAACAGCTTGGCAAGAAAAACCCAAAGTTCGAACAAGAGAGAAAATTATAAAGATCTGAGCAGAAATCAATGCAATGGAAACTAAGAAAATGATACAAGAAATAAATGAAACAAAGAGCTGGTTTTTTGAAAGAATAAAATTGACAAACCCTTAGCTAATCTTATCAAAAATCGGAAAGAAAAGGCTCAGATCCATGCAATCAGGAATGAAAAAGGTGAAGTCACAACAGATCCAAAAGAAATCTAGAAGATCGTTAATACCTACTTCGAGAACCTGTACGCCAATAAAATGGAAAACACAGAAGAAATGGACAGATTTTTTAGATACTTAAGAATTATCAAAGTTGAACAAAGACAATAAAAACATTTTAATCACCCCAATTACAATCAGTGAAATTGAAAATGTAATTAAAAATTTACCCACAAAGAAAAGCCCAGGCCCTGATGGATTCACTGCTGAATTCTACAAGACATTTAGAGAAGAACTACACCCATTACTCTTCAAACTTTTCAATGAAATTCAAAGGGAAGCTATACTTACAAATTCATTCCTGGAAGCAAGTATCACTTTGATTCCCAAACCAGGGAAAGATGCAACTAAAAAAGAGAACTACAGACCAATCTCCTTAATGAATATAGATGCAAAAATCCTAAATAAGATGCTAGCAAACAGAATACGGAGGATTATCAAGAAGATCATTCATCCCGACCAAGTCAGATTTATTCCAGAGATGCAAGGGTGGTTCGACATAAGAAAGTCAATAAATGTAATACACTATATTAACAGAGTCAAGGATAAAAACCATATGATCCTCTCAATAGATGCAGAAAAAGCATTTGATAAAATTTAACACCCATCACCCATT
>NW_022900934.1:24525993-24526926 GCF_012274545.1 Fukomys damarensis
ATTAGACAAGAGAAAGAAATTAAAGCAATAAAGATAGGAAAGGAAGAAGTTAAACTGTCATTATTTGCTGATGATATGATACTGTACATTGAAGACCCAAAAAACTCCACCAAAAAACTTCTAGACTTAATTGACAGATTCAGTAGAGTATCTGGATACAAGGTGAACACTCAAAAATCAATAGCCTTCTTATACACAAATAACAGACTCACTGAGAGAGAAACAAGGGAAAAAATTCCTTTTACAATAGCATCCAAAAAAATGAAGTATCTAGGAATCAATCTAACAAAAGAAGCAAAAGATCTCTACACTGAAAATTATAGCACTCTGAAAAAAGAAATTGAAGAGGATATAAAAAAAATGGAAAGATATCCCCTGCTCCTGGGTAGGAAGAATCAACATAGTGAAAATTGCCATACTACCAAAACTGCTATATACATTCAATGCAATGCCAATTGAAATT
Source organism: Fukomys damarensis (assembly GCF_012274545.1). Classification (NCBI taxonomy): domain Eukaryota; kingdom Metazoa; phylum Chordata; class Mammalia; order Rodentia; family Bathyergidae; genus Fukomys; species Fukomys damarensis. The sequence goes on from NW_022900934.1 coordinate 24,526,457, forward strand.
CCAACATTATATTTCACAGAATTAGAAAAAAGAATCCAAACATTCATTTGGAACCATATGAGACCTAGAATAGCAAAAGCCATCTTAGGCAACAGACACATGGCAGCGGGTATAACAATTCCCAATTTGAAACTATACTACAAAGCCACTGTGATAAAAACAGCATGGTACTGGCAAAGAAACAGGCCTGAGGATCAGTGGAACAGACTGGAAGACACAAAAACAAATCCAGATGTACTCAGCTACCTCATCTTTGACAAAGGAGCTGACCATCCTCAGTGGAGGAAAGAAAGTCTCTTTAATAAATGGTGTTGGAAAAACTAGATTTCAACCTGACACAGATTAAAACTAGACTCTTATCTTTCACCATGCACTAAATTAAAATCCAAATGGGTTAAAGATATAAATATTAAAACAGAAACATTAAACTTGCTGGAAGGTAAGTCAGGCAGAACTCTGGAAGACATTGG
>NW_022900934.1:24527402-24556354 GCF_012274545.1 Fukomys damarensis
CTAGTGCAACCACTATGGAAATCAATATGGAGATACCTCAAAGAGCTTGGACTGGAGGTTCCATTTGACCCAGCCATCTCTCTGCTGGGTATCTTTCCAAAAGAACTAAAAGAATCATATCACAGAGAAGTATGCGCACCCATGTTTATAGCGGCACAGTTTGTAATAGCTAAAACTTGGAAACAGCCTATTTGCCCATCCATTGGAAACTGGATAAAGAAGATGTGGTTTTTCTATAAAATGCAATATTACTCAACCATAAAGAATGAGAAAATAGATTCATTCATAGGAAAATGGATACATATTGAAGATATACTTCTAAGTGAAATAAATAAGGCACATATGTGTAAATACCGAATAGTTTCCCTGGTGTGAATAATCTGCAATAATACAGAAGATCCTAGTAAGATTACTGAGATTGAGAAATGGGAAGAAAGGAGTTAGAGGTGTGGGGAAGGTGGGATGGATTGGGGAAGGCTAATAAGGGAAAAGAAAAATATGTGAGATAAAGAAAAGATGGAAATAAAGTGTTTGTAGATGGGGAGGGGAGGAGGGCGTGAAGGGAGGGCAGGGACAAGGGGAGAAAATGAGAACCAAGACTTGTCATGTAGAGGTACAAGGTCCCAACAATGAATGTAACTGTACTGTATCCCTAAAATGTACCAATAAACTCAATTAAAGCTGAAAAAAAAAAAGAAGAAACAGCTTGGAAGAAATGTATTATATATGAAACTTTCTGAACCACTAGTTGAATCTTGTTGAAAAGATGGGAGGATGAGGAATGTTTGTTCCTCTTGCTGTTCGAAAATGGTTGCTCTAGACAGGATCCAGGTGTTAGGTGTTTTCTCACTTCCGTTGGGTTATTCTGCTCTCGGGTGTCAAAAGAACACTCAAGACAATAGTTAGTAAATGGTCTTTGGAATGAGAAAATAGTTATTTGAAATGACTTCCTTGTGGTCGGTAGCTGCATCCTGTTGACATTTGTTTCTAGGGAAGTGTTTACAGTGACAATTGGCATGATATCCCTTTTATCCAGTTCAAGTAAGAAATTAATGAGATCATTCCCACCTTTAAAATCCCATTATGTGTTATACTCAGGGACATAGAGAAAAATTGGCTGAACCTTATGAAAGCATTGGCTGCTTGGTGCCTCAACTCAGAAGAGTCAAATGGCCTGGCTCATGGTAGCAGCTGTCTCTAGTGCACAAAGCTCAAGCCCAAGAAACAAGATGTCAGATTCTGTGCCTGAATCAGCGTCTAACTGCCTGTGAAGATCTAATCTACTTATTTACTTGGCCATAGGTTCCAGTTACTTATGCAGCACGTGATAAAACAAGACCAGCCGACTCTACTGGCAGGGAATCTTGGGTAAGATGACACCCAAAAAACGTGCCTGGGGAGAGGGAAAGAAGTCAGAACTTGTGTGTTGTGATGGCTGACTTTTTAATCATCATCTACCTTTTTTGTGATCTCCTAAATGTTCACGACACACTTATTTTCTTTTAAGTATTAAGTAAAATTTTAGTGAAAGAAAACACAGTTGCAGAAGTATTCAGCTTGATGAATTTTCACCATGGACACACCCAGAAAATCAGGACCTAGGTTTAGAAATAGGACATGACCAGCACCTAAAAAGCCCTCATTTCCCCCTTCAAGTCCTTTCTCCTTCAAAAGATAACCACTAACCTGACTTTTAACCCCATAAATTAAGTTTTGCCTGTTTGGGGGCTTTCTCTATGTGTGCATGCAGTTTTATGTGTGGCTTCTTCTGGTCTTTTCAACCTATCAGGCTATTTTATTTTATGCTTTATATGTTGGAAAGTTCCATCCACTTCTCACATTTAAGTCAGTATTGGAGCCCAGAGTTTTGGTGTGATTTAGAGGCAGAACCTAGAGGGCCTTTGACTTGTTTGCCAAATGACTAGGAGGATCCAGTGCTGATGCACATAAAAAAATATTCTTACTCACTCATAATTCCTTCTGCATAATGGACTTGTGCAGTGTTAATTCTGGGTGACTTCTTGGTCCCTCAATTATGATCTCTAGAGCAGGGCAATATTTTGTTATTTCCCATGATAATTCACCTTTTCAAGTTTGAGCATACTGTTAACATTGTTTAGATTATTATATTTTATATTTCAAAGTTCCACTAAATTATCTCTGCATTTCATTTCTATTATAAAGTTAATTTAAAATTATCACTTTATTTATATTTATTCTTTTCTTTCCTGCTTGGGATTGCAATGAGGGATTGCTAAGTACACCAGCCCTCAAATTTTAATAATTTAAAGCCATTTGTTTTTTTAAAGATAGGGTTTCTCTCTGGAGTTCAGTTTGTACTTGAACTCACTTTGTAGCCCAGGCTGGCCTTGAACTCATGGTGATCATCCTGCTTCAGCCTCCCGAGTGCTGAGATTACAGGTGTGTGCCACCATGCCCCACTAACACCATTTTTCCTTTAATAATTTTTTCCCAGGGCATATTCATGTGGCAAATTTTGTAATACTTTTGCAGATGATCTTTTCTGCCTTTACTGAGGAATTACTTTTTTCTAACCTCAGAGGACAGGTTATTCATTCAACCAACAAACATTTATTAAGGTCTTTCTGTGTGGCAGCCCATATTCTAGACAATGGAAATACTGAAAAGAAGGAAGAAAAGATTAAAAACACAGGAAAGTAAAAAATAAAGAATGAACAAAACAAAGCCAAAAGGAAAATCGTAACTGATAATGAGAGTGCTAAAAAGTAAATCAATAGGATAACACCGAAGAGTCATTGAAGGGCATTGTTTTAGACAGGGTGGTCAGGAAAGAGCTCTGTGAGAAGGTGAGAGTAGAGACAAGACCTTAAGAATGAGAATGAGAATGAGCCCAGCATGCAGAGAGCTAGGGGAAGTGATCCAAGCAGAGGGACCAGCAAAGTACCACGGTCTTGAGGCAGGACAGTGCTTGGTATGTACAGGAAAGGAAGGAAGACGGGTGAGGGTAGCGTAGTCATTAAGGAGGGGAGAACGAGATGTGTTGGGAGAGACGGGTAGAGGCCAGATCAGACCGGCTGTTATAAGTTGTGGTAAAGAGTTTGGATCTTAATGAAAGGAATCTAACGGTTTTAAACAGAGTTTTAACATATTGTCATTTTTTTGTTTTAAAAAAGATGAATACATAATATACATATAGGGAAATGTACAAAATGTATGTGTATATTGTGATGAGTCCTGACAGTTGCACTGTCAGCATAGTTTCCAAAGCAGTCAAAACGTTTTTGTTTTTTGAGATGGCGTCTTACTATGTGGCTGAGACTGGCTTTAAACTCCAGGACTCAAGTAATTTTCCTGCATCCTGAGTAGGTGAGACTAAAAGCTCCTCTGCCAGTGGATCTGGCTACAAAGCTTTTTTTTTTTTTTTTTTTTGGTACCGGGGATCAAACTCAGGACCTTGCACTTAGGCACTTAGGCAGCTAAATCCCCAGCCCTACAAAGCATAATTATAACCTCCGCCGCAATAACGAAGGAGAGTTCTCTTTGTTCCATATCTTCACCAACATTTTGTAATGACAGTTTTGCCTTTCTTTTTTCTTTCTTTCCTTGAGAATTTTAAAAAGTGTTTGATTGGCTGTAAAAGATATCACATTTAAGTAGTGTTTCTTGGATGCATGATGACAGTTAGGCTTTTCATATGTTTACTGGCCATTTGTATATCTTTTTTTATGAAGAACTCTTTCCATGTTTTAGTCCAAGTTTAAATTAGGCTAGTTTGTCTTTTATTACTGATTTGGAGGGTTTGTCTTGTTTTTGAAAATAGGCGTATTATGAATATTTTCTTCTGTGCTTGTTTATTTTACTAACCATGCCTTTCGAATACCATACTAAAAACAAGAAAGCAAAACAAATGTACTTGGAAATGAACTTAAATTAATGGAAAAAACTGGAATTCTTGGTGAATTGAAGCTTTTATCATTATGCAAAACTCCATCTTTCTTTGCTCTGAAGTCTACTTTGCCTGATATTAAATAGCCACTCAGTTTTCTTTTGATTAGTGTTTTCATGTTACATCTTTTCTCATCATTTTACTTTTACTCTAGCTATATCAATATATTTGAAATTCGTTTCTTTGTAGACAGTATAGAGCTTCTTCATTTTAAAAGATTCATTCTGACAACCTGGTTGTGTTTGAATAATCTATATTTAATGTAATAATGTGCCAGGATTTAGGTCTACCATTTTAGTAATTATTTTCCCCCCTCTATTTTTGTTCCTTTATTTCCCTTTTCCTATCCTCTTTGGTTTTTTTTGTTTGTTTGTTTGTTTGTTTTGTTTTGGTATGGGGATCGAACTGGGGTCCTTGCACTTGCAAGGCAGGTAAGGGAACCACGAAGCTAAACCCCCAGCCCTGAATTTCTTAATTTTATATTTTATGGTTTTATTTACTCTCATTTTGTATAGCATCTTCTTTCTCTCTTGTAACAGGAATCAAACCCAGAACCTTGAGTTTGCAAGGTAGGTGCAGTGACACTGAGCTAAATCCCCTCGCCCTAGCTTCTTTAAAACAAACAAACAAACAAATGTTAAAGGGCTGAGCTGCCCGCTTACACTAGCTGTATTTGACTCTGAAATGGATTGGGAAGAGAGTTGTAAAATCCAGAATGCTGGGGCACAGGAGACATGGCAGAGGGTCAACGAGCCAGAATGCACAACACTCTATGGGACAAGAGAAGGCTCAGATATCACCCCCGCATCCCTCCCAATAGTTGAATCCTGCAGTGTTCCGAAGGAACCTGGCAGTGATGGGATCCAAATTCCATGTTTAAGAGGCCTTCCCCAACTCCCATGGCTGGGCATGGTGCCACACGCCGGTGATCCCTGCCCTCTGGGAGGCTGGGGCAGGAAGATGGCAAGTTCCAGCCCAGTCGCGGCAACCTAGCGACTCAGTGAGACCCCCCCGCCGCCTCAAAATAATGACGATAGTAATATTCATATTAATATTAAAAATATAGGGCCAGGGACGTAGTTCAGCGGCACCGAGCCCATCCGGCAAGTGCAAGGCCCTGAGTTTGATCCCTGGTGCGGGACTGGAGGGAAGGGTATAAATCATGAAAAATTTTAAAGGGGAGCTGGTTATGTAGCTCAGTGAGACAGGAGGATGGCTGTGAGTTCCAGGCCAGCCTGGGCTACAGAGTGAGTTCAAAGCCAGCCCAAATGACAGAGTGAGACTCTGTCTCAAAACACCAAAAAGAAACAAAAAACCCAAAAAAGCTAAAGGAATTATAATACACATACTTACTTTTCAGTTTTCTTTAAATTAGTGCTTTCTCAATTCAAGTGGATAGAAATCCCAGCACTGTTAGTCCCTTCACCTCCCTGTTTTATGACATAGCCATTTTACATTGTATCTGCTTGCATAGAAAATCAGATAATATCATTTTTGCCCTTATCCATCAAACATTTAAAATAATTCAAAGAATAATTTGTCATATTTACCCAAATATTTCCCTTTTCTATTGCTTCCCCTTTGTTCCTGTTTCCAGTTTTCTTCTGGTATCATTTCTTTGCTCCCTGAAGAGCTTTCATTAATAATTTTTTAGAGAAGGTCTACTGCCAGAGTATTTACTCTTAATTTCCCCTCCTATGACATCATCTTTATTTACCTCATGTTCATTTAGCATGGATATTTTCACTGAGTGTAAAATTCTGGGCTGACATTTGTTTGTCATACTAAAAATGTTGTTTCACTTCTTTTTGATCTCCATAGTTTCTGATGAGAAATCTACAGCCATGAGATCATGGTTTTCCTATAAGTAATACGTCGTTTTCTTTTACCCTGTCTGCTTTCATCATTTTTTTGTCTTCAGTTTTGAGCAATCTGATTATGAACGGTCATATCATTGATTTAGGGGATTTACTGTGGTTTGCTGAGCTTCCTGGACTCATAGACTTATTTTTAATTAAGTTTGTAAAGTTCTCAGATTTTATTTCTTCAAGCAAATTTTCCGTTCTGCACCCATTTCCCTTTCCTTTTGAAACTCCAATGACACAGAGTTAGACGTGTTGATATTACATGCTCTTTTCGTCTGTAAATCATTGATATTCAGACTGAGTAATTTCTATTGCATTATCTTCATATTCACACTATTTCTGTTCTATTGTTTTTAAAGGAAGAAATATGAAGATGCAAATTTAGTTCATTGGAGAAAGAATTGCTGAAATTTCCCACTAAATGAAATATTCATCCATTCTAGTAATTAACAGCATTAACAATACCAATGACAGAAAGTCTCAAGAATCTCATTTAAAATAGGCAAAAGTTATAAATAGACTTTTAACACAACACAAATGGCTGAAGCATATGGGGAAAAAAAAATCTCAAAATCACTACCAAAAATGCACTTCAAATTTGTAAAAATCTCACTGCAGCTATATCAAAAAGCAAAGGACAGCAACTGCTGATAATGGGACACTTATTACACACTTATTATACACGGGACGCTTATTGGTGGTGTAGATGTATATTAGTACAGCCATTATAAAGATCAGTATTAAAATTCTAAACTGCTCAGAGAATTGATGAATTTCTGTGAGGGGACACGAACTAGACAGGTGAGAAAGAGCTAAAACAGTCAATGAAGAAAAATGGCTATGACACATATACAGCTAAGGAGTCTGCAGAGTAAATGGCATAACAGAGACAATTAGAATATGAAAAAAGAATTCTCCTTAAATCCAGAGAGTCCCATGTGTGTAGCTTTCAAACTGATTCCACCTCTTCACAGGAAGACTTAGTATCTTTTCACAGTGGAGTGTGCATTCTCTTACACAAAGCATTCTAAGAAGAATATGTTTTTCCCAACTACAAAATATCTATTACATTATATGCTTGGCACTTTTCTGTATATTAACTTTTCACAAATTTTAAAACAAACCCAGTGAATGTACTAAATTATGATATCATTAACCATATTGAAAGAAATAGTATGTTAAAAATGACTGTGTTTCAAATCCATGCAGTTAGGAACGAAAAAGGTAAAGTCACAACAGATCCAGCAGAAATCTAGAGAATCACAAATACCTACTTCAAGAACCTGTACTTTAATAAAATGGAAAACACAGAATAAATGGACAGATTTCTAGATACATATGAATTATCAAAGTTAAATGAAGAAGATATAAAAATTCTAAACACCCCAATTACAATCAGTGAAATTGAAAAAGTAATTAAAAAATTACCAACGAAGAAAAGCCCAGGTCCTGATGGCTTCACTGCTGAATTCTATAAGACATTTAGAGAAGAACTATTGCCAATACTTTTTAAACTTTTCAATGAAATTGAAAGGGAAGCAATACTTCCATATACATTCCTGGAAGCAAGTGTTACTTTGATTCCGAAACCAGGGAAAGACCCAACCAAAAAAGAGGACTATAGGCCAATTTCCTAATCAACATAGATGCAAAAATCCTCAATAAGATACTGGCAAACAGAATACAGAGGGTCATCAAAAAGATTGTACACCCTGACCAAGTCGGATTTATCCCAGGGATGCAAGGATGGTTCAACATATGTAAATCAATAAATGTAGTACACTATATTAACAGAGTCAAGGACAAAAACCATATGATCATCTCAATAGGTGCAGAAAAAGCATTTGACAAAATTCAACACCCATTCATGATTAAAAAAAACCTGCAGAAAATTGGAATAGATGGTCTTTATCTTAACTTGATAAAGGCTATCTATGAAAAACCATCAGCCAATATCATACCAAATGGTCAAAATCCGAAAACCTTTACACTAAAATTAGGAACAAGACAACAATGTTCACTATTACCACTCCTGTTCAATATAGCTCTGGAAACATTAGCCACAGCAATTAGATAAGAGAAAGAAATAAAAGGAATAAAGATAGGAAAGGAAGAAGTTAATCTATCATTATTTGCTGATGATATGACACTCTACATAGAAGACCAGAAAACCCTGCCAAAAGACTTCTAATTGACAAATTGAATAGAGTAGCTGGATACAAGTCAACATTCAAAAATCAATAGCCTTCTTGTACATAAATAACAGACTCACTGAGAGAGAAATTAGGGAAACAATTCCTTTCATAATAGCATCCCCCAAAAATGAAATATCTAGGAATCAATCTAACAAAGGAAGCAAAAGACCTCTACTCTGAAAACTACAGCATTCTGAAAAAAGGAATTGAAGAGGATGTAAGAAAATGGAAAGACATCCTTTGTTTCTGGGTAGAAAGAACCAACATAGTGAAAATGGCCATACTTCCAAAACTGCTGTACAGATTCAATGCAATCCTAATTGAAATCCCAACAGTATATTTCACAGAACCAGATAAAAAAATCCAAAAATTCATTTGGAACCAGAAGAGACCTAGATTAGCAAAAGCCATTCTAGGCAACAGAGACATGGCAAGGGGTATCCCAATCCCCAACTTGACACTATACTACAAAGCCACTGTGATAAAAACAGCATGGTACTGGCAAAGAAACAGACCCGTGGATCAGTGGAATAATTTAGAAGATGCAGACACAGCTCTAGATTTACTCAGCTACCTCATCTTTGACAACGGAGCCAACCATCCTCACTGGAGGAAAGGCAGCCTCTTCAATAAATGGCGTTGGAAAAACTGGATTTCAACTTGCCAAAGATTAAAACTAGACCCCTATCTTTCATAATACACTAAACTAAAATTGAAGTGGATTAAAGATCTAAATATCAAAACAGAAACACTAAACTTGCTGGAAGATCAGTTAGGTAGAAATCTCAAAGACATTGGTATGGGAAAAGACTATGAACAAATCCTCAGCACTATCACAAAGAATCAATAACTGGATCTTATCTTATTAAAAAGCATGTGTACTGCAAGAGAAATCACCAACAGAGCTAAGAGACAACCTACAATATGGGAAAAAAATTTTTTACCAGCTGTTTCTCAGACAAAGTTCTACTATCTAGAATGTATAAAGAACTAAAAAAAAAAAAAAAAAATCAGACCTCCCCCAAATATAAAGATCTGATTCAAATATGGGCATCTGAAATGAATAGATGTTTCTCAAACAAGTAAAAGTAGCAAATAAATATATGAAAAAATGTTCAACAACACAGGTCATTCCAGTGATGCAGTATTGAGATTCCACCTCACCCCAGAAAGGATGGCTGCTATCAATAAATTAACCAATAACAAATGCTGGTGGGGTTGTAGGAGAGAAAGGAATACTTGTCCATTATTGGTGGGAGTGCAGACTGGGGCAAGCACTGTGGAAATCAGTATATACCTGAAAAAACTAGGATTAGAGGTCCCATTTGACCTAGCTATTCCTCTGCTGGGTATCTTTCAAAAAAAAATTAAAAGAATCATACCACAACAATATATGCACACCTATGTTTCTAGCCGTACAGTTTGTAATAGCTAAAACTTGGAAACAGCCCAAATGCTCATCAACTGGAGACAAGATGTGGGTTTTCTATAAAACAGAGTTCTACTCAGCCATAAAGAATGAGAAACTAGAGACATTTATAGCTAAATGGATGCACGTTGAGGCCATACTCTAAAGTGAAATAAATGGGACACACGTGTATACCAAATAGTTTCTCTGGTGTGAAAAACTAAAAGTGTAAATAAGGTTCAAATTGTATAATTGATAATGTGAAGTAGGAAGGAAAGGTCTAAAGGAGTAGGAGGAGTGAGAAGGGTAGGGGAAGGGAAATAAGGGAAAAGAAAAAATATGAGAAAAGGAAAAAATGGAAACAAAGTCTTTGTAAATAGGGAGGGGGAGGGGTGCAGGGAGGGGAGGGGGAGGGGGGAAGATTAAGAACCAAGATACGTCATCATGTAAAGGTACAAGATCCCAATGATGAATGTAACTATACTATATACCTAAAAAGTACCAATAAACTTTTAAAAAAATTATTTTAACCTGTTCTCCTCAAGAAGGAAATTAAAATGTACCTTAATGTAGTTACCACAGAGTTACAACTTTCAAATTTTCTCAACTACATTAAGTATCACAATACCATTCTTGACATCTCTGCACAGGTGAATGAGAACATACTTTATAAACTTTGATCACATAAGCCTGATCAGATATCACATAAAAAACAGGCAAAAAAAAAAAAAAGGAAAGATTTAGCAGGGGATTCTATACCAGAAACAATGATACTTGTCTTTATTTGAACTTCCTTTTTGCTCCTGATAAGCCTGGTTACATTGCATTCTTTTCTTCTCCAACCACCTCAGTGTGCTTATATTATTCATTTTTAATAAAATTAGATTCATTTGTTACTTTTGTATCCCATACTTGGTTTCTCTCACCACCTAAATGATTTTTAAATTATTTTATTTTTATTTATTTATTTATTTATTTATTTATTTATTTATTTATTTATTTTTGGTACTGGGGATGGAACTCGGGACCTTGTGCTTGTGAGGAAGGCGGCGGCACCACTGAGCTAAATCCCCAGCCCTATTTATTTACTTTTCTGAGAAACAGACATAGACAGAGACAGAGCAAAACAGACTGCCCCAAAAAAGTATGTATCAAGAAAAGAAAAACATGTAAAAATATTTTAACACCAAATTTATTGAAACGTCATGAGATTAATACGTTTATCTTTGGCCTCTACAATTATAAGAGGTGCTCAAAGTGGTGGCCATTACCTTCCAGACATTTATCAGTTTGGTGAACTACTTAAGTGTGTATATATATTTTTTGGTGGATTGTGCATATTTTTTGTTGGTTTTCCTGTTTTACATAAAGTGGTTCATACTATACTGGTTTGCTAGGGCTAACATGGCAAAATACTACAAACCGGGTGGTTAAATGGCTGACTGGGGCTGGCATTTTTGATTAGACATAAAATGACAGAAATTCCTATTTTCACATTCTGGAGGCTGAAAGGCCAAGGTTAAGTTGTTGGCAGGATGGGTTTCTTATTAGGATTCTCTCCTTAGCTTACAAATGCTTTTCCTTGTGTCCTTACATGGTCCCTCCTCTAAGCACACACTCCCAGTGTCTCTCTGTGATCCAAATTTCCTCTTCTCATAAGTACACAGTAAGATTGTGGGGCCCATCTCAAGAACTCAATTGAATTTAATCATCTCTTTAAAACTTATGTCTCCAGGGCTGGGGATTTAGCTCAGTGATGCTACCGCCTGCCTCACAAGCACAAGGTCCTGAGTTCCATCCCTGGTACTAAAATAATGAAACAAATACAGTCATATTGAAAGGTACTTGAGGTTAGGATTCCAACATATATATATTTTTAGGAAAAGAACCGAGATTACGACACATACTATAGACAGTGTGTGGCACTTTGCTTATTTTTCACTTAATAGTATATCATAAAAAGCATTCCACATCAGTTAATAGAGATCCTCTGGATACTGTTGTACAGATGCACAGTACCCCATTGGGGACTTATGCACCCACATTTCTATGTATGGGCATTTTGATTATATCCTATATTTTACAAACATAAACAATGCTGCAATGAATAACTGTGCATATACAGAGTCTGCCAAAAAATGTATACATAATTCAGCAGTTTTGCTGTACTAATAAATGCCTGGAAGGTAATGGCCACTACTCTGAGGACCTATTGTAATTGCAGAGGCCAAAGGGAACTTGTATTAATCTCATGATGTCTCAATAAATTTATACATACTAAAATATTTATACGTTTTTCTTTTCCTGATGTATACATTTTTTTTTTTTTGCAGACTCTGTGTATTTTTATTTATTGGAGAATCCTAGATTTGCTGGATCAAAAACTCAGGTCAGGGCTGGGGATTTAGCTCCGTGGCATGGCACCTGCCTTGCGAGAGCAAGGTCCTGAGTTCAATCCCCAGTACTGCAAAAACAAAAACAAAAACAAAACAAAACCTCAGGTCATCCAAAATAGGCAAATCTATTGAAAGAAAATAAATTAGTGGTTGCCTGTTGGTGAGAAAGGAATGGAGAATTGACTACTGATGCCCAAGAGCTTTCTTTTTGGGGTGTGTAAATGTTCCCAAATTAATCTGTGGTGATGCCTGCACAACTGAGTGAACTTCCTAAAAACCGCTGAACTGTCCACTGTAAATGGTGGATTTATTGTATATGAAATGTATTTCAATAAAACTGTTTAAAAAAAGAAGGTAAGTGCTATGCAGTTTTGTTAGATATTGCCAAATTTCCCTCCAAAGCAATATATTAATTTGCTGGTATTGTGCGAGAGTACTTGAGTTTCCTGTAGCCTCACAGAGTGAACATGTTATCCTGCTTTTTAAGTTTTGCCAATTTGGTAGATAGGAAATATCTCAGTGTTCTTTTAGATGGTTTCACTAGCTATGAGTGAGTCTTACTTTTTTCATATGTTGAGGGCCACTTTTGTACCATTTGTGTGTACATGTGATATCTATTAAGGTTATTTTCCATTTTTCTATTTCCAATTTTCAGTTTCTTGTACCTTTCTATTCAATTTTTTAAAATTCTTTATATACTAGGGATATTATCCCTTTGTGCCATATGGTGCAAATATTTTCATCCACTATATTTTGGCTAAGAAAAACTTTAAAGTAGTAAAATTTATTAAGCCTTTCTCTTTTTTGCTCTGAATTTTACTGTTTTTTCCTAGTACGTGATTTTTCATTCCATACACCTAGATCTCTAATCCATTTGGAATTTCTTTTTCTTCTCCTTTTTTTTTCAGTACTGAAGAGTGAACCCAAGGCCTTGTGGATGCTAAGCAAACACTCTATCACTAAGCTATATCCCCACTTTCCCCGTCTCCTTTGTTTTGTGTTTTTGTTTTTTAATTTTTTGCAGTATTGGGTATTGAACCCTTGGTACAGAGATACATCTTCAGTCCCCACTCCATTTTCTTTGTAAATTTTGAGACACGTTTTGCTAAATTGCTACATTGTCCAGGCTGGGCTCAAACTTGCAATCCTCCTGCCTCAGCCTCCCAAACACCTGAGATCACAGCCATCATGCCCGGCTGGAATTTATTCTTCTATATGCTGTTATGTATGTATGTAGCTTTCTTTTCAAAATGGGCATCCATGGGTCTCATCCTTTTGTAAAAAGTCCGCCCTTCACTCGGTCATCCTTGTCTCATCTTTTGCCCTTTTTCTTCAAGAAGCTATGAATTTTGAAGGCTCTCCCTTAAAGTTATCTAAACTTTTAATTTAATTCTTCATTCCAATCTGGATATTTTTGGAATTTTCAGATCCACTAGGTGTTAGTCCTTCTCAAAATGGTTTTACACCAACCCTTGGCCCAGCCGTTAGACCGATCTGCTTCTTCTCTCTTCTCATGGTACCTGTTCATCTATCTGTCTATCAGCCATAGCTGTACAGCAGGGCAGGGGTGGGTGGGAGAATGGGAAATTATATGTTACAATTTGGTGAATCTTCTCATTGTATAGTTGTTTTGAAATTTCAGGCTTTCACTTCATGCTATGTGGAGAATGAAAATGGGATTTTAAAAATAGATTTATCTTACCCTTCATTTTTGTTTGCTTGTTTTGCATTGCGTTCGGAGAAAATGTTGTGAGGCAGTTAGTGAAGGGACGCATCACAGTCCTAAACACAGCCAATCCATTTCTATGTTACATAGTTATGGATATGGCTAAATTTCAGTACCTCGAATTCCTAGCTGCGTCTTCAAAACATTTTATTGAGAGATAACTCCCTTCCCCTGAAATTCAGTTTTAAAATGTTTAGTGGTTTTTAGTATATTCACTCTGTTGTACAACCAGGGCATACCCATCACAACTACTTAATTCCAGAGCATATCCATCACCCTAAAAGGAAGCCCTTTATCATCATTTGCCTCCTCCTAGCACTGTTCTATCATAGGCAACTATTAATCTACTTTTGGTCTCTATGCATTTATCTAGTCTGAATATTTCATGTCAGTGGAATCCTACAATACATGGCTTTTGTGTCTAGATTCTTTCACTCAGCGGAGTGTCTTCTCAGTTTGTTCAGTTGTAGCATGAAATACTACTTCATTCCTTTTGATGGGTGCATGATATTCTCTGCATCTGTTCAACACATATTGTTTATCCAGTCATCATTGATAAATATTTAGGTTATTTTCAAATCTTAGCTACTACAGATAATACTGATAAGAATCCATACAACTTTTTGTATTTGTTGCATTATGTTTCAGTGCTCTGGAGTATATACCTAGCAGGAATCATCTGGTAAATCTGTTATTTACCTTTTTAAGGAATTGCCAAGCTATTTTCCCTTAGTAGCTTCATAATATTACCTTCCCACCAGCAATGTATGAAGGTTCCTGTTTCTCCATATCATTACCAATACTTATTATTGTTCTTTACAAAAATTATAACCCTAGTGACTATGATGATATAACTCAATGTGATTATTATTTTCATTTCCTAATGACCAGCGATGACTATCTTTTCATGTATTCATTGCTCACTTGTATATGATCTTTAAAGAAATACCTATTTAAAGTCTTTGCCCATTTTCAAAATTAGCATATCTGCCTTTATACTGTTAAATTATAAGAGTTTTTAATGTATTTTGGGTAGCAGATTTTTTTATAGCTGTATAATTTGTAAATAGTCTCTCCTGTAGTCCGTTTTTTAAATTGCCTTTTGACGCACAAAAGAATTTTAATTTTGTAGTCCAATTTACCTATTTTTTTTCATGAATTGCTGGCGCTTTTGGTATCACATGTAACAAACCATTGTCTAATGTAAGATCATGTAAATTTCTGTTTCCATACAAAATATTTTAGCTTTAGTCCTCATATTTAGGACTTTGGTTCATTTGACTAAAATTTTGTACATGATATAAGTGAGGAATCTAACTTCATTCTCTTGCATGAGTATATCCATTTATCTACTATTCCTTCCCTATTCAGGGGTCCTGGCACTTATTTATAATCAGATGAAAAAGAATGCATGATTTTATTCCTGGTCTTTCAATTATTTCAAAATATTTTTATTATATAATACAAAATGTATAAAAGCTTATAGCAGAATACTTCCATTTCCCTTTAAATTATTTTTTTATGCTGGACATGGTGGCACATGTCTAAATCCCAGCATTCAGGAGGCTGAAGCAGGAGGATCTTAAGTTGGAGGTCAGTATGGTTACACAGTAAGTTCAAGTTCAGCCTGAATTACCTATTGAGCCTATGTTTCAAAACAAACAAAACAATAAATTATTTTTCCTTAAATAGCCAATTGTTTGTTTGGTACAGGAGATCTAAACTCAGGAACATGCACTTGAGAGGCAGCCGGCGGAACCACTGAGCTAAATCCCCAAGCCCAATAGCCAATTGTTTTTAAAGAAATTAAGATATGAGAGAAATATGTTTATATTTCCCATTTCTGATCCTCTTAGTTCAAATTATAGACCCAGGTCTCATCTAGTGTCATTTGAAGAATTTCCTTTAATCCTTTAATATGTTTCATTTTGCAAGTCTGCTAACAAAAAAGTGTCTCAGACTTTGTTTTTCTCTGAATGTCTTTTTTTTTTTTTTTTGGTTTTTTGAGACAGGGTCTCACTATGTAGTTAAGACTGATCTGGAACTCACTTACGTAGCGCAGCCTGGTCTTGAATTCACAGTGATTCTCGTGCCTCAGCCTCCTGAGTGCTGGGATTACAGGCATGTGCCACCACACCCGGCTCTCTGGATGTCTTTATTTCACCTTAATTTTAAAAAAGTATTTCCACTGAATGTAAAATTTTGGGTTTACTATTTTCTTTCTGAACTGTAAAAATGTTATTAATTTTTAGTATATGTGCTGCCAAAGCGAGCACTGTTATTAATTTTTTATGGCTTGTATTGCTTATAATGAAAAGTCAGAGGTAATTCTGATCATTATTTCTTTATATATAATGCATCTTAAGATTTTTAGGGTGCTTTGTTTTGAGACAGGGTCTCACCATGTAGTCCAGGCTGGCCTCGAACTCACAGTGATCCTTCCACCTCAGCCTCCTGAGTGCTGGGATTACAGGCATGTGTCACCATGATGCCCAGTCTTAGATTTGTAGTTTTTATAAATTTGATTATCACTCTCTTGATAATTCAGCTAGATAATAAGTGTAATTTGGGTAGTCTGATTCCTCTCCCTTTATTTTCTAAATTGTTTTAGCTATTCCAGTTCTTTTGTCTTTCTAAATAAGTTTTAGAACAATCTTGTCAGTCTCTACTATGAAAAAATGAAATATTTTTGATAGAGATTTAATTAAATTACATATCAACTTGAGAATTGACACATTGCTGTAAGAGGTCTTCAAATCCATGAATATAGTTGTTTCTCCATTTATATAGATATTTAATTTCTTCAGTATTTATATGCAAGTTGAAAGGGGGTTCGCGTGCCCTTTCGGGTGCCCCTTCCCAATTAGGCCACTCACCCACTGAGAGGTCCGGCAGGAGATCTTTATTGTAGGGAGGCGAGCAGGAGTCAGGAAGGCAGAGAGAGAGAGAGAGGAGGAAGAAGAAGCAGAAGGAGAGAGAGAACAAAGAAAGGAAGGTCCTTTTATCAGTTTTGGGGTGGGCTATTGCTTATTTATGAGGAGTGAGTTACTTTTAACCTATCACAGGCCAGATTGCTTTTATGGGCCCAGTCCTGCAGACACAGGTTTCAACTTTCCTGGACCACTGTGGCCTTGGGCGGGGGGAGGGAAACCAGAGATAAGGGCATGAGGTCATTTTAGGAGCCAAGATGTACCAGGAGAATGCAGCCTGTGAGGCGGTGTCACAGCATACTTTAACATGATCAATTCCCTAACACAAGTCCTATGCAAGCCTTGTTAGATTCACATCTAAGTAGTTCCTTTTTGTGCATCGAGAATTTATAAATGGTATTATATTGTTATTTTAAATTTTAATGCCCATGTATTTATGACAGTAAATAGAAATACAATTATTTACATATCGTTATAAAAATGTTCTTGCCAGGCATGGATTCCTGTAATCCCAGGGCACAGGAGGCTAAGGCAGGAGGATTGCCACAAGTTTGAGGCAAGCCTGGCTTATACAGTGAGTTCAAGGCTAACCTAAACTACATAGCAAAACCCTATCTCAAAAAAACAAAATATATACATACATACGTACATACAAACAATGAAAAAAATTTAAAAGCCTCAAATCCAAAAAGTTTAAGAACGGCTGCTCCAGATGATAAGTGAAAAAATGAGTACATGCCAACATTTTATTGAACCTGAGGGTATTTCAGGACTATCAATACAGAGCACTCCTCAGAAAAGTTGCACTCTGGAAAGGTATGCAGGAAGTGTTAATTTGCAAGAGCCCACTCCACAGAATGAGAAAGCTTTAATTAGGAAGGAAAATAATATTCTGTAAAATGCCCAGGATTAAAGAGAAGCAGCTACATTATAGAGCCATTTGGCACAAAATATGTGATTTTAATTGTGTGCGAGATAATTAACCCCAATTGGTTTGTGAAAGATTTGGAAACAAAGCCCCAGGGAAAAGCAAACAATGACTGAAGAACTGCTAAAGACAATGAGATGCATTTCAACCTAAATTATCCCTTAAGGCATATTCTCTGCAAACTAGAAAAATATTTCAATTAACATTGCTAAACCTTGGAGTAACACTGAATTTATAAATATATCCGATGTTTCAAAATGACCTCCAATTTCCACATGCCTTTAGAAAACTGCAGCTTTTCTATAAGGAGAAAACTGGTACCAGCTTGCAAAAAGGACAGAGTTTAAATCTTTGAGAGTCTGATACATCAGGAGAAAGTAATATGGCTTATACTTTGAAGTGTACTGTTTCTAGGCCTTTCCCACTTGATTAGAAACTTTACTCCATCCACATCTCTCCTCCACAGCAGATGTCTGAGGAAGAAGAGGAACAGCACACAGATGTGTTTCCAACAGAAATTCCAGATGTGAGCCTCCAACAATGATGAAATACAGCACTCCTGTCAAGTTCCAGGATTATCATGTTCTGAGTTCCCTTGACACATGCTTTCATGTAGTTTTGATCAAATAAGTCTACATTTAGGAATAACTGACAAAATTCTATCCTTACTCCTACTGTGTTTCTTCTTATGCTGAAATGACCTTTTTCCCTCAAGTAATAGATGATTTGTGTGTGGGTAGTGATTAATTCTAATATAAGGTTAGGACAGTTAAAATATAGCTGCTTTAAAATAAATAACATCGCTTCTCAGCCTTTCGGCTAAGATCAAGTGTAAAAATAGCTGTTTTTTGCTCTGATGTATTAATTCAAATACTTCTATGATGGTAACAATGTAGAGAGAAAAATATATGTAGCGCTGAGCTTTCTAGGTATTATAAAGAGGTATTTTTTAGAAAAAGTTTGTAATTAAAATCCAAGAGGATTAAAGATCTAAATATTAAAACAGAAACACTAAACTTGCTGGAAGATAAATTAGGCAGAACTCTTGAATACATTGCATATGAAAAGATTTTATGAATAAATCCTCAGTAGCACTGGAACTAGCAGAAAGAATAAACAACTGGGATCTCATCTTATTAAAAAGCTTCTGCACTGCGAAAGAAACCATCAACAGAACTAAGAGACAACCTACAATGTGGGAAAAAAGTTTTACCAGCTGCTCCTCAGATAAAGGACTATTATCTAGACTATATAAAGAACCCAAAACAATCACCCCCCAAATATAAAGACCCAATTCAAAAATGGGCATCTGAAATGAACAGACATTTCTCAGACAAAGAAGTAAAAACAGCAAGTAAATATATGAAAAAATGTTCCACATCTCTGGTCATTCAAAAGATGCAGGTGAAAACACTGAGATTCTACCTCAAGCCACAAAGAATGGCTGCTATCAAGAAATCAAACAATAACAAATGTTGGCAGGGTTGTGGGGAGAAAGGAACCCTTCTCCATTGGTGGGGGTGCAGACTGGTGCAACCACTACAGAAATCAGTATGGAGATACCTGAAAGAGCTGGGACTAGAGATTCCATTTGACCCAGTCATCCCTCTGCTGGGTATCTTTCCAAAAGAATTAAAAGAATCATATCACAGTGATATACGTACACCTATGTTTATAGCGGCACAGTTTGTAATAGCTAAGACTTGGAAACAGCCCATTTGCCCATCAGTTGGAAACCGGATAAAGATGTGGTTTTTCTATAAAACAGAATACTACTCAGCCATAAAGAATGAGAAATTAGATTCATTCATAGGAAAATGGATACATATTGAGGATATACTCCTAAGTGAAATAAATAAGTCACATATGTGTAAATACCAAATAGTTTCTCTGGTGTGAATAAAGTATAATAGTACATGAGATCCTAATGATATAATGGACAATGTGAAATAGGAAGAAAGGGGTAGGGAAAGTGGGAATGTAAGACCTAAAGTCTCACTTCCACTCCACGGAGCGTGAACAGCCAAAAGGCCTCCACGATGCTGGGCCCTAACACCCAGCGAGGCTCCGGGAACACGACAGAGAACCGAGAAACCCAGGAAGGAACACACCAGCCTAGATGGTAAAAGACCTTTATTAGTCTGGCCAGACGGCACTCCCAGAGCCAGGTGGCTCAGAGAGGCAACTGCTCAGGGGCTGAGGTACTTTTTATAAGGTTTTACTAAACAAAGAGTCAGGGAATTCACAGAACAAGACTGCAAACACATTGCTTATCTTATGCAGGAAATGTTCTAGGGTCACCTTTTGTCAAACCATTTGCCCCTGGGTGGGCTGTTAACCAAGGTAGCAATTAGCATATGAAGAAGCACAGTCTGGCCTATTAGCATGGAGTCACTTTAGCCTATTCAAGTCTTACAGGAAGGGTAGGGGAAAGCTAATAAAGGAAGAGAAAAAAATATGAGAAAATGAAGAAATGGAAATGAAGTGTTCGTAAAGGGGGAGGGAGGAGGGTGAAGAGAGCACAGGGACAAGGGGAAAAAATGAGAACCAAGTCATGTCATGTAAAGGTACAAGATATCAATAATGACTGTAACTGTACTGTATACCTAAAATGTACCAATAAACTCAATAAGGAAAAAAAACAGTTGTAAAGAAGACTTGAAAAGGGAATGGCATGGTATGAACAGATAAGCCATGTTATGTGACTGGGAAGAGAAAGTCTATTTTGGACATTGTTTTATGGCAGATTTCAAAGTGATTACTTAGTATAGTTGAAGTTTAAGAGGCACTGTTAGGCATTTTAAACTGTGTTTGAAACCCATTATTCTGATACATGAGGCCTTTCATAGATGATCTTCATCTCTCCAACCTTATTTCCCTTTACAACCATAATCTAGATCCATGATGAATGACTTGTTGCCCACGAGATTCCCGATCTAATTTCAGATGCAGTTTTCTAGCTTGAAGGGTTCTAGGAACTTACTTGATCTTCTGTGAGAAAATTTTCCTGTCTTATCTGGCTTGATATATTTCTTTGGGTGAAGCTTTACTATTGCAAGATTTAAGAGAATGGAGAGACTACTGGAAAAGAGGAGGATTTATTCCAGGCTTTGGGTGAACACTAATTCAACGGGCCCACATCCAAAGGTTGAGCCCAGAACAGAGGAAAGGCTCCAGTTTTATACATTTGGTTGAATGGGTTGATCTTTCTAGTGATGAAGCAAGTGAATTTACAGAAGCAGGACAAGGGTAATTTTGTAATTTAGCCTTAAAAAAAGACAGAGTTTTATGAATCTCATGAGAACAAGATGACATAAACTTTGTTTACAGGACATAGTTGCCAATTTTATCTGTACCAGATCAAAGAGTTACAGCTACAGGGGAGGGGAGAGGTATTCTGAGGGGGTGAACTGCCCAAGGCTGGGAAAAATTTGTTTTCCTGTAATTCCTGCTTTATTACCATCTTTTTGTGAAAAATGTAGCCTCCACAAGGGTAAGGACTACATTTTATGTTGCTCCAGAATCTAGCACTGTCCAGAATACAACAGATGCTCAATAAATATTTATTCAATTAATGGAAAAAAATGTCAAAAGCATTGGATGACCAGGAGTGGGATGGCCAGATTGGAGTGGGGGATGGATGATCACTAGATAGACAAAACAAGAGGAAAGGCTGAAGAAACCACAAGAATGCTATTTTTTGAGGCCTAAAGATGAATGGGAATTCTGCTTCATGGAAAGTCTTCTTTAGAGAAAATGTACAGAGCTAACTGAAAAGATTGGAATAGTTATCAAAGATGACAAACACTGCAGAAACTTGAAAGTTGAGTTGGATGAGGATGGAGCCAGGAACTGTGTAGGAAGCCTGACATAGTCATTGGCTATGAGAATGACCAAAAGCAATTCACTGGAGGAACAGTGCTGAGGGAGAATCTGTCGCTCTTAACAAAAGGCAGAAAACCCATAGGCGCCTCTGAGGTCTGGAGGCCTAGAAAATTGCCACAAGTGATGATGGCAGCAGGAGTAGTGATCACAGAAGGAGGGGACAGAACCAGGCATTCCACCACCACATCACTAGAAAACTGCAGAGTAAAAAACAATGCAGCATTGTCAAGAAAATCCAGACAATTGCATTTTAAGCAGTTCCATCTCTGAGGACTTACTGAGTAAGGTTTGGATATGTTGGATCCTTAAATTCAGTTTTTTTCCTTAATCTCTTTGGCCTCACCCACCAGAGGCTGAGTTAGGTCTGACCTCATGAGGAGCTCTATTTCAACTGGGGGCAGTTGTTTCAGACTTGGCCATACCACAGGTGAATAGCAATAAGTCTGCATGAACTATGAGGACATGAGAAACAATGCAAGGATCTTTTTTTTTACTGAGCTTTGCCTACATCAATGAATGAGCCTCGTTTGATGAACTCCACAACTGAACTCTTTCCTGTATCAGGGCTATAAACATATTATTTCCTTTGTCTGGTCTATTCTTCCCCTATTCTTTTCAGTACTAAGTTTTACTCATCCTTCAGGTTTCAGTTTAAAAGGCATTTCCTTAGCAATCCCACATCTGAGGGGCCTGAGTGAGATATATAATTCAGGAAAATACGAAATACTGTATGTATTGACAAATCAAGTAAAAATTTCCTGGATTTTTTTTTTTTTTTTTGGTACCAGGGATCGAACTCAGGCCCTTGAGATTGTGAGGAGGTGCCAGAACCACCTAGCTAAATCCCCAGCCCCTGCAATCATTTCTTGTAAGCAACAATTATTAATAAGGGGTTGACACTGAGCAGGCATAAACATAAATGATATTAAAAAGAATGACTCTCACTCTCTCCCCTGAGTTTCTTGTACAAAAGAAAACGAGACATGAATACAAGATTTGAAATAGGAGACACTTGGGGAAAGTCTGATTTTATTTTTTTAGTCTCTTTTCTGATTTTTGACTTTTGTTTTCATGCTACCTCAATGGCTTTCTCTCATCTCTTTTATCTATTTGCTCCTTTCCCTTTGTCTTAGTGATACTAAGCATGCCACTAAAAGTCTAGCATTTACTGAAATCAAACTTCATTCCTTTTCTTTCTTTCCTGGTAATCGACTTTTAACTGCCCATAGAAGAGTCTTGTTTTTCTCATAAATTTCTCATATATTTATAAAACCTAATAGTCATCCAACATCTGTGATCTTGGAATTGATTCCCTTCTAGAAGAAAGAGGTATTGAGCTTACAAAAGGCAACTAAAGAAATTATAGCCACTAGTAGGCTGTAAAGAATATCTGTCTCCTACTTCCATCTAGAGACAGACAAGTATCGTTTGCAGGCATTAAATGCAATAAGTAACAAGTGTATAGTTTTTGAGGTTTTTTTTTTTAACCAGGGATTGAACTCAGGCCCTTGCATTTGCCAGGCAGGCGCTGGTGCCACTGAGCTAAACCTCCAGCCCTTAGGTCTTTAAATATTCTTATCTTCTTATCATTTCATTCTTTCAACAAACCTATGAGGTAGGTACTATAATTTTATTCCCTTCTAATAAAGAAATAATGCACAACAGGGTAGGTCTTTGTCTTTTGCTACCCCCCTCCCAATTTTTTTTGTCCGCACTTCACTATAACACTTTTACATATCAAGAGACTGAGGTTTGAGAGATAAAATGACTTTCCTAATATCACTCACTTCATAATTGCTAGACCTAACATTCCAAGAAGAGCCCCAGCTTATACTGCGTGGTCATTGTGCCACATCAAAAATAAACCTCCATCACAACGGAACTGTGACAGGTGAAAAAACACGATCTAAACCAAGGGAGTCTAAAACCATACGTAGTTGAAAAATTCTTTCTGTGTAATGCCACCAATCTTTCTCTTCCTTCAAAGCAGATGTGCCAGTAGGGCCCAGTGGGAAGAGGGGTACAGGGGTCAGCATGCAAAGCCCCAACAGCTCACACCTCTTTCCTGGCAGGACCCAGCACTCAGGCCTCCTGCTGCTTCTTCTATCCACGCTGCTCTTGCCCATCCAGATCTTGGGGTCTGGCATGGAACTGGTCCTTTTCTCCACCAACGGTGCACCTCTCTTAAAATGTCACTAAATAACCTTTGTCTTTTCTCCAGAAAGAAAAGCATCTCCTCTGTTCCAGAAAAGGCTCATCGACTGTCCTCTTTTACTCATTGACCTGGCAGTTACATTGCATTCAGAGATGGCTAATGATTGAATGACATTTCATGACTGAGGAGAAACATCTATGGTTTGATCATAGATGTTATGAACACAATTAGCCCAAGACTGATACACTGAGACATCAAGATCAGTCTAGCGATTTCAATTCCCAAGCTTCTCTACAGTGATCTCTCAAAGAAACAATGAAATATTCAGGAAAGCCCCACCCAGCTGAGCAATTTCTTCATATAACTTACTTGTGCTCTTTGTACCTGCTCTAGCTTGATCATGTATATACCACTTGCATTTAATGTAGGACTATTTCTGTGCACATCCAACTTTATGACTTCATGGATCAGATAATATCGACTTCATCATGTGCAACTCAGGTCACATGGCAAGGTGTCCTGTGGTCAAATGTTCAATTTCCACTATGGCCCAATAGCAGGCTAGGAGCTGTTCTTCAAAGGGAGAGTAGTTATCTGCAGATGATGCAGAGCCTTGCTCCAAAATCTAAAGGCCTCTGATGTGATTCATCTATGGGGGCCTGCCAGAGACTCCACACAGTATCCCTGCCTGCCCCTGACACTTCAAGCACCACTGAATTTGCTGGATCATATGGCCCGATGGCAGAGCAGCCGGCAGAGCAGCCGGCAGAGCAGCCTGGATCTGTTGCAGAAGCCTTCTCTTGTTCTGGGTCCCACCCAAAACTAGAAGCTTTCTGAGTCACTCAATAAATGCGCTGGAATAAAACCCCTACGTGAGGAATGGATTGCTTCCAAAATCCAAATAGGTCCACTAAGTGTTGCATCTCTTTTTCGGTTGTAGGGAGAGCCAGATGTAACAACTTAACTTCACCTTAGAAGGCATACCGCTACATGCCGCACACCACTGGACTCCTAGAAATTTCACTGAGGTAGAAGGACCTTGAATTTTAGTTGGATTTATTTCCCATCCTCTGGAGACTCAAGACATTCACTGTCATTCCGAAAGGGATAAGCCATGAATTTAAGGAATTTCGGGAAGATCTCTGGTTGTACACACAACTCATTTTAGAAGAGAAGTTGAAGTAAATAACAAGAAAATGAAAAAAAATCAAATGGGTCTAAACATCTTATATAGTGGAATTTATTACGTGGGATGTGTCAAATGCTCAGAAGCATTTATATTTACATTTAAGTGACTTATTTTATTTTTTTTGTACCAGGGATCCAACTCAGGACCTTGCACTTGTGAAGCAGGTGGCGGAACCACTGAGCTAAATCCCTGGCCCTTCTATTTTTATTTTTGAGACAGTGTCTCCCTCTATAGTTCAGGCTGGCCTTGAACTTGTGGCAATCCTTCTTCCTCAGATGGAGGCTGATTCCTGAGTGCTGGAATTACAGACATACACCACCATGCCCAGCAGTGGCTTAAGCAAGTAGCAGCTGACAGTAAGTATCAAGCCCTTACCATCCCTTGTGTGATATCATGAAAATTGTATTTTTTCCCATGATTAGTAGCTTATAACTCCTTCCTCAATCCCGGTTGTAGAAGCTATAATTTCTCTTCCCCAATGAAGGTCACAGAAACTCTAAGATTCTCCCACCTTCCTGTCTTTAAGTTTGCCAAAATAAGTTTCTGGCTTTGTCTAATAGTAGGTCATAAAACTCTCCTCATTCCAGAGGGGTCCTGCACCATGGCCTGTAGGAAGGAATGCTACACAGAGAGTTCAAGAAAAATCTGAATAAATAGGCTTTGCTAGGTTTCCCTAGTAAGCTATTAGCTATCATACCTATGCTTTGCAGTCTCCATGAAAACCCAAAAGGACAGAGTTTGGAGAGCTCTAGAGAGTAGAGTGGCAAACTTTGAGACAGCACGGACGCTCCATGCACCTTCTCCTATACCTCCATCAAAGCATCTCTTCGTCTGTATCTTTTATAATGACTGGCAAACTTGTTTTGCTGAGTCCTGTGAGCCACTCGAGCATATTAATCCAACCCAAAGAGGGTATGGTAGGAAAAAGGGGGTTGTAGCTGATTGATCAGAACCATAGAAAAACAACCTAAGGCTTTTAACTGACCTCTAAATTGTGTGTGCTGTGGTGAAGGGTGTCTTAGAATATGTGGGATCAGATGCTGACTGCTACAGCTTGTATCTAAATGTCCCCCACAGCCTCATGCTCTCATAAGTGGGGCTTTTTGGAGGTACTAGATATACGAATGTAATTAAGGGTCTGCATGAATATTAATTAAGGATATGATAACAGGGTTAGTAACTGATTGGTTTAGCATTGCTCTGGAGTGGTTAATGGGATGCCCCAACCTAGGTGTGGGTGGCACCAATCAATAGGCTTGTAGCCTGGATGGAATACGAAGGGACAGAAATAAGGCAGGCTTGCTGCCTTCTCTCTGCCTTGCCTTGGACTGTTTCTCCTCTGCCTTGGAGCCAGCCAACTAAGGACTGAAACCACTACAAACTGAGCTAAGAGAAACCTTCCCTCCTTAAACTTGTGGGTGTCAGGCATTTTGTCCCATCAATGAGAAAGTAAGACAATGTTTTTATGTTGACCAGTGTCACAGTTGAGCTGAACTGGAGGACATCAGTCTTTTGCTGCAAAAATTGCTGGCTTGCCCACAGAGAGAAATCCTTACACCTTCTAGGATCATAGAAGTCTTCTGTGTTGATTGTGCTATGGTACCAGGAAAACTGACTGATTTTCCAGTACAATGCCTGGGCCATTCCAAAAGCCATGTATAGAACTTCAGGTCTCTGGTATTGTCATCTTTCAGTCCATCCTCCCTATTGTCACTAGTAACATTTCTGAAGTATAGAATCTATTCATGTACTTTCCTTGTTAAAACTCCTCCACTGACTTCTGTTATGGGCTGAACTGGGCCTCCAGAAATTCATATCCTAATCCCTAGTATCTCAAAATGTGATGACATTTGAAGGGACGGTCTTTAAGTTAAAATGGGGCCATTAGGATAATTCCATTCTGACTTGTGTCCTTATAAGGAAATGTGGACATGGACATACACAGGAGGAAGACGGTGTGAAGACACAGCAGAATGCAGACATCTGCAAGGAAAGGGGAGCGGCCTCAGAAGAAATTGAACTGGCCGACAAACTTGACTTTGGACTTCCAGTCTCCACACCTGTGAGAAAAAACATTTCTGTTGTTTAAGCCATCCAGTCTGTGGCACTTTGCTCTGGCAACCCTAGAAGACTAACAGAAGTTCCCAATGCCTAGGACCAAATGTAAACTTATCTTAAAATTTTTAAATTATTATTTGTTTATTTATTTTGCAGGACTGGGGATTGAACCCAGGGCTACCACTGAGCTACATCCCCAGTCCTTTTTGAGACAAGATCTCACTAAATTATAGTGAGATCTTACAATTGTAGTCTCAGCTACTATAATACAAATTCTTTAATAATATAATATTAATAATATAATACTATAATATAAATTGTAGTAGCTGAGATTATAGGCAGGTACCACCACACCTGGCTACAATGTAAACTTCTTAATGTAGCATTTGAGGACCTTTGTGACATAGTTCTTGTTTTTCTATTTGCCACATATTCTAGAAGATTAAATGTTTCTTGTCTTCCTGTAGAGTTCTTGTCCTTCTTTCTCACTTTATGCTCTAATTTTGAGGTCCTTTCTACCCTTTCCCCAGGCTGCATGAGGTTCTTCTCCCCTAATATGTGAGGTCCCAGAAGGAAGAGACTGCCTTGTTCATTTTTATATCCTCACATTCCATCACATTGATACATTGATAAGCAGATATCAATATTTATCTGTTGAACTGAGCTAAGGGTTGATGGAGAAGAAGATGGTAAAGGACATCACTCTACCTTGGGAATCTTTTTCTCCATGGACGAAGAGCCAGATTATTCCTCTTTGTCAAGGTCTCAGGTTGGATGCTTCCTGGTCTGATCTCAAAGTTTAAAAAGAGTTGGCTGAGGATTTAGCTCAGTGGTGCCACCACCTGCCACACAAGACCCTGAGTTTGATCCCCGGTACAAAACACAAAACAAAACAAAAACACGGTTCAACTTTAAAAAGGGTTGTCCCTGTGGTAACAAAGACATTGAGAATAGGATTCATGAATTTCACTTGTCTCCACTATGTCTCCCCTCTTCCAGCCTCCAGTTTCTTCTTTACTGGGTTCTTCAGATTCCCGATTCTATCTCAAAGTGGCTGTTTTTTCAGGTCTAAATTTAATTCCTAGAGGAGGCTGGAATTCTCTTTCTCCCCATTCTGTTTTTCCTCTCTATGGTTCTTATTCTTTCCTACCATAGAAGGGTCTCCTCTATGCAACCGAGGTAGACAGGTGAGTCAGCTTCAAGCTTACATGGTCCCGTTTTAGCAGCCCAGGTGGAATAAATATTTTCTTTCTTCTGAGACAAGATTCTTTCCTGGGTCACATGCCTGCTCCTTGGGCCAATTACTTTTTTTATTATTTGTTCTTTATTGCTACATTTTAGGTACACAATATGATGACATTCATCATTGGGAATTTGTACCTTTACATGACACATCTTGGTTCTTTTTTTCCCCCCATTCCCCTCCCCTCCCTTCAACTCCTTCACCCCTCCCTATTTACAAAGACTTTGTTTCCATTTTTTCCTTTTCTCATATTTTTTCTTTCCCTTCTTTCCTTTCTCCTACCCCTCCCACTTCCCCTTTCCCTTCCCCCTCCCCTTTGGACCTTTTCTTCCTACTTCACATTATCTATTACACATTTTGATCCTCATTTACAGTTCCAGTTGCTCACACCAGAGAAATGATTCAGTATTTACACATGTGTGTCCTATTTCTTTCACTTAAGAGTATTGGGCCAATTACTTTTGCCAGGGAAATAAGACTATGACTGTCCAGGCCTAAGTCATAGTCTTACTCTGCCCCCGCTCCACTCCCAGCCAAACACTCCTCTACTTCGGCTTGTTGAGGTGGGATGGCAGTATCTTTTCATTAGCTACACCACATTTTACAGCTAGTGCTAACAAAGCATTGTAAACACATATTCATAGCAGCTTGATAAAAACCAGAAACTGGAAATGTCCAAAATGTTCAGAAATAGGCGCCATCAATAGGTAAATAGGCAAACAAAAATGTGTTGTATAAATCTAATAAAACCCCAAAGCTAGATGTCGTGGCCCACACCTATAATCCCAGCATGCAGGAGGCTGAGGCTGGAGAAGCACCGCAAGTTCAAGGCCAGCCAGGGCTACATAGTGAGTTCAAGATCAACCTGGAATACATAGTAAAACCTTGTTGTAAAAATGTTTAAGAAAAATGTAATGATACCTCAACAATTAAAAAGAATAAAATTTTAGGGCCGGGGATTTAGCTCAGTGGCACCATGCCTGCCTTACAAGTGCAAGGTCCTGAATTTGATGCCCAGTACATAAAAAAAAAAAAAAAAAAAAAAA
>NW_022900934.1:24556531-24599340 GCF_012274545.1 Fukomys damarensis
AAAAAAAAAAAAAAAAAAGAATAAACTTCTTCTACAAGCTAAGCAAGCACTCTATCACTGACCTACCCTCTCACCCCAGGAATGACCTTTACAATATAAGTGAACCTCAAAAACATCAAGCTGAGCAAAAACAGCCAGACCCAAGAGTATATAATACAATTTAATTCAATTTAACTGAAACCTTAGAAAAGTCAGATCCAAATGATAATAATAAAAATTATAATAACAAAATCAATACTTGGATGCCTGGGTGTTTGTAGGAAGTAACTAAGAAGGTCATCAGTGAAGTTGTTCAGGTAAAGATAAAATTCTACAGATTGAGTGGTAGTGATTACACAGGAACATACATATTTCAAAAGTCACCAAGACATCAAGACATACACTTGAAATGGGTGGGTTTTCTTCCTTTCTTTATTTGTGACACTGAGGACTGAACCCAGAGTCTTTGCACTGAGCTATATCCCCAGTCCTTGTTTTATTTTATATTTTAAGACAGGGTCTTGCAAAGTTACTAAATTCCCTAGGCTGGACTCAAACTTCAATTCTCCTATAGTCATGTGTCACCACGGCCTGGCTGAGTGCATTTTATTCTATGTAAATTATCTTCAGTAAAGATTATTTTATAATATAGCTATATAAAATGAGTGCTGAGATGCTGTGATGATAAGCATAATATTGATTTTTTCAGAATAAAGACCAAGGGTCTTAGAATATGATTTCTCTTCAGTCAGGACTCTTAAGTGGTCCTACAATCTCATCTCTCAGTGTCTCTCTCCTCTACTGTGCTTTTAGAATAGTAGTTAGAACAGGCCAGGGCATGCCTTCCTATGGCTCACAGGCTAAGGAACTCTTCCCCATCAATCTTTAAGGTCCTGGTCCTGCCTAGGGACTGCCTCTCAAACATAGCCAAAGTTGAAGAAGTAGCTCATAAATGGGTTGGTAGGAAAATCCCCAACTTGTATGCAGACGCAAAAACATCTCAAAGTATCCAAAAGTAACCCCAATCAGGACAAACTCATTATTCATCCATATGGGTTGCAACTCACCGATACAATTATAATAGAGAGAATTATGGGAAAGGACATGCACAATTAACATAAAGGACATAACTCAGCATGAGCTGTCAAACTTGCCCAGGTCAGCCCTCTGAGAGGGACCTGGATTCCTAACCAGAAATAGAAGACACCTCCATCTGTACCCTTAAGGCTCATGCCAATTCCCTTTCTGATGTGAGCCCTCTCCTCTTTGGGAATACCATCAGCTCAATGAACTTTGCTTTCTTGTTCTTTTGTATCTGTAACTGGTCCAATTCTTTGTTTGTGACACACAAGAAGCTGGACCTTTGGGACACAGCACCCCCAGCAGGCTGGTAACTGGCACTCGTAACACTTTGGCATCACACATTAATTGCAGTTCCCTAAAAGTCTCAAGCTGTCTTCTTGCCTCTGAGTCTTTACATGTGCTGCTCCCCTCTATCCATCAAAGTTCACCAAGCAAGCAGCTCTTCACTGAGGACCCAGCCCAAGCATCATCAGTCCTGTCTTTCTAGATTTCTTTAGGCAAAATGTACCAACCCCTTCTTTTCTCTACACCAGACCCTGAACATTCTACTGCTTTTAATACTTTGCACACTGACCCTTCTACTAGACTATGAACTCCTAAGAATACATGTGAAAGGATACTCTTCCACAAAACTAAGCTTAGCTATGTTTGGAACATTTGAAAAACAGGGATTAAACAAACATTTCTTAATTTTTTGCTGTGTGCCACAAACTGCCATACTTTCCCACCTTTAGTGGGGACAATTTGTACTCTGGCTGTGACAGCAGTTTTAGGAGAAGCACATAATCTAGGACAGCAAAATCCAGCAGCATTCTCCATTTCTCAAGCATCTCTAACATTATTCCATTATAATGGAATAGAAACATTTTTTTCTAATTATGAAGAGCTTTCCTACTAATTATTAAATCCATATGAATTTCAAGGGAAATTTAATCCTTGTTTGCTTCATTCACCCTCAATCCATCAGTTTTACTTTTAAGAGTTATCTGATGTTCAAGAAGCCATTAGACTCCCCATAGTGACCATTTCTGAGAAAAGGAAATGGGTAAAATTAAACAAAACCAAATGTTAAGAACATCCTCAAAGACTAACCAGAATCTTAATGAGGAAAGTTAATGTTTTGGCTTTTCAGACTCCACATAAGTCTGTGTTGACTCAAAGGCTTTCACATCTTTGTTACACATTTGCTCCCAGAAGACTGTGAGGAGATAAGAAAAGAATAGTTTAATAGGTACAAAAGTGTTTGGCTTTTTGTTTTCAAGAGTATGTCAGTGTAGGGCTTTTTGTTTTCAAGAGTATGTCAGTGTAGGGCTGGGAATTTAGCTCACTGGCATGGTGCCTGCCTTGCAAGCACAAGGTCTTGATTTCGATCCCCAGTAGGGGCCGGGGGGGAGTATTTCAGTGTAGATTTTCTGAAACCTGCTACACCTAAAATTGCTGACCAAAACATAAATCTTATTTTAAATACACATTGAGCACATAAAAAAGAAGTCCAGGGTATTTGTCTGACTGTCTTTTTTCTCTCCAGGGATGAAAAAAGACAGGAGGACCTAAAACTGGCAGAGAAACACAAATTGGATGAATGTGAAAGTGGAAAAAATTGTTTATGCATTAATGAAGGACAGAGTGTTTGGACAGTCATGCAGGGACAGAAAACAAAGCAGGTAATTGGAACTCAGATGCCCATGAAGAACTCGGGCCTTCAGTCAAAGAATGAAATTTTTCACAGTTGTATAGTTCTTCCACTATCACAGAGAAACAAAGACGTATATCTGTTATAGCCCTGCTTTGCATGAAAAAAGGTTTCCCTCAAGAATTTATAACCATCACCCCACCCCATCCTCAGGTGGGTCTGCAGATCATATTTACACTAACCACATTTCTAGAACCTTCAAGCAAGAATATTAAAGTAAAAAATCAGTCCAATATGGCAGCGTTTGATAAGAACAACCACTAATCCTCTCTGGAGGGACACAGCTTCAACCCAGAACACACAAAATTCACACAAATAAAGCTATATCAAAGATAATCTCTTAAGCATTACAAGTGTAACTTTATTTTTATTTATTTTTACTGAGCTCTTACCATTTGCCAGGCAGTGCTCTAAGCATTTTATTTCACTTAGACACAAGAATGACATGAGGTGCGTACTATGAAAACCAATGCTGGCAGATAAGCTGAGGCTTAGCGAGATCAGATCGCTTGTGTGAGTTCTACTGCTGCTGTTAGCACTCTGTGGTTGAGATGAGAAACTGCAGGTTCTGACTTCAGGACCTCCACTCGTACCCATCTGACCCTGATGTCCTGCTGGTCTGTAGCATCCTATTTCTTCACTGCAGAAGTGAAGTCTTCTCTGCTCCCGAAACAGTGACTGGAGTGATCAGAGGATGACACTGTGCAAGCCCAGAGCTGGGACACAGTCTCCCGTAGGGAGTGCAGTCCTGGTTCCTCCCTCGTCTGGCAGAGGCTGGCTGGGACATAAGTCCACTGCAGTTGCACTGCTCACACCTGCACGCTCTTGGCCTACTTCCTCACCTGGAACCTCGATGCACTGGTGTTAACTTTGTTTGGAACGTAAGCTGGTATAATATGCTGCCTTCGTTTCTCATCTTGTGTTTCCTGTTAATTCTCTTCTTTCCTGAGAGATGACAAATACTATGATGTACACTCTTTTGAAGATAAAGGCAAGCTTTGAAACACAAGAAAAATAATACTTAAGTAAACAGTACCAACATTTACATTATACTGCAAGATGGCAAAGGTTAAATTCTCATTCAATGGTTCCATTTTTGTTGAAATATACAACAATAGTAAATAAAAGACTGTGCAAATCATTAAAAAAAACTAAGTCCATCCTCAAATGTTTCTTTTCAATTATTTAACCACTAACTTTCAGGTCGGTCATTTCAAATCCCCATCTGTTACCACGGTCTGCATACTGAAGTTGTGGGGAAAGTCTTTAGAACTTAATTTTTCACAATTCAAAATGAAAGAAAGACACAAAAGTCAGTCGGCAGTCAGATGTGAGAGCCACCACAGTTCTGCAGGTAGAATCCAGAGACCGGAAGTTTCTTCTCCTTCACTCCTGCTGGGGCTGCAAAATCTGTGCACTGCTTCCTTAGCCCCTCACTGTTGTCTGCACACGGCATGTGGGCCTCACAGGGCATTGTACGCCACACATTTTGACGGATCTGTGGGGAAGTGTTTCTGGCAAATGGTCATCAGCCTCTTCAGTCCCTGAACATATTTCCGCTGAGCTTCATCATTTAATACATGTGCAACATGCTTGGGAAAAATCTTCTTCTGGCCAGTTCGGGCATGGATACCAACCATGGTGACTCCGATAGGTCAGGGAGCATTTCCAACGGCCATCTGTAGGTAAGCGTCACTCGCCTTCACATACTCTCTCTGCAACATGAATTTAATAACATCTGTTACTGATTCTGTAGTATCAGTTGGAAGATTCCTTTTGTGGAGCTTTCTGAAAAGCGGTCTGAGGTAAGACTCAGTCTGCTTCTAAGTAGCACTGTTTACTGTTTACCCTGCACACCGCATTTCAAGTAATCTTCTCTGGCATTCAATTATTTAGCCCAGATGCCAAGTAGGAACTTCAGGAATTTGGAAATGATGTCCATATCCTTGTGGTCATCGCTGTCCCTAAGGACCCTCACAGGGCCTCTCACTCTTCGGTGTGCTGTTTTCTTCGTGGACTTTCAAATCATTTGTGTGTGTCTTCCTCTCCAGGCTCCCGACCACCCACAATTTCACTGAGGTACTGCTGATCGATCTTGACCAAAGCTGCTTTCAGATCATGTCTAGAGCCCTTGTTAACTTCTGGTGTGAGGATTTCTATTTTTCTTAATCGTTGAAAAACGTCATAATCAGTTTCTTCAAATAGTCTAATTGGTTCTCCTCTTTCTCTCCATCATCTGATTACCTCTTGCCTAGAAAGAGTCAAGGGGAATTTTCCCTCTGCCAGTTTACCTTTTAATACTGGATTTGATGAAGTTAGCGGTTTCCGGTCCTCCACTTTTGGCTGTATCTTACAGCCACATCTTTCAAAACATGCTTCCTCTTCTTCTTCTTCTTCTTCTTTTTTTTGCACATTCACTACGCTTGAAATATTTATTTTCTACCAGCAGGTTCCTGTCCTCTAGCTGCTGCTTCCGGACAATGTTCGACATCAGCACATCCATGTCGCTGTCGGGGCTCAGCCGAGCCCACGCGGGCTCTCTGAACTGTGGCTGCCGGCGCCCAGCCACAGCACCCCACAGCGGCCCACAAACTCCTATAAAGTGTAACTTTAAAATGACAAAATTTGCAACAAAAACTCCATAAGGGGGTCAGCCCATGAGTTGAATCTAGATCTGAGATAGGAAAAGTACAAAATGAATTTGCAATATTTTATCGTGCCATCTAGCCAGGGTGAAATCAAATATTCTAGGATTAACTGAAAAGTATTTAGGAAACTACTTAGAGAAGCTTTCACTGGACAAAAATGGGGCAATTGGAATGATGGTGCAAATGATAATTGCAGTGGGTTAAAATCTATCAAATCCTTAAATCCTTGAGCTCATGATAAATTTTTTAAAAAACAAAAAAAACCTAGTTGGGCCAGGTGTGGTGGTGCACGCCTGTAATCCCAGCACTAGGGAGGCTGAGGCAGGAGGATCGTTGTGAGTTTGAGACCAGCCTGGGCTGCACAGTGAGTTCCAGAGCAGTCTGAACTACATAGTGAGACCCTGTCTCAAAAAACAACAACAAAAACCAAAAGTCTAGTTGGCCACATTTAGAGGATTATAGGGAATTATCTTGAAAACTAGTAAAGGTAAAGAATCAAGAATTTTCTCAGCCTTCCATTTACGAGTTCTATCTGTAGGTGAACAAACAGTAAATGAGAGAATAATTTCTTTATGGAAGTATTCCAACAAATAAAGAGAAATGATCAAACAATCACCAGTTTATAACCTCCAGTGAATTTAGGAAATGAGCACAAACAGCTGCTTACATTTCTCTAACACACACACACACACACACACACACACACAGACCACCAAACAACTACAAAATATATTGTGTGCTCTTGTCAAAGAAATCAAAGTGAAGTCTAATGAAGCATCTGCCACCCAGTTGCTAACTTGCAGACAATGTAGAAGACGTACAATAATGTTAAACTGCACCTCTAATATGCAATCAGTAAAGTCCAAAATGCGGGAACAGTACAAATTGAGTGGACCAGATTCAACAGATAAATTCGAAGGACAAAAAAGATTTCAGATCTACAACAAAGAAAAAGAGACATAGCGATATTTTTAAATATGCAAGTTTAAACTGTAAATCATACTTGGGTAATAAAACTGTAATGAAATGTAAGGAGTCAGTATAGGATACTTTTGAGAGGAAGGAGACGCTTTTGATTGGGATAAAATATCAGGAAGCCTCCTGGGAAGCTAAAATGTGTTGTTGTTGTTTTCTTCATCTTGTTAACTGGCTAAAAAAGGAGTTTACTTTATTTTTACAGTGCTGGGGATCAAACCAAGGGCCTCTCAGTTACAAGGCAAGTACTCTAACATTCAGCTATATCCCTACCTCAATAGGAGTTCATTTCCTAGCAGTTTATTAAGCTATACAGTTATATGTGAAGTGCATATGTGTATATGAAACACACTGTGTTTGTTATAATAAAAATCATTAAAAACAAACAAAAAACATCCAGAGATGACTGCACACCAGGGAGAGCACACTTAGAAAGTGACCAGAGATCTGGAAGGCTGAAGCAGGAGGGTCAAAAACATCAGCCTGGGCAACCTAGAAACTTTGTGAGACTCTATCTCAAAATTTAAAAACAGGGCCAGGGATTTAGCTCAGTGGTTCTGGTGCCTGCCTTGCAAGAGCAAGGACTGAGTTCAATCCCCTGTACTAAAAAACAAAACAAAACGAAATGAAACAAAACAAAACGCTGGGTGTGTAACTTAGTGCAAAAATGTTCTGGGTTCAACCTCCAGTACCAAACGAAACAAACCAAAATGCAATGAATGAGAAAGCAAGCTTATGTACAATGGAATGATATGTACACTAAAGCTGACTTTCCAAGAGTAACACTGGAATAACATCTTCAAAGGGTAGAAAAAATTACTTTCGACGTAGAAATCTATGTGCAGTTAAATTATGATAAATAATAGCAAAGTAGGAATTTTTAATAAAATGAACATATTTACTGCTTGCAAATCTTCATTCAAGAAATGATTAAATTTATGACTATTACTTTATGATAAAGGAAAAATGGACTTAAAAGTAAAATGACAAGAAATAGTGAATAGAAGTAGATGGCATTGCAGAAGTAGCTGGAATCCACAATAATGTGCACAAAGGGTGGAATGAAGGGAATGAATAATAAAAGAAAAGGTCACACTATCAAATCCTATATTAAACCCCAACACTTATACAAAGGCTATAAATGTGGAAAAGAAAAAAAAAAAAACTGGTGTAGAAAACTATACCTTAAAGCACCGAAGTACAAGAAATGGGGAAAATATACACAACATTTATGACAGGTAAAGGGTTATTGATACAATGATATATAAAGTATTTTCCAAATCAATTGCAGCCCTAAAAGTGAAAACTGGGCAAAGGACAAGTACAGAAAAGTTATGAAGAAGAAATAGGACTGACCAGTCATACTATAAAAAAAGAAAATCTTCAGCCAGGCAAGGTGCTTCACACCTGTAATCCCAGCACTCTGGGGGCTGAGGCACTGAGTTGGAGCCCAACCTGAGCAATGCAGTGACTTAGTAAGACCTTGTCTCAAAAAACAGGCCGGGAGGGCCGGGGATTTAGCTCAGTGGTTCGGTGGCCTGCCTCGCAAGCGCAAGGACCCAAATTCAATCCCCGGTACCAAAACAACAAAAAAGGGCTGGGAAAGCCGGGCGAGGTGGTGCACACCTGTAATCCCAGCACTCGGGAGGCTGAGGCAGGAGGATCGCTGTGAGTTTGAGACCAGCCTGGGTTACATAGTGAGTTCCAGGTCAGGCTCAACTACATAGTGAGACCCTGTCTCAAAAAACAAACAAACAAAAAAAAAACGGGCTGGGGATGTAGCACTGACTGTAGGTAGGAATATAAACCAATTCAAATGTTAGTGATAATATAAGCTGCTTCAAATTTTGTGGAAGGCAGTTTGGCAATAATTTAACAAATGTTAAACATTATGTATTTTGACCCATCAATTTTACTTCGTTAACGCAATGAAATAATGAGTTCACAAACAACCTTAAAGGTCCATTAAAATAGGAATGGGCTGAGTGCAGGTCTGCTCATTTATAATATCAGGACTTGGGAGGGCCGGGGATTTAGCTCAGTGGTTCTGCTGTCTGCCTTACAAGTGCAAGGTCCTGAGTTCAATCTCCGATACCACCCCCCACAAAAAAATCAGGACTCAGGGAGGCTGAGGTAGGAGGATCTCAAGTTCAAGTAAAGCCTGGGCAAGTCAGGGATTTAGTGAAACTTTATCTCAGTAAAATAAAAGGGCCCAGGATAGAGCTCAGTGTGAAGGCCCTGGATTCAAGCTCTAGCACCACACACATACAAAAAAACAAAACAAAACAAAACAAAACAAAACACCCCAAAAAACCAAACAAAAAACAACAACAACAAAAGAAAGAAAGAAAGAAAAAACAGATAAATCACATATCCATACCTGCCCCATTGCTAACTTTGGGTACACATTGCTTTAGCAAAAGAAAGCTACAAATCAGATGAAGCAATGCATTTCAGACATGTGTATACACTGCTGATGTGGCATGTTTTAATTTTCTTTATGATGTTTTAACATCTTAAAAATGGGGAGATTACTCTTCTCAGGACTAGCCAATTAACAGCGCTGGTAAAGGCACACTGGGAGCATTCTTTTGTTACGTAAACTAACTAGTCCCAAGCCACACCTCCTCTAACTGGACCATACACACCAGGAGGTCTTTTTTCTTATATTCCTTGTCCTTGTAGACCAGTAATTTAAATATATGAACTCACTGTCATTTTAATTACATGTATGTATTTAATCTTTTTGTGTACAGCCAGACTGCAAGACTGTGAAGATGCTTACACTTTGCTCCTATATTAAAAAACCAAAACAAACAAACAAACAAAAGACTCAGAATGAGAAATTCTGCTCCTGCGAGGCTGAATGGGAAAAGCAAAAGTCTGAGAACTGCAGTACTTGTGTCCAAGTTCTATTATTACTTACTAGTTGCTTTATGATAGGTAAGTCAACTTTTCTGACCACCTGTTTCCTTATCTACAAAGCGATGATACTCATCTCTCCATAGTCTTATTTTACTTGCAACCTAGTAAGATAACTGATAAAAATGTACAAATATACATCAAATACATATCATTAATCATTAAAGTCTATACTGATAAGGAAACATAACATGGTAGAAAAAACACATACACTTGAATTCCATCTCTATCAATCACTGCATGATCTTCCATCAGTAATTTCTCTGAGTTTTACTTTTTTCCCCTTTATAAAATAATTATAAAATTGTTAACCTGACATGATCTTTTGTTTGCTTGTTTGGTTGGTTGTTTTCTGTTTTTTGTTTTTTGCTTTTTTGAAACAGGGTCTTTCCTGTAAATTTCAACTGTGTAGTCCAGGCTGGCCTCAAACTTGCAGTAATCCTCCTGCCTCAGCCTCCCAAGTGCTAGGATTACAGCTGGCTTGTTTTGTATTAAATTAGTAAATGATAGGGCCTAATACTTAACTGATACTCAACAGATGTTAATTCTTCCTTTTAATCCCCTTCATTTCAGACGGGCCTTCTCATAGTAACATGAAAATCTTGAGCTTGTATTTCCTCAGTTAATGCTAAAGCCAAACCACATTGATAATTAGCATCTTAGATCATCAACAGTCCTCATAAAGGCTGTTTATTTGTTGTTTTTCTGGAACCAAATTATAAGGTGAACATCCCAAGTTGAAACTGTTCAGAATATAAGTCTTTTGAAGTGGTACCAAGCTATTGCTGAGGCATCTTCAGGAACGTTCTGTTATGAAAGAAGACGCGAAACTTGTAATACATATTAAGAGATCAGGGACATTGGAATACTGGAAAAACTACTGATCAAAAGATTGTCTTAAGAGTTGGTTTTCTTCTTTGTTTGTTTTTATTTATCCCCATACAAATCCAGAGCCAGCTGGCTTTATCATCCGGGTTAAAGATGAGGGAAGAGAAGCTCTAAGTAAAGAAGCAACTTACTTAACATGCAGCAGTCATCAGGGAATAACCAATAATTCCAACCTTAATCTTCTGACATCCCATTCAGTACTGTTTTTTTAAAATTGAGGTAATATACAGATACCATATCATCATAGCCAATTTTAAGTGTGCACATTCACATTGTTATGCACTCAATTTCCAGAACACTTTTCAACTTGCAAAACTGAAATTCTATGTCCATTAAGCAACAGTGCTCTTTCACAACCCCTGTCAGTCCCTGGAAACCATCACTCTAGTACCTGTTCTTATAATTTAACTACTTTAAGTTCCTCGTTTAAATGGGATAATACAGTATTTATCTTTTTGTGCTGGGCTTATTTCACTTAGCATAATGTCTTCAAGGTTTATCTGCATTGCAGCATATATCATAATTTCCTACCTTTTTAAGGCAGATTGATACTCCATTATATAAATATACCACATTTTGCTTATCTAGTTATCTGGTGAACAGACACTTCTTGGCCACTGCAAATGATGTTACTATGAAGTTGGGCATACAAATAACTGTTTAAGACCCTGCTTTCAGTTCTTTCGGATATATACCCCAAAGTAGGTTTGAGGGGGTCATGTAATGTTTCTGTTTAAAAATTTTGAAGGAGCTGCCTTATAGTTTCCCACAGTTACTAAATCATCTTGTATTCCTGTCAACAATGGACAAGTGTCCTGATTTTTCCACATCTTTGCTAACACTTGTCATTTTCTAGTATGTGGGTCTTTGGTTTTTGTTGTCATTTTTATAGTAGCCATTCTAATGAGTATAAGGCACTATCATATTGTGGTTTTCTCAAGAGCTCTGAATTCTTAGGTTGAATTGCCTAGATCAGTAGGGGTGAACCTATGCTGCGTGTGCTGCAGCAGGCTGTTTGTATCACTGAAAGCTCTAAAACGTTTGCCATCACTGGCCTAGATACTAAATAAACCTGAGTGAGTAACATCAACAACAATCTACAGTACTACAATCCTACTAGATTTGAGACATTGTGGAAAGTACAACTTCAATACATTCTCCACTCTCAATTTATAATCTAACTAGAAAGAACGAACAAATACATTTGAAAATAATAATGCAAAATAGCACATTCTAAATGCTTATCCAATACTAGTGGTAAATATTACAAGATAATAAGAGAAGGGTAAATTTCTATGTAGACTAGGCTGATCAGAAAAGGCTAAAAAGAGGAACTGGCACCTAAAAATACCTTAAAGGAGAGGACTTAAATTATCCAAAAGGAGAGGGAAGTTTGGCTTTTATTTTACTTATTAATTCATGCATCCTTTAAACAAACATTT
Source organism: Fukomys damarensis (assembly GCF_012274545.1). Classification (NCBI taxonomy): domain Eukaryota; kingdom Metazoa; phylum Chordata; class Mammalia; order Rodentia; family Bathyergidae; genus Fukomys; species Fukomys damarensis. The sequence continues at coordinate 24,568,162 of NW_022900934.1, forward strand.
ACTGAGCTCCTAATAAGTACTAGGCACTGTGTGGGGTACTGAGGTTGTAAGATCTTTCAACAGCAAGGGAGAGAAATGGTCAATGAATACTGACAATCCAAGGTGCTGGCTATGTATGAAGTCACTAAAACATTCCTTTGAAGGCCTGATGATCTGTCAAGAAGGATGGTGTCACCTTCCTTTATAGTGAACCATAAGAGAGCATGTAAAACACATTTCTTCTCTGACTATGTTCACACTCAATTATTACAAACAGGTTCAGCTGGGAAGTTTCTTATTCTCCCTTGGGAAGGTTATGTTCAATAAACTAAGATTGTTGGCAAGTTAGTTATTAGCATTCATATCTATAACCTCATATGGGTATTTGCACTCACAAACATGTGCTAGACATTGGGGAAGCAAAGAAAGATGAGTAAAACACGTATTCTCTACTCCAGAACTTCAAAGATAGCTACACCATGATGTGATAAGGGGTATGATAGAGTAATAGAAAACAAATAGAAAAGAACAGCCTTTTCCTCCTAAGAAAACAAAGGCTTCTTCTTCTTCTTCAAAAAAGTAATATCTAGCTGGATCTTATCAGGTGCAAAAAGAAGGGAAAGACATGCCAGTCAGGAGAACAGCATGCAAAAAGACCACAGCATGTTCATGAAATGTTAAATGATTTAGTGGGGCTGGAACTTAGTGTGTGACAGGGAAAGAATGGTGAAAAAGAAAGGCAGTAAAATGGTGAAGGGGACTTCAGAAAAAAACTGTAGATAGCTTTTAGTATTAAAATAACAGAGAAGTAACTGATTTTTAGGTGGAGGAGCAGCACAATTAGATTCTTGATTTTAGGGGCTGGGGATTTAGCTCAGTGGTTCCACTGCCTGCCTCGCAAGTGCAAGGACCTGAGTTTGATCCCGGGTACCAAAAAAAACCAAAAAAACAAAATAAAAAAATAGACTTATTTTTAGGAAACCTTATGGATTAGATGGAAGATGAAGTGGAATTTCAGAGAACCAGGAAGATGTCAGAAGAGGTAAGCTAGCTTATCAAATAATCTCAGAGCACCTCTGAAGGAATACAAGTTAGGATCTCAAATTTGGCCTTCATAATTGGAAATCTGATTTTTATAATGAATCTATTATGAAACAAATACTTGAAGATTGCCTCACAATAACAAAAATTCATAAAATATTATGGTATAAAGTATAACTCTTATTTTATTAATACAAATCCACCAAATACTTAAAGGAACTAGGGATATAACTAACAATTTTTCTGTCCCCAGAGTTACACTGAAATGTGAAACGTATTTCTCCAATGACTAAAATATTTGTGTTTGTTGTCTAAAGCATTTCCTTCCCAGTGTAAAGGTGCCAGGGAGTGTAAGTGGGCAATCAAATACTGTTTGGTGAATGATTAAAAAAAAAAAAAAAAAAAGGTGGATGATATTAATGTTTATTTCACGAGGGCCACAAATAAAAACCTAAGAAATTACCTATACTTTCTGAGCATGCCTCTTCTCTAATAACTACTTTAACAGTGTTCTTTGGATTTGTGATATCTCTATCTTGAAAATTGCTGGACAGAAAAATATGGCCAAATCCTAGCTAATTCCTCCCTTTCTGGGTTCCAGGTTGTACCATTTCAACTCCAACTGACACTTTCAGACACACTGTAATACAACTGATTTTAACTATGTTAGCTTCAGCCATTTTTATGATGTATGATTAAATAAAGGCTCCCATTTTATATAAGCAATTATGTTATCATTTTAGACTATTATATTTTCATCTATTAATTCAACAAATATTAACCAAATATTTGTTAAGTGCCTATGATGGGCCACATACTGTGAGAGATGCTGGAAATATGTGAGTGAACAAGACAGATTTTTGTACCTATCCTCAAGGAATTTACATATATTCTAGTGGCAAGGTTGAAATTAAGAAAATTACAACTAAATAATTGATTATTAAATTGTGCTAAGTAATGTGAAAGGACAAAAGAAAAATGTTGACTGAGAAAGAGATGAGATGACAATTACCTGGATTAGGGTAGTGGTTGGAAGGTAGAAGTAGTTCCTATTTAAAATTTATTAATACTTGATAATGAATAGGATGAAGAAGCTAAGGGAAAGGAGGAAATTGAGGGTAACCCCTGGGTTTCTGATGTAAGCAATGGATACAGAGCAGTATCCTTAACTGAGATGAGGAAGACTTATTGTGGGAAATACCAAGAACTCTGCTTTAGACACAATAACTTTTAAATATTTGTAAGACACGCAAATGCGAGAAGTAGGCATTTGGATAGGTGAGACTAAAACTCAGAGGAAAGGTTGGATTGGAAACAGGGATCTGGGAATCACTGAAATAATCACTTGCTATTAGAGATAGCGGGGTCAACTTGCTTAGAATCTGTGATTGCTAAACCTCCTCAGTGACACATTCAAAGATAATCTCTTAAATCACTTAAACATAATGACATTTAATAATTAAGAATTCATTTGTACTTCTAGTTTATGCCTCAAAGGACAACCTTATGCAAGACTTTTTTGAGGGCAGCCTCACTATACCTTTTGTCTCCTACATTAACCCAAAGGTAAATGTAGTTAGATTTATTAAATGCTTTTTATATTCTGGTTTCTCTTCAGATTGCATACATCTTTCACCTTTTACTAAATGCTTTTTATTAATATCTTAGTGACATTCCTCTTTCCTCACCAGAATTAACTCTAATGGCTTCATGAAATGAAGTACTTGTCGGACTGAATAGGTATGGGTTTCTGTGTGGATTAGAATCTCTACTTTATGTTTTCTGTAAATTAAACATTATCATGAAGATGTATGACCTTGCATATAAAATATAAAGAGCATCATTTGGAGAATCATGAGCTCTTGGTTACAGTTCAAGTACTGTTACTACTTGATGTTTAAGTCACAGTCTTCTATAGATCTATCTTATAATCAAGTAAAGAGACTTTGGGATATTTTAAAGCCAACAAAAATATTTAATTTTTTATATAACCGAAGGATTATCATCACGGACTTCCTAAAGATCTGAGGTAGTGCTATGCATAAAGAATGATCCAGAGAAAAGATTCCAGTAGTTTGTTTCCAAATTTTTATTGTTTGTGGATTCCATAATTTGTCTACTGTATCTATAAAATAGGAAAATCACAGTGACTTTCTATACAGGTATGAGAAGAAAATTAATATATGTTTTATATTTTATAGGCTCTGCAGAGATTCCTAGATAAGAGAAGTTATGAAAATACAAGTGATTATTTGTACTGATGCTATGTAAAATCTATTTTTTGAAAAACCTAGGAAAGTTTAGCTGTCACTGCTTTGTGAATTTGGCCAGCAGAGAACTTTGGCTTTTCCCGGAAAATAATATATTACCTTGGAAGAAGTGTGAAATCCCTGCAGGATGACTTCTTTCAAATAGCCAGTTCATGGAGGTTATAGCTGGTATCGTGCTGTACAGAAAAAGAAATCTTTTCACAACAGTGACCAAGACAATTTGCTAAGCATACCAGAGTTCCCCAAACAGGAAGTGGAGGAACAGTAAGGCATCATTAAGACTTCCTTAGCATGTTTTGGTCAGTATGAACTAATTCTGCTAGTATGAACTAAGCAATATAAGGATGATTTACTCTGTGGCCCCTTTTTTCCATCTCTATCACTCCTGTTTTCCCTGCATTTTTTTTCTACTTTATTTTCTCTTTCTCTTAATCTTCATTTTCCCAGTTGAACATGCTTTTCAAAAACTTAGTCTAAGGGCCGGGGATTTAGCTCAGAGGTTCTGCCACCTGCCTCACAAGTACAAGGTCCTGAGTTCAATCCCTGGAACCAAAAAATAAAAATAAAAAACAATCTACACCTTCCTTCTCTCTTCATCAAGGCCTCCCCTTCTCCAATGACTTGGGGACTGCTGTGTCCCAAATGTTTGTTACATCTCAAAGACCCAGGAAAGATAATATACTAGTATATTAGTGGTTCTCAACATGGGGTGATTCTGTGCCCTAAGGGGACATTTAGCATGCCTGGAGACATTAGTTGTCATGACTAGGGGGAGAGTGCTACTGTCATCTATGACTAGAGGTCAGGGGTGCTGCTAAATATCTTACAGTGCACAGCACATCACCCCACAACACAGAACTGACTCAATATGTCAATATTGCTGCTGTTGAGAAACCCTGGTACTGCACAAATATCAGGAGCTGAAGATGACTGAGATTTGGAGGCAACAATTTAGGGTGCTTAGTAGTTCAGATTTTCAAAGTGGTAAAAGGGTAGCCATCAGCATCAGATTGTCTGGTCTCATATCCACTTCCAGCAGTTTCCTCATCTGGAAAAAGGGATTAATAAAGTATGCATCTGAGCAAAGTATAAACTCCTTGGAGCAAAGACCTGCAATGATTAAATTAGGAACTGGTACCTAGAAGGGAGTACTAAGTATTTGTGGATTATGTCATACAGTTCTTTTGAAGCCCAAATCAGAAAACACATATTAAGTAATGTTGAGCATAATAAGGAGAAAAGCAGTCCTTGATAGCTAGGCTAGCATTATCACCCAGGATATGCTAACCAGATGAACTAAACAACTTCACAGAATACCAACATCAGATAAGGCCATTCTGTGACCACAATAGATCAAAACAAAATCACGTGGCAAAACAAAAAGGAACATTGTCCCAAACACAAACAAAAGGGCCAAGGACTTACCCAGTGGCTCCTGCCTGCCTCATAAGCGTAAACACAAGGTTCTGAGTTTGGACCCATGTGAAATTCGGTGCCACATGTTCAGAGTACCAAACACAAACAAGAGTAAATATCTCGCTATCTTGTTTACTATAAAGGACTACTTCTTTTTTGCCATTTGAAGGTGTAGGTCAGGTATGGTGAGACACAACTGTAATCCCAGGATTCTGGGAGGCTGAGGCAGGAGGAGCAAAAGTTTAAACTCATTCTGGGCAATTTAGCAACTTAACCAAATTGCCTCAAAATTTAAAAAAGGCTGGGGATGTAGCTCAGCATGAAGGTTTTGATGTAGCTCAGTATGAAGGCTTTGTGTTCAATCCCCAGCATTAAGAAAAAAAAGAAAAGAAAAAAGCTATAGCCTTATTTGGTTCTTCTCCTTTTCAATGTAAGAATCATCAAAGTATTCATTCATAGAATTACCCCCACCTCCTGAGAGTATCTAGCGAGAAGCCCTGCTTCCTCGAACCCCAAATTACCTAAGAAGCCCAAACTTAAATTCTAACACTCTTCCTGAGATGTCCTGCTTTTCCTTTGGGTGGGCCTTTCTTCCTACAAGGAGCTAATAAGTCCAATTTGTCCAATTACAAGGGTATTTTCTTTTTTATAAAAAAGTAGGGGTGAGTGCTAGGGATTGAACTCAGGGCCTCCAGTATGTTAGGCAAGTAAGTGCTCTACCATTGAGCAATATCTCTTACAAGAGGTTTTGTTTGCTTGTTTGTTTTCTTGACGGCACTGGGAATTGAACTGAGAGCCTGTGTACTGATCTGCACCTTTTTTTTTTTTTGAGACTGGATCTCACAAAGTCACTAAATTGCCCAGGCTGGGCTCAAATTTTTTTGTTTTTTTGGGTACCGGGGATCGAACTCGGGTCCTTGAGCTTGTTAGGCAGGCCACCGAACCGCTGAGCTAAATCCCCGACCCTGGGCTCAAATTTTTTGATCCTCCTGCCTCGGTCTCCCACAGCGCTGGGATTACAGGCCTGTATTACCCAGTCTGCTTTAAATAACAGATATTCTTCCTTATGTCTGAAGGGCCCTAGTAATAGAGCTCTTTAAATGGCAGCTACTACACCTTAAGGGGAATTGCATGATCCTTTCCCTCCCAGGACTCAGAGCCCCTCTGTTGATATGTACTCCCAGCCTTTTTATTTTGAGACAAGGTCACCCTAAATTACCCAGGCTGGCGTCGAATCCTCCTACGTCAGCCTCCCAAATAGCTAGGTTTCAGGTATACGCCACCACGCTCAGGGTTTTGCCTGGCAGTTTCTCCTCAGGCGATGCCTTCCTTCCTCAGTCTCCCCTTGGAGATACAGGGAGAAAACTTTTTTGTTTCCGACTTTCCAAATAGAAAGCCAACTCACTGAATTTCTAACGAATTAAAATCTCTTTAGTGACATGTACTTCCTCGGCTCCTATCTAGAATTCCTCAAACACAACACCCCAGGGTCATGGGGGAAACCTACCCCACTTGCTCCTATTACAGTCTTACCCATTAAGCCCCGGGTTGGGAGTGAACAGCCTTAAATTCATTCTACCAACAGCCTAGAAAAGCGCTTCACAAGCAATAGAGAATCTCACAAAGGTTGAGGCATGGTAAGACCACACACACACACGCACGCACGCACTCACCCACGCACAAGTCACAGACCGACGGACTTTTGGGTTGCTGCAGAGCAGTCACACGCCTCTTCCAGGCGAACTACAAGTTCCATCATGCCTGGGATAGCGGGATCGCTTGTTAACTCGCGCCACACGAAGCGCGCAAATTTGGCTCTTGCGCGCGCCTGCGCCTCGGAGAATTCTGCGCAGGCGCACTTCCAGCGTTTGAGAGGAGGGCGGGGTGTCGTCCCCTTTCGCTGATGCAAGAGCCTAGTGCGGTGCTTGGAGGAGTACCGGCAGGAGAAGCGCTTACGCCGGGGTCTGGGGCTGACCTGTCTCACTTCCCATCCGTGCCGAGCCCATTCAAGCTGCAGCCATGTCCGGGGATGAGGTAAGGGCCTGAGCTTAGCGCCAGAGCTAAGGACCAAGGCCGGAAGCCGAACCCACCCCCGTGTGGAAAAGTGGGCCTGCGGCCTAGCGGCCAGCCGCCGCCATGTGGGGCAGCCGGGCCTCGGCAGCCCGGAGCGGTGAAGCCGGCGCGGACTCCGGATCCGCACATTTGGCCGCACTCCGTTCTCTTCAGGGCGTCGTCGCTGAGGCTGGTTTCCTCCCGTGGCCGCTGTTTCGGAAACGGACAGCACACGTTGAGTGGCCCCCGATGAAGGGGCTTGAACCCTAGGCGCTGCCTCCACTGAGCGAGACTGGGGTTGGCGACCCTATTCGGCGCCTCCCCCCGTGGGGGCTTCCAGGAGCCTCCTTCGGCTTCGGCTAGCGTCCTGTTAAAAACTTTTGTAGGCTGGCCTTTCTGGAGAGGTATCCCACTCTTCTTCTCTTGAGCAGGAGCAGCAATATTATTATTATTGTTATTATTATTATCATTTTTATTATTGTTGTAAGACGAGGAGGTGAGGGAGTTAAGGACCAAAGGGAAAGATCCTTCTGCCTCAAAAAATAATCTTTCCAGAAAGTTTCCGGGCCGGAGTCCTCGCGCTTCCATTAACTGGACTCATAGTGACGGTGAGCGGGAAGTCCGGGTTGCAGAGCTGGGATCGCGGCAAATTTCCTCAGATACTGCCCCCATCCCCCGGCTCCCACCTACCTTCATGTAAGGTCGAACCACTTAAAAATTAAATTGGTGTCAGTTGTGCTCAGCGTGTTCCTTAACATTGAGGGTGGAGTTTGCCCAACAACACTCCAAAACACAGCTTATAAAAATTTATAATTCATGGGCCGGGGATTCAGCCCAGTGGTTCCGCGGCTTGCTTCGCAAGCACAAGGACCCGAGTTCAATCCCTGGTACAAAAAACAAAAAACAAAACAAAACAAAAAATTATAATTCATTTGGCCTGTAGGGCCCCGGAGAGGAGGAGAGGTTCGAAGCTATAGTGGGTTGGTTTTTCATATAGGCCCTGAACGATGCTTAGAATTTTCTCAAGCAGTGGGAAGGTCTGATTTGTTGGGCCAGGAATGGTCGAGAAAAGCAAGTACAGTAAGAGCTCACAGAAAGTGGAGTATTCTCCAGTTGGGCTAAAGGTAAGGAATGAAGATTTGAAAAGTAGTTTTTGGTTAGTTCACAGAAGACTTTAAAGACTGAGGTAAGGAATTTGGAATTTATTCTGGAGGGGACTATAATCTCATTTGATTTTTTTCATAATAACCCTGAAAGATAGTACTTGTTATGCCCATTTTTGAGATGGGCAAACTAAGGTGTACATTTTTGTAATGCCCACAATCAAATTCTAAGTGGCAGATCCAGTAGAATTCCAGATCTGTTCAATATTGCCTCCATCTAGGTGAGTAGGAGGCTGTCACATTAGCTTGGAGAAACAGTCTGAAGATGTAGATGGTTCTTTTCTCTAAGGTCATAGTAGATATTGCTCTAAATTTCTTTATTACGGAAGTTATGAGAGGCAGTGTTTCACACTTGTTTTATTTCTACTTATTCCTCATATTTTTTGTAACTTTTAGTAAATACGGTACTTATTTACTGCAAGGTTGTGGGGTATTATTCTATATGGTTTCTATGGTAATGTGCTCAATGTAAAAGGGAGGTAAGAGACAGCTTGAATGCAAGGTAGAATTTGTCTAATTGCCACAGGAAGTAGAAATAAGGCCATCAGTAATGATGGGGGTTGCTAGAGGGATCATTTTTAGTAATGGGATCAGGATTTGAGAGAAGTGGAATGTGAATACTGTACATGACTGAAAGATGAAAAGGATTTTGTCAAGAAGAGTTAGAAACAGCATTCCAACAGTGGACTTTGGAAGCCAGTAAAGTATTTTGTAGTTTAGCACCGAGTAAGTCTACCAGTACTTCATTTTATAGGTAGGAAAGTAGGGCTCTGGTCATACAGCAAGTTAGTGAGCCTAGAACCCTGGCCTCTGGCTTAACTCTTGCAGGTGGAGGTTACTGGTAGAGGGAGGTCTGAAGCATGGGATGTAGGTTCTGGTTTCATGTAGTACTGTTGACTAGATAAATATTCTTAAGTAAATCCCTTAATTTCCGGCTACTTTACAGATTTAAAAGGACCAAATGAGGACCTGTACTTGGAAGTGATCTATAAATTTCTAGGGACTTCCCGAAGTGGACGTTATTCTGACCAGTAGCTAAGATAGATGTTTAAAGAGCCTACTATTTTAAAAGTAATTCATTTTTTCTTCATATTTCTTTTTTCTTTAAATAGCTTACTTACATATAATTGACATAGAATAAACTGTACACTAAGCAATACCACCAGCCCATACATTTCTTTTTAAACCTGGCAGTTAAGCCAGAAACTCAGCAAAACATGGCCTTTTTTAAGCCAGAGGAACTGTAATCTTTAAAAAGCAGTATCTTAGAAATTTAAGTGCTATTTGGTAAGGAAAAATAAATCCCCTAATCTTCAGGCATTTGGAATTTTTTAGACTTTTTACATTTCTTTATTTAAAGCATTGCCATTATCTAAGATTTGCCTACTACTAGGTCTCACAAGGTGTCAGAATATCAGTTTTCAGAGCATAAGGTGTTTTTGTAAAAGAATCTTTAACCTAAAAGAAAAAAGAATGTATCTGAGTAAAAATAGAATGTATGTTGTATAAAGTTTACAGAATACAGAAGAATGCAAGGAAAATCTCCCAGCACCCTATTGCCCAAAGATGAAAATGCTCATAGCATTTCACCACTGAAAAGAACTTTAGATCAATGCCATGCTTCTTTGTGGGTCTTATAGAGTAGCCTCCTGGGTATGAGGTACAGTGGATGGAAGGAGGCAATTTGATAAAGCATTTCAGGCTATTGACAGGGTAATTTTAACAGGTATCCCTTTCCCTTGCCTTCTCCAATCCAATATAAGAAGGTGAAAATGGAAACTATGGTTTATTGTGGATTAAAAAAACGAAACAAAACAGGTGGTTCTGTAACTTTCTATAGGTGCATCATCAGCAGTTGTTTCTCAAATCCAAATTACTCATAAAACATTTGGGATGTAGTCATCTGATAATTTGAATGTCAGATATGAAATTCTTAAAAAGCCATGATTTTAGTTGAGATTGACATGACCTTTTACTTTGAGAAGTTCCATTCTGGTTGCTGGTTTGGGATCCTTGGTTTCAGTATTTGTGAGCTACTTTGCAGGGTTGTGGCAAATAAAATGAGGCAGAGTATGTTAAATATATAAGCGTTAAGTATAAAGTACTCAGAGATAGTAATTAAGAGAGACATTATTTCAGTGTATAATTCCTGCATGTTTGTTATCCTTCACAAGACTACAGTCTGACTTTACCTGTAGATCTTGCCAGGTATGGTGGCACATGCCTGTAATCCCAGCATCGAGGAAACTGAGGCAGAAGAATTGCCTCAAATTTGAGGCCAGCCTACATCATGAGTTTAAGACCAGCCTGAACTAAACAGCAAGACCTCCAAAAACAAAATAAAAAAACTGAATAACTAACTTTACCTGTATGTCCAAATAAGAATGTTTTTCAGAGGTAAGAATGCAACCGCGAGGCTGTCCTCTGATGGTTTCAGGGTCTCTCCTTTCTTTGGTCTGTCTTGCTGAATAATAATAGTTAAAGGGCAGTTAATATTTTAGGGAACCTGATGCTCGAAAAAATGCAATAAATGGATTGTTAGGCCTGCCAGAACCAAATTTAAAGTGCCTGGAGTGCTGTCCTGTTGCCAAGTCTTTCTCTTTCAAGAATGAGGATGAACTGTGGCTGGCTCCCTGGAACAGATTGCAGTGCTCCTTGTAGAGGGTAAACTAAGACTCAGTAGTAGGTCAGCAGTGTGAATGTGCCGGAGTCCTCCTTCTGCCTGTCTCTTTTATGGTAGGAATGCTTCTTTGTTTCCAAGTTAATGTTCTCCAGACTGACTGCATTTCAGAATTATTCATTTACACAACTAGATGCTCACTAAGTAAGACAGAATAACTTTGAAATGAGGAACTTCTAGAATGCCATGCAGATACTTCTCTCCTGGGTGAGGATACTACTTTACCTTATTCCATTTTATACTTTTGTTTCAGTTTAGCTTAGTTTAAATAATGTACTTGGAACATAAAGAAATCTTAAGTTAATTATAATGAATTTTTTTGAGAGTTTCATGATATGGCTGGAGAAATCAAATACCATGCTATATAAACTATAAATATTTATATAAATTATAATTGCAAGTGTTTATTTACTGACTTTATCCTTTAACCTTGTCTGGTTTGGTTTTAGTAATCTTTATTTTATAATTTTACATATGAGGCATAGTAATACATGTATGAGCCAGGATTTTTTTGTGTGTGTGTGTGTGTGTGTGTGTGTTTTGTTTTTTTGCTTGTTTGTTTGTTTGTTTTTAATACCAGGGATTGAACTTGGGACCTTGCACTTGCCAGGCAGGTGGCAGAAAAGTGTGTGTGTTTTTTGTTTTTTTGCTTGTTTGTTTGTTTGTTTTTAATACCAGGGATTGAACTTGGGACCTTGCACTTGCCAGGCAGGTGGCAGAAACACTGAGCTAAATCCCCGGCCCATTTTTTTGGTTTTTTGAGACCAGGTCTTGTTCAGACTGGCCTTGAAATAACTATGAAGCCCAGCCCAGGCTTGTCTGGACTAGTCCTTTTAATTACTATACAGCTCGCAGCAAATCAATGGGTTTAATACCAGGGATTGAACTTGGGACCTTGCACTTGCCAGGCAGGTGGCAGAAACACTGAGCTAAATCCCCGGCCCATTTTTTTGGTTTTTTGAGACCAGGTCTTGTTCAGACTGGCCTTGAAATAACTATGAAGCCCAGCCCAGGCTTGTCTGGACTAGTCCTTTTAATTACTATACAGCTCGCAGCAAATCAATGGGCAAAACGCAAAATTTAAACCAGGTTAAATGTGAGCAAAGATTGTTAAGAAGCTCAGAGATAAAATACTTGGGACCTGAATCCAATTGTTTGACTTTAAAACTTTTCTGGTGGGTGTGGTGGCACATGTCTGTAATCCCAGCATTTGGGGAGGCTGAGGCAGGAGGATCATTGTGAGTTTGAGGCCAGCCTGAGGTATATAGTGAGTTTAAAACCAGCCTGAACTACATAGCAAGACCCTGCTCCAAACAATAAGAACAAAAAGGCTACTCTTTCTGCTCTATCAAGTGTCTGCCTGGTAATTTTAAACTATTATGTCTAAAATATCTGTGTTTTTTTCAAGTGGTCATTGCAAAAACAGTCTATAATTAGAAATATTTTCTTCATTCTGTTGTGCACATTTAGATAAAATAACCTGAGAACTTTTCACATTCCACAATCAAAGAACAGTAAGAGTTTCTGTAGAAGTTTTTCTTAATCAGAGATTTTCTGTATGAAAGAACTTCCTTAAAGGTTAAGATTTGTCTGAACTTTAGACTAAACTTTTTTTTTTAAATTTTTTGGTACTGGGGATCAAACTCAGGACCTTGTGCTTGCGAGGCAGGTAGTGGCACCATTGAGCTAAATCCCCAGCCCTAAAATTTTTGAAATATCAGATCAAATAACAAGTCTCCTTTGGCAACCCTGGTTTTACCAAACTTGAATAAAATGTTCATAACCTGCTTTGGCATTTGCCATCCAAAAAGTAAGAGTTGTAACATAGGTTGTTGCTGAGGTTCTGTACTTTCCTCAATTCCATTATTCATTGAGAATGTTCAAATTTGCAGATGAAACTAAAAGTGATGCTGTATCTTATTGTACCTTACTCATGCTGACACTCCTGTCACGTCTCATATTTAGTAACATAAGGAAGATTGATGTACAATTTATTTTTTATTTTTATAAAATTATTTTTGTTTTTTTAATGCATCAGATACTCTTTCAGAGTATGCCTTGAGTATAAAGCATCTTTGGAATATGAGCATTATTAAGAAGAATCATTTGGTCTTTCTTACTGTCTTAAATAGATGATTTTTGATCCTACTATGAGCAAGAAGAAAAAGAAGAAGAAGAAGCCCTTTATGTTAGATGAGGAAGGGGATGCCCAGACAGAAGAAACCCAGCCCTCAGAAACAAAAGAAGTGGAGCCAGAACCAGCTGAGGACAAAGATGTGGAAGCTGATGAAGAGGATAGTAGGAAGAAAGGCAAGTAGTTAATGTCAGAGTCACTATTATCCTGGGAGCCTTGGCTCCTTCAGTGGTTTAGATTCTGTACATGAAGGGGCCTTTTAGCCTGTTGAGGGTGTTCTAGTGATGTGGAGGCCATCAGCAGTCTGTGTGCACTGGACCTTGCTGGATTTCTGATAGGTTTGTTGCAGGAAAATCCCCACTGAGTTCACAAGTTGCAGACATGACAAAATCTCATCATTCATTTCAGGGCTGATTTTCTAGTCTAACTTGTCAGGTCTCTTTTCCAACTTTAATAGAGGTTGTCTTTGGGAGTAGGCAGAAAGAAATAGGATCAAGATAGGCAGGTTTTTTAGTTTTTGTTCTTTGGGGTGGGGGTTGAAGGGGTGGGTTGTTTTAGCAATTCTGAAAATGTATATGAGAGATTAATATTATACTCTAAAATGTTTGGAATTAGGCCCCAGCTTTTTCACTTATGTTAGTGTTGCTCCAACATAGGCACAATTTGACTATGGGAAATAAATGCTTCTGAACTTAATTTATATTGAATATAAGACTGTTTGGATAGAACTAGCATTCATTGAGCAAATAACCATGTTAATTTCTTGTATATTTTTGAAGCAAACTTGGAAAATAAATAATTTCATTTGTAATAAGATAGAATCAACCAGGTGTGGTGGAACATGCCTATAATCCTAGCTTTCCTGGAGGCTGAGGCAAGAGGATAGCAAGTTCAAGGCTATTTTGGGCTACTTACCCAGATACTGCCTCAAACCAAAATTTTAAAAGGGCTGAGGAGCCGGATGTTGTGGTGCACACCTGTAATCCCAGCACTTGGGAGGCTGAGGATCACCATGAGTTCAAGGCTACCCTCAGCTACATAATGAGTTCAAGGCCAACCTGAACTACATAGCAAAACTCTTGTCTCAAAATGAATAAAAATTTAAAAGGGCCGAGGATGTTATTCAGTGGTAGAGCACTTACAATCCCAACCACAAAAAAGGAAAAGGGATAAAGTGAATTCATAAATAGTTCCTTGAGAAATTTTGTAGTAGGGGATCCTAAAGTATTAGTATACAACATAGTAGAGCAAATGAAAAAGTTACTGAACAAAACCCATTATTACTCATTCATGATAGATACTTTCACAGATTTTCACACACACTGTGATCAAAATACACAGTGAATGAGCCGGGCGTGGTGGCACACGCCTATATAATCCCAGCACTCAGGAGGCTGAGACAGGAGGATCGCTGTGAGTTCAAGACCAGCTTGGGCTACACAGTGAGTTCCAGGTCAGTCTCAACTACATAGTGAGACCCTGTCTCAAAAAAAAAAAAGTGAATGTTAAAAACTTTAAACTCATTACAGGAAAACTAACTTTGAACACACTTATCCCATTGTTCTTGCCACTTGCTGAAGCAGTTCTGGAAATCTTTTGCCTTTATAAGGTGTGATAAAAAATATGGTGAATTCTGCTGCTGAATGATATGCAACTAAAATGCAGGCTTGTGAAAACATTACACACGTCCTCACTCACCTAATTAAGCAGATCTGGCACCATGCAACTTCTGGTTCTTCCCCAAAGTCAAAATGGCTCTGAAAGTAAACATTTTGAATCTACTGGGGACATGGAGGCAGTCACAACAGCACAACTAAAGACACACATGAAAGACTTCCAGAACTGCTTCAGCAAGTGGCAAGGACAATGGGATCAGTGTGTTCAAAGTGAGAGGGAGTATTTTGAGGGGGGTTAACAGTGATGTGTCTGTTACTATAATTTTTAAAAAGCATTCACTGTATTTTTCAGTGACACCAAATATTTACTTTGCAGCTTTATTTTAATGAATGTGAAATAATTTACATGATGATTGACTCAGTAAAATACTGAGCCTGGCACCAGGAGTTAGTTGAGCAAGGATTATCCAGTTGGTATCTAGAAGGGAGATAGACAGGCAAGGGAGTAGCAGTTGGGGTCGTCAAGACGTAATGTGAGCATCTAACCCAATTACAACCTTGGTTCATGAATTTAATTCTTTCCACAGGGGTTATTTGCTCAGTGAATGTTAGTTCTATCCCAACAGCCTTATAGTCAATATAAATTAGGTTCAGAGGCATTTATTTCCCATAGGCAAACTGAATTGAAAAGAACCGAATTAAATTTCCCTGTATGGTCAGCATTAAACCTAACCATTAAATTTGATTTAGTTCTTGACCAGTTTGGTTTGTGACCAGAATCGTGGAAAGAGGTACCACTTATAAGCTTCTAGAAGGTGTCTTTATGGAAGTACTTCTAGCTAAGATCTGTGAGATGAAGGTTAAGAGCTGTGTGATAAGGTCTATGGCAAGACTTGAAGGTGAGAGACTACATGCGCAGTGCACTAGGAACTGTAAGTAGTTCAGTAGGGGCGGAGCCAGGGATTGAGATCTGGGGCTTGGAAGGCAGTGGTAGGTAGAAGTGAACAGATACAGCCGAGTAGTCTTGGAAATTGTGTTAAGACTCTCTTTGTCTTGGAAACAATGAGAAATGACAGTAAGATTACCAAATACTCTCAACATGGTCTTCTAACCAGATTTTTCTAGAAAGCTTAAAGTTGATCTATCAGTGTTTTTTGGATCTGTAACCTTTGAGATGTGGAAGGACTACTATACTAATTAATAATTAATATTAATACCTGATCTCTTTTTTCTGGTGGCTTAATAAGTCACATAATTTGATTCTTTGCTTTCTGCTAGATGTTAATAACTGATAATATTTAATTTGTCTTTTTAGATGCTTCTGATGATCTAGATGACTTGAATTTCTTTAATCAAAAGAAAAAGAAGAAAAAAACAAAAAAGATATTTGATATTGATGAAGCTGAAGAGGGTATAAAGGTAGTATTGCTTTCTTGTTGAAGGTAAAATTTGACCTCTTAAAATGTTGCGAATGGCTGTCTCCTCCTTGTCTCATATCTTAGTACTTTTGCTTTTGTTAATCACTTGAATCACCACTATTAAGGTCATTTTCTTGGGCGTGTATCTGACTAGTTATCTGAAAGATTATAATTTAAGGAATGTAAGTTTAAGTTTTATATATTGTTTGCTACTAAGATGATCATAAAATGCTCATTGTCCTTAACCATACTGAGATTGTTTGACTGAGGAGAGATTTCTGTAAGTGAGACATCTTGTGTAACAGTGGTAGACTGTTGGAAGCATCGAAGAGTGAACCCTACCCAGCCTGTGTTAATTGGCAGCCGATGACAGCGTAGCCATTAAGGCAAACCAGAACACTTGGGCTAGTTCAGTGGCGTTCTCTGATGTTGCAGGGACTTGAGACCCTGTGATTATATTGCTACTGCATTATTTCCAGAATTCTCTTGAATAGGAATGTGGGTGGGTAGGTGAATGGGAGAGTGGATGGCTGAAGGAAGAAGAAACTAAAAGTGTTCTTTCCTTCCTGACAGTTACCTTTTAAAATACCCAGTGTAGGAATCACTTTAGCAGAGTCCACGTATCTTTAAAACCTAGCATATAGCAGGTGTGTGTATGTGTGTGTGTGTGTGTGTGTGTGTGTGTTTGATGTTCAGAGAAAGAACGGTGACATACACCAAACATCCCATGTTATACTTTGTGAAATTTTTCTTTGATAAATGCTCGATTGCTCAAACTCAAGTAATTAAGGAGTAGCCATAGAGAGCAATAAATTTATACATTGAGTTTTGGAAACAGTGTCATGATTTTGATAAAGTACAAATGCATATGGGTGATTATAGTAAGTTAGGGATTGTGTACAAATTGCTAAAGTAATGATAAAGATTTTTCGGTTTTAGAGATATTTTAGTTCAGGGATAATATAGAATCCTTTACAACAAAATGATTTTATCTGTTCTCTCCCTGTTTTTGTTCTCCCTGTTTGGGTTATTCTGATTTTGTAGAGAAATTCAGAAAGTAGAAGTGCTTAGAACCAATAGGGTTTAAACATCTTGGGTAACAAAGTGACACATCAGAGAAATGCCATAGGAATTAACAAAGATTTGTTCGTTGATTCTTCCAGTAGCTTTTGTCCTGAAGAATCACTGAAAAGCTTCATTTTTGTTAAGTGTATGGATGCTTTTTTTCCCTGCTGCTGAAGACATAGTATAAAAGGATATTATTACAAGTATCTTGGTCATAGGCAAGGCGGTGGCATCATTTGAAATGTTTCAAGGTCTTGGATTGCTCTCCCATCTGGATTTCTGACCATTGCAGGGATTTTGAGCCACTTAGAAAAATACTTTTTGCTATTTTCTGCCTTTCTCTGTGTTTTGGCCTCAGTTTGGATGTAGGTCTTACTGGGATAAAATAGATAAAGAGTGTAGGAGTAGGAGCTGGCTGATGTGTGCCAATTTGTTTTCAGCATTGGCAAGTTTCTCTTTTTCTAACTCATTTTAGAGAATAGGTCAATATGTTTTCTTTTATGTATGGTATCTAATATCATGGGCTGATTAGTATAGCACCAAGACTACACAGCTAGATTTGGGATCCCAAATCTGAGCTTGATTTACCCCTATTTCAGCCTTTTTACCAGTAACATTTCTGAAATTACTGTAGCCATTGTTACAGTAGTTTCTGATGTAGGCACACAAAATACAGATACCAGTTGTTGGTGATACTGACAGCATGTGTGGGACAGGGAGCTCTGTACAAGTAATGAGTGACTTTTGTATATTAAGAAGCTTTGATTGGGAGGCCCTTGATAGCTTCAAGATGGGGTTGGTCAGAATACCAGATCATGATTAGAGGTTGGAACTTTCTATGACCCTTGCCACCTTGAGATATGAAAGTTCTGGAGATTGAATTCAATTGCTAGTGACCAGTGATTTCATTGGTCATACCTTTGTAAATGAAACCCGAGGTGATGGAATTCAGTCAGCTTCCAGGTTGGTGATCTCATTGAGATGCTGAGATGGTGGTGGACCTGGAGACACACCTGCCCTCCTCAGCTCACTCCCAGCTCCTCACCCTCCATACCTTGTTGTACGCATCTCTCTGGCTGTCCCTTGGGTTCTCTTGAGTCATTTTAGCAAATTATTGAATTGGGGGATGAGACTGAAATTACAGCCAAGATAGACAAAAATGTGGGTAACTTTGAGACTTGATACTTGATACTGGCATCTGAAGTGAGAGCCCTTAAACTATGAAACTGAGCCTTTGTATAGTCTGACAATTGTAGGTAGTGTCAGAATTGAATTGGAAGACACCTGGTTGTTATTGGAAAATGCTGTAGAAAACACCTCATACATAGTGTCAGAAGAAATCCCTCCCACTTTGTCATATTTGCTTAGAAACTTGTTTAAGAATCTTTTAGTTTCCTCAAGTGATTTTGATAGTAGTCTGGTTTGGAAATACAGATGATAATTATAAGATTCCCATCCCAAGCTTGAAGATTGACGAGATAAAAGAGGGGGAACAGTCCTACAAAAGTATCTCAAAGATTTCACAATTTAAATGACAGAATCTCAACTATTTTTGCTCACCTCATAAGAGGAATTTTTTTAAAAAAAATCTGTACCTTTAAATATTTGGGTCCCCTCCCAATAATATGAGCCCATGCCATTTTGAAAAACAATAGTCCCAGTATCAAAATGCTGAGAATTATCTCAATTTCTTAGGATCTTAAGATTGAAAGTGATACCCAAGAGCCAGCTGAACCAGAAGATGACCTTGATATTATGCTTGGCAATAAAAAGAAGAAAAAGAAGAATGTCAAGTTCCCAGATGAGGATGAAATACTAGAAAAAGAAGAAGGTAGTACTGTGGACTCAGCATCTTGTTCCTAGGTTACTTAACCCTTGATTGGGGTTGGAGGTGGTCTTAAAAATTTTTTTCTTGCCAGGCATGGTGGTTTACACCTCTAATCCCAGCACTCAGGAGGCAGAGGCGGGGATCATGACTCAAGTTCGAGGCTAGCTTGGGCTACATAAAAAAGCAAGACCCTGTCTCATTACAAAAGAAAAAAAATTTTTTCTGCTGCTTCTATAGCGTGACACAATTATGAAAATGTAATTCTTAACTTGATAATGGTAGTCAAAGTTTAATGTTTGAAAATTTGTAAATACAGTTTTAATAGTTTATAAATGCTGTAAGGATTTTAAAAAACTAGGCAACAGCAGGTGGTCCGTTTTTTTTTTTTTTTGAGACAGGATTTTGACTGTGTAGTTGTGGCTGGCCTTGAACTCACTATGTAGTCCATGTTAGCTTTGAACTCATGGCGATACTCCCTCAGCCTCCTGAATCCTGGGATTATAGACATGTACCACCTGCCCAGCCTAATAGATGAGCTTTTCAGGATGTGGAAATTTCTTAAGTGCTTCAAGATAGTACTCCTTCTTCTGATTAAGATAATACATTATTTTCATGTATCAGGATTATTATTAACACAAATCCATTATTTTATGTTTTTTAAATCAAGAAATGTGTCAGAGCTGGCATGGTGACACAAGTCTGTAACTGTAATCCCAGGACTTGGGAGGCTGAGGCAAAAAGATCTCAATAAAGTTCAAGGCCTTCCTGGGCTACATAGCAAGTATAAGGGCAGTCTGGATTACATAGACCCCGTCTCAAAAGAATGAAAGAAAAGTAAAACATTTTGGTGTGTCACTATCAGGAATTTTTTTATGAAAGTCAGAACATCCTGTCTTTAAGGAAAATAGGTTTGTTTGTAAGGCTTAGGTCCTTTACATTCAAGGCTGTTGAGAAGCCACTGTGAAGAGGAAAACAAGTATCTTTGAAGCTTTTATTTCTCTAGTACCCCCATCCCATTACCATACCAGGCCCCTCCCCTTATTCTTACAGTCTTTGTTATTGTAGCTTTAGAAGATGAAGACAGCAAAAAAGATGATGGTATCTCATTCAGTAACCAGACAGGCCCTGCTTGGGCAGGATCAGAGAGAGACTACACATATGAAGAGGTAAGATAAATTCTGTTTTGAGAAGGCACCAAGCTGTTCACCAGGACTCAAAAGAAAGCAAGAGACATTGTTCTGTAAATTTTAAGGGCTACTGAGTTACAGATTGATGGTCAAACAGATGCAGAGGAGCCATGATAGTCTGGAGTTTGTTTGGGCTTTTCTAAATTTTTTCCATGTATGATATACTTTCCATAAAAACAGCAAAATTAGTTTAAAATTAGTTTTGGGGGCTAACTCATTAATTTAACTTAGAACAAAGAATCCTTGAGCATCCATAATGGGCCAGATCCTGGTTGATGGCGAGTACCTGCCTTAAAGCCACATCAGAACATATAGTGATGCATATGTGTATTTAGTAAAAAGTGAAATATGATGTAGTAAAGCAGATTGACTCGAATGGGAATGTTATACTCCTGCTCTAAGAATGTGCTTGAATATAACTTTATCCCTACAGCTACTGAATCGAGTGTTCAACATCATGAGGGAAAAGAATCCAGATATGGTTGCTGGAGAGAAAAGAAAATTTGTCATGAAACCTCCACAGGTTGTTCGAGTAGGAACCAAGAAAACTTCTTTTGTCAACTTTACAGATATCTGTAAACTGTAAGTTGGTCAATGGAGACCCTCCATTCTAAATACCGGATTCTAAATGGTATTTTAAAGATGTCATTATTTTGGACTTTACTACAGGTAGAAAAAGAAAATGCATGAGTGTAGGGTTTAACTTGAGGGAGGTCAAATTTCAGTTCATTCAGTTCATAGGTCCTGAGCTTATTGGCATAGTATCAAGAGATGAGAAAATCAGTTCATACTGACCTACAAGAATGACTGCTACTTACTTTCATTACTTACAGGCATTACTTAAAATATCCTAGGAATTTTTTTTGCTGATGTCAATAGTAATACATGCTCATTAGAAAATAAATTGTAAGAAAAATGAAAAATAACGAAATCTACCATTAAGAGAGGCTGTTGTGCTACCATGAAATAAATATATTTTTTCTACTTTAAAAAGATAAATGGTTTCTAATAGGGAATATGTAGAGATTAGCATAATAAAGGTCCAAATACCCATTGCTTAAGTTTAGTGTATATTTACATTTTGACACATTTACTTCAGCGCTCTTTTTTTTCTCTCAGATCTCTTTAAAATGTTTTACAGTTAAGGACACCTTTGTGTCTCTGAGTTTTTTTTTTCCTTCTCAGGCGACAATACTGTCCTCTAAAGTTAGTATTTACTTGTGCCATGTTTTCATGTACTTACTCATGTATATGTTTGTGAATAGAAAGTAATACTATTTATAAGCATTGCAATATAAATGTATTATATAGTATCAGCCCAGTTTAAATGAACTGTGCACTGAAATTCACTGAATAGTTGAGTATTCACAGATGGAAATAGTGAACAGGATGGTTGTTTAGAAGTTTGGTTAGATTTCCAGGAAAGATAAAACTTATGTGCTTGACTTTGCCTTTTAGATTACATCGTCAGCCCAAACATCTCCTTGCATTTTTATTGGCAGAATTGGGTACAAGGTGAGAAACTGTTTGCATTTATGTACAGTAAGTAATAGTGGACATTGTCTAAGAGCCTCTTAGTTTGACAAACTCTAATCTGAAAATGAGTAGTAGAACGGGTACTTCCATGTTTATTAGCATTTTTTTTTTTTTTTTTTTTTTTTTTTTTTTTGTCATGGCACGCACTTGTTTTTTCTTTTTTTTTTTTTTTTTTTTTTTGAGACAGGGTCTCACTATGTAGTTGAGCTGACCTGGAACTCACTGTGTAACCCAGGCTGGTCTCGAACTCCCAGCAATCCTCCTGCCTCAGCCTCCTGAGTGCTGGGATTGCAGGCGTGCACCACCACACCTGACCAGAATTTTCTTTTCTAAATTGGTAAGAGGCCATTGAAAAAATAGGTCTTTTGGGCTAGGGATTTGACTCAGTGGTTCTGCCACCTGCCTTGCAAGCTCATGGTCCTAAGTTTGATTCCAGGTACCAAAAAAAAAAAAAGAAATAGGTCTTTTAAGTTAATGAGTGGTATAGGAGAAACCATTGAGACAAAGATTCAAGATTAAATAGCGTCTTCCCCGTCTTCAGGCTCACCTTTCGAAGGCACTGAACCTGTCCATTTCCATTCAGGAAAGCCAGGATCTCAATAGAGCCCAGGCTGAGGAGTTTGATTACTATAAGCAGGAAGCTAAATAATCGCTTTAAAAATATTAATATGATGTAGACTTAGGTCATAATGACAACACATATTAAGCACCTGTTTTATGCTGGGTATTGTCTCAAGTGTTATTTTGAGTATTATCACAATCTTTGCAACAGCCCATGAAGTAGAACATACTATCTTTGCTTCAGATTTGGAAACAGGGTTAGTGAAGTTGTAGGTCATGTGGGTAGTTAGTGGTGCAGTCAGTATATAAGGTTAAGTATACCTGTCTCTGGAGCTTGAGCTTTTGTTGTTGTTGTTGTTGTTTATTGGTACATTTTAGGTGTATAATATAGTTACTTTCATCATTGGGATCTTACACCTTTACATGATTTATCTTGGTTTCTTATTTTTTACCCTCCCCACCCTTCCTTGTGTACAAAGATACGGCTTCCATGCTTTTCCTTTTTTCATAATTTTTTCTTTTGCCTTCTTACCTTTCTGATACCCCTCCTACTTCCCCTATTCTTTTAGGCCTTTTCTTCCTGTTACACAATTATCAGTTATACATTTTGTTCCTTATTTTTAGTTTTTCATACCAGAGAAACTATTTACACATGTATGTCTTATTAATTTCACTTAAGAGTATGGTCTCAATGTGCATCCACTTAGCTATAAATATCTCTAGTTTCTCATTCTTTATGGCTGAGTAATATTCCATTAAAAAAAATCTTTAACCAGTCTCCAGTTTATGGGCAGTTGGGCTGTTTTCAAGAGCTTGAGTTCTTACAGGGCTTAATTACCTCTGCCTCACCAGCAGTACAAAGATAATTAAGGTATTCTGTGCTTTTCCTGTACTCTTAAAACTTAACAGTTGGAATTTGCTATGTTTATTGTGTTAAGAAGTATACTTGACCATGTTGGATATGAAAGCTCTGCTGTAGAATTGGGGTATTTTTTCTTTTTTTGTTTTGTTTTTGGTACTGGGGATTGAACTCGGCACCTTTCATTTGCAAGGCATGTGGTAGAACCACTGAGAAATCCTCAACCCTTTTTTGTTTTTTAAAACAGGTTCTTACTCTGTAGTTCAGGTTGTCCTTGAACTCACTATGTGGGCCAGGCTGGCCTTGAACTCACAGCAGTCCTCCTGTACTCAGCCTTTTAAGTGCTGGGATTACAGGTGTGCGCTACCATACCTAGCTAGAATTGTGGTCTTTAAATGTAAATGCTCAAATCATTTAGCAGTGTTTTTTATGGAGGTAGGATAAATTATAATAAGTTTGACCCATGGACTTTTGTCAATAGATTAAATATTTTAGGATTGAGAAAATTGCATTTCTTTTGCCAATGAATACAAAATTTCCTACAGTAGAATCAGTGTGGCCTGGAGATTAAGGATTACAGGCCACAGAGGATGATACTAAATCCTTGTAGTTAAAGGTGATCCATAGGAGAGGATATAGATGACTTTTACAATAAAATACAAATTTAACTCTGCCTAAAATTCATTGTTTTACTTTATGATTTGTAGTTTTTAGCAGATGATAATGTTTAGCACAGAGTCTTGCTATCTGAAGAGTGCTTGTCAGTTGGACATGGTGGCACACACCTGTAATCCCAGCACTCAGAAAGCTCAGGCAGGAGGATTGCTCTGAGTTCAAGGCCAACCTTGGCTATGTAGTGAGTTCTAGGAGATATATATATAGCTATTTCCTTTAATATTTTTATACTTAAGGCTCTCGCTTGATTTGCACCTGATAATGCAGTTTGTTTTTTGGGGGGAATTATATGGGCTGTCATGCACAGTTTGTTTTAGACTGACAATTGTAAGTCTCATCGTTGGCAACATGATTGGTTGAAATTGGATTTAATGTTAAGAACTAGGGCCGGGAGTGGTGGTGCACACCTGTAATCCCAGCACTCGGGAGGCTGAGGCAGGAGGATCGCTGTGAGTTCGAGACCAGTCTGGGCTACATAGTGAGTTCCAGGTCAGTCTTAACTACACAGTGAAATAAAAATAAAATTTGAAGCTGGATTAGACGTACAAATCTCTAATCACAGTACTCTGAGAAGCTGAGGCAGGGGAATTGTACATTCAGCTCCATTTTGGGCACTTTAGTAATATAGTGAGACCTTGTATCAAAATAAGAGATGAAAAAGGACTGGAGGTGTGGCTTAGTACAGAAACTTTTAGGTTCAATCTCCATTACTGCCAGAGACTTTAGAGAGACAGACCAGACAGTCTGGCAGACTGATCCTAGAACTTATCGTACACCATTAGATGAACTTTAAAATCATTAAATGTGAAGGTGCTGCAATTTTATTCCTTTTGGAAAAAATAATGGCAGTATGTTTTGTTTTCTTTCATAGTGGTTCTATAGATGGCAATAACCAACTTGTAATCAAAGGAAGATTCCAACAGAAACAGATAGAAAATGTCTTAAGAAGATATATCAGTAAGTACATAATTTCATTATAATACTCTAGGCTGCAGTGTTTTGGGGAAAGCTGTTTATGAGCCTGAAAAGGCAAGCCTTAAAAATGACTGGGAAAAATAATAGTGAAGGAAAAGCGGGGTATGGATTAGGGATGCAAGAAAGGGGGCTTCCTGGAAGGCCCAGTTGATTGAGCCTGCTGGTTATTTCGGGAGCTGAAGGTCAAGTCAGAGAAACCTGCCTGTGACTCAGGTGTGCTCTGGCCCCCTTTCATTGTCTTAATCTCTTAAAATTGTATTTGTTTCCACCTAGGCAGACTAGTAAGTTCCCTTTGAGTGGCTCTCCTGTCAACAGAACTAAGAATAGGTAACTAGCAAGCTTCCCTTCATCCTGAGGCATTTGGAGTCCTTTTTTTGAACTCATATTTTAGTGCCTGAGCATTACAGCAGACAGCTTAGGGTTTTTTTTACTGTTAGAATAGTTAAGTTTAGGTAAGCTTCCCTATTCTGGGTGTCCAAGTAAACTCATGTGAGCCTGGATGTAGAATTCAGTGGAGGGCTGGGGATGTAGCTCAGTGATACTGCACCTGACTGGCAAATGCAGGTCCTGAGTTCAGTCCCTGCTACCAGAAAAAAAAGAAAAGAAAACCAAATAGAGTTCAGTGGAGATATATTTCAAAGGGTAGAAATCTCTGCCTTGAGGCCAGGTATTTAACCTACTGGTTCCAGCACCTGCCTCACAAGTGCAAGGACCTGAGTTTGATCCCCAGTACCCCCCCAAAAAAGAAATCTCTGCCTTAGTGTGGCTACCAGGTAATGCTTTGTGTTGCTTTTCCTACAGAGGAATATGTCACTTGTCATACATGCCGATCACCGGACACAATTCTGCAGAAGGACACCCGGCTCTATTTCTTACAGTGTGAAACTTGTCATTCTCGATGCTCTGTTGCCAGTATCAAAACTGGCTTCCAGGCTGTCACAGGCAAACGAGCACAGCTCCGTGCCAAAGCTAACTAATTTGCTAATCACACCACTGATTTTGCAAAGCGTGTTCTGAGGAATTGGCTGGACAGGTTTACCATCAGAATGGATATATCATTGTATTAAAAACAAGATAGAAAAGCTGCCAAGTTCTTTGGCGAGTGGTTGGCTGATCTGAAATCCTTGCCGATGCTCAAGCTGTTGACATACTTATTGCCTACTCTAACAACTGTCAGAGAAACATGATGGGGTAAGGAGGTGCTTTTTTAATCGTTCATAGACTTCTGTAAAACGCAAGATAAATTAAAGTTATTATAACAGTGATTCTTTCAATTTGATTTGTCCTTCAGTTTTCTTTATAAAAAATGTGCTTAGTGAATTCAGCAATAAGCAAGTTTGTGCCTATGCTCTGGCAAGGTCACACCGTACCTTTCTCCTGAAAAAACTGTATTATTGGCAAGCACTTTAATTGGACAGCCACTATTCCTTCTCAGCTTCTGAGATACAAGGCTAACAGACCTGGTTTCCCACGAAAGGGTGGTTGGAACGTAAGATCTGGGACAACTGCCTGTTTTCACTATCCGACTACATAGGTTTGATTTTTTTCTTATGTGAGGATTGTTGCTACTACCTCTCTGCCAAGTCTTCCTTCCAGCTGTTACTCTATAAGAGAAATACAAGGTGCTAGGTACCCTTCTCAGAGTTTTCCTGGCCTCTGTCTTGTAACTGATACACTAGTTGGGTGACTTTTTGGTGATGAAGTGGTACAGCGTGTACAGTACACACAACTCTGAAAGCCTAAATGGTGACACTAGCAGCAGCTTTTTTCTCCAACCTTGTGTTTTGGGTTCAAAAGGCCCTACCATAAATGCTTTTCTATTTTCTGTACTAAAGGAACTTTGAATGTGACTGAGAAATCGAGATAATTTTGCTTGTGTGGTGTTTGTGGTGCCACCAGTTGTTTCCTGATGACCTCCTGGAAAGGTATTCTTTATTGGAACCTAGGGGAGAAGGCTGTCCTGTGGGTCTGTGCACCTGCTTAGTTGATAAGGCATACACAGTACTTCTCCCTCTTTGGTGCCACTTTGTTCATACTAAGTGGCTTAGCAGCAGTTGCTCATCCCCAAGTGTCTTTTACCACCTTGTTTTTAATCACTGTGACCTTTAATTTTAAAATATAGGCCAGTGTTGCCAGGTACTTTGGCTGTGAAGTGGTGGAGGGAGGCTTCCCTCAATTAAGTAGGTCTTCCTGAGAACACTCCATACTGGAGTTGCCACCACTGCCATGATGAGCCCAGCTGCTGCTTATGACCCTGTTTTCTTTATTTTGTATCTACACCACAGGATTCCCAATTTTGGATAATATTGTGTGAATAAAGCAAGGATCAGTGCCTCTTGTCTAACTAGCAGTCTGGCGCTTTTGTGTGTACATTATGTGTGTTTTGTTCACTTCTGTACTTCTGGGACTTCCTAGGGGAAGGCATGTGACTTTACAGCTTGGTGAAAGATTAGAAAGAAGTTATGTTGGTAGTTTCAACTCCAGTTTTTAACTTCATGCTCAAAGCGGATGCTCAGGAGTGACCCTATCCCTTTACGGTATTTCAGTTAAGATACTGTTTGGTTAAAAGTGGACCGTAGATCAAAGATCAGGCTGTACATCCCACATATTAACACCAACCTCTTAACATCTCCACTGCCTGTCACCAACTGTGGCTTGCTAGGAAGTGACAAAGTAAAGGTTAGTTGAGTATTTTTGATCAAGAGCCACATTCTACCTGTGAGAAGAGAATTCAACTTCTCATTTTCAATTCACTGTCTTAGGAAAAAAAAAAGAGCTGGGTGTGGTGGCACATGCTTGTAACCCCAGCGTTCAGGAAGGTAAGGCAGGATTGCAAGGCAGGATTGCCACCAGTTTGAGGCCAGCTACACAGTGAGTACAATGCCAGCCTGAACTGCAGAGACTGTCTTTTTTTAAAAAAAAAAAGAAAGTAGGGCCAGGGATTTAGCTCAGTGGCACTACACCTGCCTTACAAACCAAGGTCCCAAGTTCAGTCCCCAGTACCAAAAAAATGAAGTATTGAGGACATCCCTAACCATACAAACAAGCAAAGAGTGGTTCTATAGTAGAGAGATAAACATGTTTCATAACTGCCTAAGGAAAGTTTGCTATCCTGATGTGCAATTTCTTCAGCATATATGTACATTCACAGTTCTCTTAGAAAATCCTGTTAACTCCTTACTTTTCACCCCCATGGAGGGAGGTAGTGTGCACCTAGCTCACTCCTCACACTTCAGGTCCCTGACCCACTGTATGCAATACATTGTTTGCCCTAGCAGATTTTTTTTTTGGGGGGATACCTGGGATCCAACTCAGGACCTTGCACTTGTTAGGCAGGCAGCAGCACCCTAGCACAGATTTTTACTTGTATAATCCATGCTGAAAGAGAAGCAGTGCCTAAAAAATGTAGGTGTTGTGTAAATACTTACATGAGTTTCTTTAAAAGGAGTACAGAACATGCAGACGCTTTTCCTTTCCCCTGCCAAACATCTATGTATTCTGCAGAAAAAATGGTTGGCTGGACAGCTTGGGACAAGGCCTCTACCCTGTACGGGAATTCCTCACCCAGTTCCTTTCCCTTTCAAGTGCTGATCTCATATTTGAACAGAAAATTGGATTTAGTAATATATTAGAACTTAGGGTTTGTAGTATGTTATACTGTGTTTTAGCAGAGATGAAATTACTTAAGATACTAAGATTCCAACAGTCCTACCACCATATAGCCTTTTAGTGTCAAGACCATCTCCCCCGTTAGTGTATCATCTGTTAAGTCAGTAACCATTAAGCTATACCTGAACCCTTTTAAATTTTGAGACGGAGGGTCTTGCTGAGTTGCCAAGGCTTCTGACCTCAATTTGCCTGACCCCCGCCTTTTTAGTTCTGAGGATCGAACTCAGGACCTTGCAAGGCAGGTGCAGCACCACTGAGCTAAATTCCTGGCCCCCTTGCTAATTCTTGATAATGCTGAGTAGGCTTTAAACATCCAGAAGGGCTCCCCTCTCCTATTACTGTTCTAATCTATAAAAAGGAAAAAATGACATCTCTTAAGAGATAATTCTTAATCCAGGCCTGCCCAGCACATAGAATTGTTTTACTTCTGTTGAAGGGTCTATTAGGCTTGATTTCTTACACTGAATTCCAGGGTAAGCAGTCAGGAAACTTTTTGGCTGGTAATATTTGTAACCATATCCTTTTTCTAAAAGATGGTACAAGTTGGCCTGTCCAAATGTGATTTTCACACTAAACCTTGGGACTATAAATGGTGCTGTTTTATTTATGAGCTGTTCTTGGAATGGCTGCCTCAGTTAACCAATTAAGCCCAGCTACCCTTAGCTATAGGGACACTAAACTCCCAAAGGATTTGCAACAGAGGCACAGTCCCTGGAGTTTTGTTAAGTTAATGGTGATTATCTGTGAGATAAGGAAGGACCAAACACCTGCTAGGGCCCTAGCAGCTGCTATGGATGCTGCCTTTTCAATCCTCCAGATAAGATATTCCAAAAACTGCAACAATCACTCCGTTTAAAGTTGGCTTATTTTATGATTACATTTGAAGCCACTGGAGGACCAGCTGTTCTGAAGGGTAAGCATTAATGGATATTCTTCATGTGATCTGACAATGTTTTAATAGGCATCTTTTAAAACTATGCATCAGCTCTAGATTTTCATAAGCTTTTAAATGTGCCAAAGCCAAATGAAGGCCAAAATACCAGAAAAAGGACCAAACCTAATTATATCATAAATGGCAACATGACGTAACTATTTTGGCTTCTGAGAACTAAGACTTTTTTCAATCCCAAATTACCACTGCACTGACATGCCTCTTTATGGCTCAGAACCTGGGCCAGTACACAACAAAAAGTCCACTGTGTGCCAGGCCCTCTTCACAGCAACCCTTTGAAGTAGATTATTACTGTTTTACAGATGAGAAAACGAGTCTTGTGGTAAGCAGCTGATAAGAGGTGGCACCAGAGTGCAATTCCAGGTATCTGGGCTTCAGAGTGCTCTTAACCACTCTGTAGTGCTGCCCCTCAGCTGTCTTATGTTCGGAAGTACCTGTTGCAGTTCAGAGCCATTTGTCTTCCAAGAGCTTAATCTAGTGGTAACAGCAGCAGACTAGTGGTGAACACAATGCAGTACAAGCTGTGACAGAAGTATGTGGAGGGGCAGCTGTGCTTCAGGCCAGGAAGGTATGTGAATTAGCCAGAGAGAAGACCTGAGCATTCAGTGTAGAGGAAACAACACATGCAAAGGCTCATTTAAGTCAGATGGCACAAGTCTTAGTTCCTTCTAGGACAAGTTTCAGAAGGGTTAAGCTAGAGAAAGGAGGACTTCTCTGCCAAGCTAAGGGTCTGGATCTTACTCTGGGTAGTGAGGATGTCTGGCAGTGAAGGGCAAAGGCTGGTGGGAGCAGGGGTTATTACAGAAGTCCAAGTAAGATGTCAGAAAGGTCTAATCTAAAGCAGTGGGATGAAAAGGGTTTAAAGTCCAGACGCTATACAGATTACCATCTACAGAGAGAAGTGGTAGATGTTGATCCCCAAGATGGGGCTTCATAAGGAAAAACAGTTGAGCTGAACAAGATGGGGTTCAACTTGTGGACATCCAGATGCAGCTGCCCAGTAGGTATCTGGTTATACCCACTGGTGCCCATGGAAAGAATGGAGAAAATGAAATATAAAGCCATGGGTTAGGTTATCTAGGGAGTAAGTACTGTAAAGGGGTAGAGAGGTACAGGCACAAAGGGAGTCAGGAAAGAACACTGATGTGTGCAGGGGAGAGCCAGGAGAAGCAGAAATCAAGTGTTACAGTCACGATGGAATCGCGGATGTGCATGCCTGTGCATCATGCCTCCACTTCCTAAGTCTTAGTTTCCCAATTTATAACGGGGTGAATATATTTACCTTTAAGGGGTTATCAGGGGTATAAATAGGATAATGGAATCTACATAAACAACTTTGGCAGAGCACCCAGGAATTTCCCTCTCCCTTGTACTGGATACAGAAGACAACCGACTTCCCTGGGAGTTTCCATTCCCTAGGGAGCCTGAGCATCATTACATGCCCAGCCTTTATCCTCCACTAAAACCTGGAATCAAGGCCCTTGTGAAAGGTATGCTACAGAACTGGTGGCTACAACTATGAGTTTCAGTGGGTTATATCAGATCCAGGTCTTTTTACAGATTTGAGTCTACATCCCTAATGCAAATGAAGTTAGCCCTCTTTTCATTTTGGGGGCAGTGGTACTGGGGTTCAAACCCAGGACCATGTACATTCTAGACGAGTGCTCGCTGAGCTATTCCCCCAGCTCACATCCATTCCTGGGATGCTAGAATTGCTAACTACCACCTGAATAGGGAGTTGTCTGCAGTCTCTGACACTTCTTATTCCACATAGATAACTACAACAGCTATTGTAGAGACTTGGTTGTAATAATTAACATACTACTTGGTTAAAACCAATTCCTCACCTGCCTCTTTGATCTATTTGATTTCATTAGGTTTGACTCATGAAGACCTTGGCCGTGAGGCATACTCCAAACTCAGTATTAGGCTATGTCAAGATCTTTAGAAGCCCAAAATAATGGTGTCTAAATTTTGCCCACACATCTAAGGTGAGAGCCTGATCAAAGGGGGAAAGCTAACTTTGAAATGACCAATCCACTTTTTGTTCTGTTTTTTCTGTCTATGTAACTAGCTGGGGGGGGGGTATTACTGGATGGGGGA
>NW_022900934.1:24599524-24647994 GCF_012274545.1 Fukomys damarensis
AGAACCAAGTCCAAGCGACAAAAATCATGGTGTCCTAAGGCAGGACAGAAGGTAGAGGAAATGGCAGATTTTAAAATCATTTTAGAGGTGGGCACAGACTTGTGAGAACTGAAGAAAAATTATAGACTACAATCTACTACTGGATGGTAAATGGGTCACAATTACTTGGTACTTCAGCCAGCAAGGAACACTCATGGGCGCTTGCACATCTGACCCTCTCCGGCAGTCCCAATGGCCGTTTTTACCATTGAGCTGAGGAAACTAAGGCCCACACAGATGAGTATTACACACCCTAGACCAATGGCGGTGAACCTATGGCACCCATGCTGCAGCACGCTGTTTATCATTAAAAACTCTAAGGTTTGCCATCACTGCCCTAGACAGTGTTCCATAGGAGAGAGAAGTAAAAAAGGTTAAGACAGAAGTGGTTCATCAGACCAACTTTATAGTGGGCAGAAGGGCCAGGATACCATCATGCAAAAAACACAAACCATCTCATCTCAGAACAGGCTGGATCCAATCTCTTTATTGTTAAGGTCCCCATCCTGTACCACCCCCCTCCGAACCTATAGAAAAACCCCAAGCCTGGGAATGTCCTGGGGAGGGGAGGCAGAGTGTAGGGCTATCTCTTACTCCGCCCTCTGGCCTGGACAGTACAGACAGGGAAGGTGTATGGGGAAGGGGTAGCTGGTAACTCCACCTGCAGAAGATGTGGCACTGGCCTGGGATGCGTGGGGGGGGGAGGTGCCTGCTGCCAGCTTTCCTCTGGTACCCGCTACAAGTTGGCATCCAGTGGGTGGGTGCCTGGCTTGAGGCCTTGGACAGTGATGCCCTTCTCCTTCTGGTGGCCACTGCTCCTGTCAGGCTGAGAAACAGACAAAGAAGAGACTAAGGCTCAGAGGAAGGGAGCCAGGTTAGGAAAGAAGGTGGAATGATGTTTCCTATGGCTCTGGCCTGATAATATGACCATGGTTTTGGCTATGTAATCATGGAGAGCCTCCAGGTCCTTATCTGAGCCCCTTACACCTATCTGTGAACTAAATTCCAAAGTAAAATATGTCATAAAATGCCAAGAAGACTACACACAAAGAGTTTTCTAAACTTAACCACTCTGGAAGCTTTTGCCGATGGAATACCTAATAGCATGAATGGGTCCATGTACCAAGACACCCTGGGAGCAATGGTATTTTGAGATCTTCTATCAAGCCTATCTTATTATGAACATGGCCCCTAGAGGATGGGTCAGACAGTAGGCAGAGCTAGGTATGACCTGGCTTTTCTCTAGGTTACAGCAGTGCAGGGTGGACAAGGGCCAGAGTGAGCTTTGAGGCACACCACTGGGTTCAAACCTTAGTTCCACCCATTACTATCTTGGGATCCTGTAAGAAATATGACATCTCCCTGCACCCTCAAGTGCCTCAGATTCCATGTCTGTAATACCAGCATATCCCTAACCTTACGGCAGAGTTGAAGATGAAATCAGATAAAGAAGGTGTAGCTCCTCTCACACCAGGCATTTTCTCCTTGCAACAGGCTCAAGTCCAAGCCCCTAAGCCTAGCACAGAAGTTACTTCACAATCATCACCCTTTGATGATGAACAGTGTCTTCTCTCTACTGTGCAGAACTAAGCCTATAGCACAGGAGCCCTTGGCCTTACCACACTCCCAGGACTGTCAGAGCACTGTGTCTGCTGAGGCTGTTCCTTCAGTGTGGAATGCCACTCCATCAATCATGAGCAAGTTCCGCTACACATCATTTCTTCCTTCACTTGGGCTTCCCTCTATTGTCCTGCTCACACTGGTTTGCAAAGGTTTGTCTTCTCCGACTAGGAGCTTCTTAAGGGTAAAACACAGCAATGTGGCTAGAGCGTGCTGAGAACCCTTGCTGGGTGGGCCTAGCTGTGCACTGTATCACGGCAGCTGCATCTCCACCTGTCTAGCTCCCGCCACGGAGGGATGTGGCAAAATGGCTACAGGTGGAAGGTTTCTCCATTCCTGAGTATAGTTCTACCTTACCAGGCCCTGCTTCAGAGGAAAAGGACACCCTTCACTTCACTGCTTCCCTCCCTCTGCTACCAGATCCACCATACCTGCTTATTGCAAGGCCCCATCCTCCGCATCTGTGTCCTGGCTGTGCTCCTGAGGAGAAGGCAAGCAGAAACCACACATCACTCACTGCAAACTATTGAGCTCTGCCCTAAGCCATCTATATAGAAAGGTCCCAGACCCACAGCACATCTGGAGGACCCAGTCTGAAAGGGTAATGACTTATCAGTCAGCCAGTAAGGCTGGCGAGGAATCCTGAGAAGGTGGTTGAAAGGCCCCATAGGAGACAGAAGGAGCCAGAGTTGTAGAAGTAGCAGAGAGCACACTTCTTTGGACCAGAATAGACTGAAAGCCTTGGAGACTGGTGGGCTCCCTATCTTTGGAACATCTAAGTCTTAATTAGGACTTTATGGAGACTACTAAGCCCAAGAAAATAAGGTAGAATATCAGGCTAGGTTCAAAGAAAGAGACAATCCGGGCACATAGAGGACTTCTTCACTAGCTGGCCATGAGCCCATCTGTCCACATGCTAGAGTCCAACATCAATGAAAGTATAAACTCCAGACCCAATGCTTGGGCTCCAACTCTGGCATAGCTTCATTAACTATAAAGCCCTGAACAAGCTATTTGACCCTTCTAGGCCTCAGCTTTTTTATGGGGTAAAATGTGAGAACAGTAATACTCTGAGTAATACAAGTCTTCCTGTAAGATTAACCAAGTTAGCAAGTTTGCTGGTACTCATTGGGTGTCCACTAAGTACACAAGCTGCATGTATACAGCAGACATCTTACAGACGCGAGTCTGGTCCACCCTCCCACTCAATGTAAGCTCCCTGGACTCAGCTTGAACGCTTGAAACACAGACAGGGGCTCGCTCCTTTATAACATCGTCTGCTTCATACTTGAGCAGTAATAACCTTTAGAAAGTCCTCTTGTGGAACTGATGCCCACTTCCTCCCTGTGGGGTTCCCAAACAACCCTAGTCCCTCTCTCCACAACTTCACAGATTGTGTGCTCTCCTGGAACATAATTCTTCCCTTCTCTGAGCCTTGTGGAAAAAAAGAAGCCAAAATAGTCCTGGGCTTCACCTAGGTCTGCCTTCGTTCTTAGGGGGATTTCTGAGGGATTATCAAATAGGCAATCCTACTTTCCCTCCACACCACAGGACTGGAATCTCTGGGAAGGAGAGAAAAGAGAGCTTACAGGGGAACCAACCAGCTTAGAGTCCCCCCCCTTGCCCTCCCGCCACCAGAGTGCAAAGTCCAGTCCCAGCCCCACCCAGTCAGACCCCTGACCAGCCCTCACCAGTTCTTCCTCGCTATGTGTCAGCAGCCCCTCCTCGTCACCATCATCTCGGGTCTGGGCCTCTTCCTGGGGTGTGCCTGCCTCAGGTGTGTCCTCTGGGGGTGGTGGTGGCCTGCTGCTGCTGCTGCCGCTGCCACCGCCACTGCCACCACCGCTGCCACTGCCACCACCACTGCCACTGCCGCTGCCACTGCCATTGCCACCACCACTACCACCACCACTGCTGCTGTTGTCGCCTTTCTTCTTGCCATCTTGAGGGTTGGGGTGAAGGAAGAGGGACTAAAATTCAGCTCAGACCAACTGCCCAGCACCTTGGCAGAAGCTGGTCTCAGCACCGTGTGGGTCCAAGAAGACTGGGGTCTGAGGGCTCTGGAACTGGAGGCTACTTCAGCATCTGAACCCCACCTGTTTCTGACTGCCACCCCAGCTTCTGACCCCACCCCAACCTCTGACCCTCCACCCCATACTCTGCCCTGTGCCCCTGATCACTGAACTGGGAAAGGACCCTCAAAGGCTGACCTGGGTTGGCCTTTTGCTCCTCAGCGATCTGATCCAAGCGGCCCAACAGAGCATCAATGTTGGACTTGATCTGTGTCAGTTCTGTCTTGATGGTCTGCAGCTCACTGCTCTTTACTGGGAATTAGGGGACAGGACTGTCACTTGGGGGCTTAAACCTAACAAAACCCCAGTCCTATTCTGTCAATCAGAAACAGATTTTTGTTTTTCCTTACTGGGCAGGGGAAAGGCTTCTTAGATAGCCTGGAGGTCACCCACAGAGTAACTAGCCCAAAACTCTGAATCTGACTATTCCTCTCCAAGACCACTTAATCTGAAAGGGACTGAGAAGGAACAGGAATGCAGGCTCATAGGATGCTCCTGTGTGCACTTCAGCAAGAACCAGTATCCAAGACTCTCTTCAGAGTCTCCTGACTACAGTGTGTGAACATGAGAGAGAATGTGGAGTAATGTACCTGTGTAGACTGGCTTGTCCTTACTACAGGAAAGATAACACTATCTCCTCACTGGGCTCCATGTAACAACACTAGATTCTGTATCCATCTCAAGCCCCTTCTCAAATGTCAGCATTTTTCTCTCAGAAATGCATGAAAATACTTGGTTGTGTTAGAGCTGTAGAACTGTGGGAGATTTGTTTCTTTTCCTATTTTCCAATATAAAAAAATGTGATTCTATTATTTGCTAACAATAAAAATATAAATTATCCAAGAAGAAGACAGAGTTACTCACACTTGATCTTGGCTGAGCCAGTGGTCATGGTTGTGGAGCGGGCAAAGAGCTTGACAGGTATGGTAGTTTTAACACGACGGACCAAAGGGACTGTGACCCGGGGTCGTTTCACAGGAACTGCCCTGGGCACTGGCACTGGCGACAAGCGACCTCGGTAGTCGAAGAGCCTGTGAGGGCAAAGAGGTGAGAGGCTGCAGTATGGCTTGTGGCCACCAAGAAGCACTGCAGCACCAGCCTTTCACATCTGGCTAGCGAGGGGCTGCGGGGAGGGCACTATATGCTCCTAAAAGCCCCTGTGAAGACTTTCTGGGCCCTGATGGTTGCTGGTATTTCCTTTCAGCCAGCCTGGCCAGGTGTTGGCAGGAAAGACAGCAGGTGATAGTGGTCCCAAGTCAACAGAGAAGCAAACAGGAATTCCCAGGAAGGAGCCTTCCCTAGATCACTGAGACCCAGACCTGCCTTGTTACACAACCTACCTTCCGCCACCCCAACATCCGGTCAGTCTGCACTTCTACAAGCAGTACAAATCCCCAGAATGGGAGTGGGAGTGGGTGCAGGTGGGAATCCCCGAGTCTCCGTGAGCTGACTCAGTTTTCCCATTTACCTAATGAGGATGGCTATTAATTTCAGGGTCATGTCAGCTTGAAGGTAGAGAGTAAGAGCTTGATTAAAAACACGCTTTAGAAGACGTGCTACACAGAATTTCAGGGTACTTAGAATTTCAAGTCAGGACGAGCTCAGAGATGTGAGGCTAGACTTTAAGCCCTTTCCTACTGGCCGCCTCAACACCTCTCTTGCTCCATTTCCAGACAGGCCAGAGCTTGACAGCACATCAAGGTTGGGGAACTCAATCAGATGCCAGGGCCCCCAGACCAGCGCGATCACCCAGCCCTCTGCAGGAGGACTTCCTTTCCTGCTTACCAGATAGAGAAGCTCACCAGGCTTAGTAGATGTCTTTCCCACATATGCTACTACCACTATTCTACAGAGAATCACAGCCTTGGTCAGGTATACACTTTGGTACTACTTCCTGATGCTATATATGACACCTGCCTCACGGGGAAATTCAAAGTGCCATCTGTGGCACTCCTTTGTTCAGAAATTCCCTGCCCTGGGGAAGGTGATGGAGCTAGAAATGGGACAGTCTCTGGGAGCAGGTCCAATCTTGGACCCTGTATTTCTACCAAGGGGAGGGGACGGCTCTGGCCTTGGTCAGAATCACTGAACCACAGAATCTCAGAGCTAAAGGAGGCCTGAGGGATGATTTGGTGCAAGCCCATTTCACAGAATTTGCCTAAAGTCACATAATTCACTCAGTGGCAGAGCTGGAATTAGCACCTAAGTCTTCTGATTCCTAGGCTAGGGTACTTTCTACCATATCATAATATCTCCTAAAACCACTCACAGATGAGAAACATCAAGGCTTAAAAAGGTTCTGTTTTTCCTGGGTTGCCTGGGGTAAATTAGAGGGAGAAAGAAGCAGAGGAGGAGGATAGGTTTGGGACAGTATCTACCATGACTTCTACTCAATAATGTGGTTATTTACCACTGGAGTGGGAGCCCACAGCTTTAAGACTGGGGTCTTGGTAGGCTTGGGTGTGGAGAGTGGGACACAACCCACCAGGTACTAACTCAGACCTCCATATGGCTATAAATATAAGGGCAAGGGCTAGGGATGTAGCTCAATGCTGCCACACCTGCCTGGCAAGTGCAAGGTCTTGAATTTAATCCCCCAGTACTGGAGTGTGTGTGAATAACAGGGTAAGCTCTAGGCTCCCTTCTGGCTGGCTGGGCGTCTCACAGGGCTAAGGAGACTGAAAAGCAAAAGAACGAGGATTCAAACTCCCTGCAACTGGCACTGTACTGTTTTGTATTCCAGCTGGCTATATTTATGTGTTCCTTGGCTGTACAGTACCCTGGTGCCTCATTAGGAGAAGGAAGGGAAGTCAGATTCAAGACTGTGAGACAAGATGGTGTAATGGTGAGAGCTCTGGGCACCTGCAGAACTGGACCCTAGTACCCAGCTCTGCCACTGACTTGTAGAGCAACTTTGGGCAAAGTATCTGTCCATACTTATGGGCTTCAGTTCTCAACTGGAGGACTTAATAGGCTGCACCAGTAATCTCTCAGGACCCTTCTAGCTTGGCTGTTTCATGCCTGGGCACGCCCCTCCCCTGCTCACCTGACGAAGAAGTTGTCCTGGTAGTAATCATAGTCAAAGCTGTAGCCACTGGGGAAACAAAGGGGAGAGGGCTAGAGCTTAAGGGTGGCCACTCAGCCCACTTTCCATTGGCCCTCAACTCCAAATGCCTCCCCAAATTCTAGGCTCATCACAGTTACTACCAGCAATCACTCCCTCTGTAGAAAGAGGACACCATCCTACGAAGACATACAGACAGACAGAGAGAGACAGAGAGAGAGAGAGAGAGAGAGAGAGAGAGAGACAGACAGACAGACAGACAGACAGACAGAATGCCCCAACTACCTATGGCAGATGCTGCTCTCTTTAGCCCCTTGGGTCTGTTGGGCTTGGGCTCACCAGCCATGTTGATGTCTGTGGGAGTGAAGAGGGAGCGTCAGAATACTGGCCTGACGGCAGGGTGCCTGTGTTCATATCACCAGTGTGCACACACACAGCAATTCATGGCTTATATGACATATACGTGGTATTGAGGTAGTAGACAAAGGCCTTCACATGGTTAAATCTTCAAATCAGACCCAAGCCGGGCGTGGTGGCACACGCCTGTAATCCCAGCACTCCAGAGGCTGAGGCAGGAGGATTGCTGTGAGTTGGAGACCAGCCTAGGCTACATAGTGAGTTCCAGGTCAGTCTCAACTACATAGTAAGACCCTGTCTCAAAAAACCAAAAACACCAACAAATAAATATCAGACCCAGGTATCACACAGAGACATTCCTATTCATACATTCATATACATGCATGCACACTCCCAAACCAATCACACAGACCATGTATATCACACATTTACATATAAGGGTACGGTTCCACATATTCTTCATATATAGATGTTGTCACATCTATACATTCTGTATTCACAAATACATTATACAGATGTCGCCTTTTGACCATACATATACAGAAATGTGTATATAACGATGAGTACATATTCCAAGAAAGACCACCAGCATAGTCAATATTACACATATGCACCACCAAGGCTGAGGGGATCTTCCCTACTTTGTTCTTGTGTTCCTAGCTCTCTCCTCGCTCTCAGGGCTTCAACCTGAGTCAACTATAGGCTGGGGTAATAGGCTATGTTAAGTCCACCATGTTCCCTTTCTCTGGGGAATCTACCTTTTAAACGGAACCATAAAGCTTATTGTTAAGAAGCAGTGAGAAAGCAGGGACAGGATAGAAGCATCTTCCAGGGGCTTCTAAAATTCTCCCCACAGGGCTTTGTAACTACTTAATTTACAACAAATACCACCTATAAGAGGAGTGGAAGTGGTGGTGGGGCTAAAGGAGGAGGATACTAGAGAACTGGAGAATGAAGGACACCAGCTACTTCGGAGGATGTTAGGAGAGCCCTTTTAAAAGAGTTAACTTACCCAAAGTCTGCCCGGCCAGCACCCGCCCATTCTCTCCTAGCACAGCTGCCCGGGCATGGCGCTCGTTGGAGTACTGAACAAAGGCATAGCCTTTGTGCACAGAACAGCCTGCCACACGGCCGTATTTGGAAAAGATGGTCTCCACATCTGATTTCTTCACCACAGCTGTGTTCAGGTTTCCAATGAAGACTCGAGAATTGATGGATTTGGGATCATTCTTGTTGGTTACATTGCTTGTCTGGATCTTCAAGGACATGGTAGCCACCTGAGGACAGAGTGTCACTGTGAGTTTAGGTCCCCAAGTTGGGCACAAAAGGCTGCTTATGACCCACAGCCTGACTAAGCTGGATTGCTCTTTGCCTTCCAACACCCAGCCGCCTGTTTCTACATCTTATTTTCTTGTTGTATTACCAAGGGTTCCCAATTACTGGCTACTATTCCACGCTAGATACTTTGTCTTTATGTTCCTTTATTTTGTAGTCACATAATTAGATCCACATATTTGTTTATGTGAAGAATCTAACTTTCTGAGAGTCCATATTACTGGAGTAATAGCTAGTGAATGGGACTGTCTAGTCCTCTTAACTCTTTTAAGCCCACAACATCTTTAATACTCATCTCAAATGTTACCTCATTTAGAATCTAGATTTGAAGATCTTCTACATCTTCTTTCTGTTCCTTCAATGTAAAATTATAACAGAGTCCACATGGTAACTCAAGTTCTATAATGCTTGTTCTAGAACAATACTGTATTAGGAAAATTGCTTAGTCTGATACAGACATGGACCAAGCTATGACTGTTTTTATTGGTACTGTTGTTTTGAAAAAGGTGTTTAAGTCTCAGAACTCACTGTGAACAGAATGTGGCACAGGATAGTGAATAATCCTCAGACCCCACGAATGCTATTTTTTACAGAAATTTGAGGTGTTAGAAAGATCATTAACTTACCAGTAATAGACATTCAGTTGGTTTCTAAGCCATTTCCCTCAGCTTCATCACTCTGCTTCCCCAAGTTAAAGCAAATTTAAATATCTCAGTTCGATTGCTTGTCTGAAAATTATTTTTAGTGGTTGTCATTTTTATACTTACAGTCAAAATTTTGTTCCATGTCTTGAAGATAAATTTTCAGCTAGGCTTTTGTTTTCTATACTGTAGCAATGTCTTTTACCCTGAGGAACCCCCCCCCACTACCCCCAGGGTTACACCTGGACAAGAGCTTCAAGGAGAAAGAGAAGGTTCAATTTCAATAGGAAAGGTATACAGTTAAGCCTTGGCATTTGTATTCCTTGTCCCAGTCTTACACTCATGTGCAAGGGTTGCTGAAACTCCAGTCTCAATCTACAGCCATTTCACAAGGTGCAAACGCCCCCCAGCATATAAAGAAACTCTCAGTAGCCTACCAGCCCATTTACCTAAAATGGGGCTAGAGAGGACATCTTTCCAGTAAATTCAGTGGAGAAGAGTGTAAGCTTGGCAAATATGTTAGTTTTTGTTCCACCAGGATAGAGACCTCTTTTTTTCT
This sequence comes from Fukomys damarensis, assembly GCF_012274545.1. Classification (NCBI taxonomy): domain Eukaryota; kingdom Metazoa; phylum Chordata; class Mammalia; order Rodentia; family Bathyergidae; genus Fukomys; species Fukomys damarensis. The sequence continues at coordinate 24,609,212 of NW_022900934.1, forward strand.
CCCAGATGCTCCCAGACTGAAGTTGGCATGTTCTGATCAGCAGGTGGCACTGTTTACCAGGAAATCACAGGCTGTACCAGGGCTTGGGACTCTGACAGCTCCTACAGCTGGGTTTGCAATAAGCTAAAGCAAGGAGGCTAAAGGTTATTGCTACTGAAGGGCCTGGTGTCGGCTTTGGAAGTGACTTGGAAGAGACAGACACCTGTTACTCAGTTTATCGTTAGACCCAATCATCAGCATTTATAAAGCAGTAAAGGACACATAGGAGACAAACCATAAAAACATCCAACACTGTCTGTATGCAGCAGGAAATGCTCAATGCAATGTTAGTTTCCTCAGGCACCCCATTCTTCACAGTCTGACAAGTCCCTCTCTACCTGGATGAAAAATGACTCAAGGATTAATTCCTTATACATTCACCAGAATATACAAAAAGTCTGTGGGTGCCTGTAGAACATAAATGACTGGTTCTGTTCAGAGCTGATGCCACTTGATTTGGCTGAAGGGAGCCAACAAGGTCTTTGATGTGGACTGAGAGAAGAGAGGGAGTTATGATGGTTCAGAGATCTGCTGACTGCTGGCTCTACCATTGCCCTGGCAGGGACATGACACTTTTGAGTTCCCTCAGACTTCTGCCAGGGGCCTCCAGCAACACTGAGCAGGAAACATTTGCTGAGCACCTGGGCTTGGTACTGTGAAGGGATTAGCACCCACTTTTTGCTTTGTCTTTCAATTTTGGTCCTACTCTATCTCATTACCTGGGTCTGGGAAAATGCACATAAAAGAACTTTGCAAACTGTTAGGTCCTTTACAAGATTAGTAACTATTTTGACTATAGCACTTCTCATTCTAATAACAGTGCCACTTGTGGGCCCATCTGGATGAAGATCAAGGTCAGGCTAGAGCACATTCTGTATTATGCCAAAGAGCCCCATTACACGAACGTCTATTTGCTAATCTTAGGGGGAAAAATACCTCAGGAAGTGGATCTTCTAGGTGAGGAATCTGCCAGGATAAGAAGGAAGTCCATCTGGAATATGCTCCTAGGCACTCACCTAACGAGCCCCCAGTCTGGAACCTGCATAACCATGGAACTTTAAAAGTCAGAACTGATTCCTTTAGAGACAAGTGGCTTCTCCAAACTTAGACCTAGGGCATAACTGCCATCTTCTCTTCTTCTCCTCAGCTCAGATGAATAGACAGAATATGCAGGTGCTGACCAGGAAGTCAGGGTCCAGGAGAGAAGATGCATAGACAGTCTATTGTCTCACTGTATTCCCTCTCCCCTCTGATCCTTACTGTAGAAGACCCATATACGTATATCCAGTGAGATAGTGATTGGATGGGAAACAAGACCCTTCCATCTCCTTGGAGTTAGTCACTTTTGGTTTGGTCAGCAGGCAACAAACAGACCTGAGCATGTGGACCTAAGTAGCCAGAAATAAATCCACTTTTAAGACACCCCCCCGCACACACATACAATCCTTTGGAGGATTGTGCTGCTGCTGTATAGATGGCCTAAGCCCAAAAGGACAGTTATGTATGGGGCTGTGGTAAAAGTTGAATAACTACACATATGTCCATAAGGCATCTCAAAGTGAGAAACAAGAGTTAGGAACAGGAAATGAAAAGTAGGTGGGCCCAACACTATGCCTCCTAGAACTACCAAGTTGAGGTACAGAAACCCTAAGAGTTCAAGAATTCTAAATACAGACATGTTTCTTCTAGTTATTATAAATACCTCAATTTGTAAGCTTTGCTTATAGCCTTCAAGTATTTAGACATATGTATGGTACAGGCGGTCCATTTGTACTCTTACACTGCCCTGTAATGTAAAAGGAAGACTTGACAAAGTAAGTGTTTAATAAATGTTAGGAAGAACATGATGATATCTTCCAGGAAGTCATCAGAGGGGACTGAAAGGCTTCCCTTAAGTGGTGGGACCATGGGACACACAGATAGGAGAGACAGACACAGACAGACAGACAGACAGACACAGACACACACACACACACACACACACACACACGTCCCAGGCACCTTTTTCTATTTTCTGATTCAAAATCCCACCCTCACAGACCAACCACCCTCACCTCAAAACCCTCCTCCAGTCTTATGTTTTTCTTCCTCCTAATTTAGAACAGGAACCCTAAAAATACTGATATTCTATTCAGCAAAGGTGCTTGACTTGATGGGCTATTTTCTCTCCCGGCCCAAACTTCCTCACAGACTAGATGTAAATGAGAGCAAGGTGTCTGCAGTTCCAGAGCCTAGGCTTAGCCATGAGCTGACAGGTGGGTGGCAGGACTGTTTCTGGTGGTAATAATGGGGAAGGAAGATAAAAAACCAGGTATGTTTCTAGAGACTTCTCCAAGGTCAGATTAGCAGGGACCTTGGGTGAATACAAAGTTTATATGCTTTTACTCTAATGAACAGAGGGATCGGGACTTGGGCAGGATGTCATAGTTACTTAACAGCACAGCAAGACTAATCCAATATCCTCTATGACCAGGATTCTAATATTCATTTTTCCTTTTAGTCTTGTACAAGACATCCCCACTTCCACCCCCCACCCCATAGCACCCCTTTTAGGAGTTGAAAAAGGACATAATATCGCAGAAAAAACTGGGGCTGCCCCTCAGGTAAAGGTCTACCTTTACCTGAGGGAGAAACAATGGCTGCATAAAAGCTGGAGCCTTAAGCTAATTAAAACCCACCAGGGACAAAGGCTTTGAAATGCAATTTACAGATCAAAAGGATGGGCTGGCTTCTCCAGGCCAGTTAAGGACCAAAGAGATTTGGCAAAAACTATTTCCCAGTTGAAAATTTCTAACAGAAACATTTTAGAGCCAAGCCTCACCATGTTTTATTTTTTTTAAAAAAAAGGGCAGCGGGGGGGGGGGCTTTGCAAAAACAGAGAGGCCCTAAAAGGCACCAACAACACTAAACTTTGGGTAAATGAAATCCCAATGATCCACCCTACTAAAAAGGGTCTAATTCTGAGTGTTAATTACGCTGTGTCCAGAGCTTTACATGTCTCACCTCATTTATTCCTTACAAAAGTATGTGAGGAGGTATTCTAGACAGGGAAACTTAGGCTCAAAGAGATAAAGTAATTGGTTAGCAGAGCAATGCCAGAACTAGAACTCAGGTATGTATGACTACAAAAACAAAGTCTGGTGGGAAGTCTGGTGCGATGGCACATGCCTGTAATCCCAGCACTCAGGAGTCTGAGGCACGAGGATCACTGTGAGTTCAAGACTAGCCTGGGCTAACAGTGAGTTCCAGGTCAGTCTCAATTACACACTGAGACCCTGTCTCAAAAAAACAAAACCTGTGGGGCAAAACTTTATGCATAGATATGCCTTGGATTTTTTGTTGTTGTTGTGTTTTTTTTTTTTTTTTTTTTTTGAGACAGGGTCTCACTGTGTAGTTCAGACTAACCTGGAATTCACAGCGATCCTCCTGCCTCAGCCTCCCGAGTGCTGGGATTACAGGTGTGCGCCACCATGCCTGGCCGATATGCCTTTGATATTGATTTCCATGGTCAGCCATACCCTTTCCTTGGTCCTTGCCTTCTCCATTTCTACTATAACTCCTCATATTTGCATAGGACTTTAGTGAACAAAGCCAGTTAATGTCTGCTGTGGTCTGTATATGTACACTGTCTTCCTCAAATTCTATGTCGAAACCTAATCCTAAATATGATGGGAGACTGGCACGGTTAGCATGGTTGAACCACCAATGGTTCCATGCATGTCTGGCCTATCAGAGTGAGGGGGGTTACCACCAGATGGGACTGTCCTGTGCAGCTGACAGAACAGTCATGCTTGTACCACCAGTGGTTTGGAGCCACCTGACAGCAAGACACGGATTATGACCCTGTCCTGAACATGTTAATAAGATTAATAAATGTCTGTAATCCCTGGCTGCCTGCTAACCAGGTGCCTCTGGACCAAAGAGGCCCTGGACACTGATCTAATTGCTTGGCTTTTTCCAGAAATAGTCTCTCCATCACTAACCGCTATTTTCCTTTTAAACTACCCAGATGTTCCTACAGTTACTTAAAAGAATTGGGCAGCAGGGCCTCTGGGAGGTGAACAGAGGCCAAAGTCTTCATGAATGGGTCTAGTGTTACTCTCATTGGCCCCAGAGTGCCGATCTGTCCTTTCCACAATGTGGGGACAGACAATAGACAGCTATCCCTGAACCAGTAAGCAGCCCTTCACCAGAGAGTGAATTGGTAGTGCTTTCTTGTGAACTTCTCAGCCTCTGAAAATGTAAAAAATTTCTTTATAAAAAAATTAATTTCTCCATTTTCAATTCATTTTTGTTTAAATCTTCATCTCTGATATTATAAAATCAATAAAAGATTGCTAACATAGTCCCAGAAATATTTACATTTAAGGGGCAAAAGAACAAATCATTCAGCTAGGTAAGAAAGTACCCATTTAAAAAAAAAAAAACAAAAAAATGGAAAAAAAAAGAGAAAGTACCCATTTTAAAGGCTGGTAATTATTTAACAATTGTTTTTATTCTTGATTTTAAATGCATGAGTGTCCTTTTAAATTTTATTTTGTATCAATGCCCTAATTTTATAAAATATTGTTTCAGTGTGATATGTTCATGCATGCATATTTTGATGTTCATTTTCCCCATTACTCTTCCTTTTACATCCCCTCCTGCCTTTAGTCCCTTTCTTTTACCCAATCATAATCTCCCTTCCACTTTCATGCCATCTTTTATTTTTTAAGATTCCATATATTAGAGAAAACATGCAATACCTGTTTTGTTTGAGTCTGGCTTTTTCACTTAACATGACTGTTATGGCTTGACTCTAGATGTCCCCCCAAAGCCTCATGCAGTCACAGGAGGGGTTTTTCAGAGGTGGCTGGATCTAAGGCGTGTGATGCTGATTAAGAGTGCCCACCCAAAAGGCAAGTAAAGTAGCCTGGAAGGGACAAAGGGAGAAAGGAAAGGCAGGCCTACTGCTCTCTGCTCGTTGCCTTCTGCCTGCCCTGCTTTGCCATAGACTGTTTCTCCTCTGTGGTGTCCCTCTCCCACACCACCCTGCCTTGGAGCCAGCCAACTATGGACTGAAACCTCTATAAACTGTGAGCACGATAAACCCTTCCTCCTTTAACTCTGGGTGTCAGATATTTTGTTTCAACAAGAATAGTAAGGTAGGATGATTTCCAGTTCTACCCATTTTTCTGCACATTAAATGATTTCATTCTTTTCAAGTGAACAATATCCCACTGTATGGAGAAATTTTTGTTTATAAACCACCCAGTGATTTAACACAGTATGAAAAAATTAAGACAATATCCTTTCTCCTGACATTATTAGCCCAATTTTATAGATTTAAAAAAAAAAAAAAAAAGCCAAAGATCAGCAAAGTGACTTACTTAAGGTCAACCAGTGAGTGAGGGGAGTGGCTACAGAACTTGCTTGAGACTTAATTCCACTGTCTCAACAGCTGTCCTGTGCCTCTGATTCTGCCCTGTCAACCCTCTGTCCATTCCATTCTGCCTCTCAGATCAAGTCACCTTCAAACACTGGCCAGCACTGGCCCCTTTCTCCTGAAATGTTCATCTCAAAGGAGGAGCTGCTATTCTTGGTCTTTGCTGCTAGTGGCTGCCTAGAGTTTGTGCTTCAGCTTGATCTGCAGACACACTGGGCTTTATTCTTGTGCAAGGGGATAAGAGTCACAACAACCTTAGATAACCCCAAGGATATCTGGGTGGCTTAGAAGGACAATAACTATCTGTGATATGGAGACAATTTCTGGAGAAAGCCAGGCAATTATACAGATCAGTGTCCAGGGCCTCCTTGGTCCAGAGACTCCTGGTTACAGGCGGCCAGGGATGACAGAACATCTATTAATCTCATTAAACTCACCAGGCCCTACGCATTAGCACTGCCCAAATGATCACTATTGGTCAGACAGGACTAATTTCGCAAGGAGTGCTCTTCAACAGCTGACCATTTCCAATCCGTGAGAAATCTCAGTTCCCAGTTTGCCATACACGGAGGGCTCCTAGAATGTTGGAAGTATGAGGGGTGCCAGTTACAGGACCAGAAGGCTTGGCCTTGACTCCCTTGTTCTTGGTTCAGTGACCTTAAGTCATGTAATTTCTCCAGGCCTATCACCCTTATTTGAAAAAAAGATATAACCTTTCCCTGATTACCTTTCAGATCTGATACAAAACTCAAACAGGCTAATCAATGTAAAAATGCTGTTACACCTGTAATAAATTATAAAAAGGATATAGGATTATACCTATTTCTATTATCAGTCAATTCCTATCCTCTTCAGTCATTCAATAAGCAATTCCTGAGTGCTGGCCCTGTGGAAATACTAGGAATGTGTATTCTGAGGCCTTGTGCTCTACTTACTTGTGAAAAAGCCCTCTTTTCCAGGAATCTTTAAAAAAAAAAAAGTTTCCTAATAACAAAGAAAAATGCAAACAAAACAGCACAATAGTATAAACTCTGTAGTAAAAAAGGACTGAGTTCCAAATCCTTCCCTACCACTTAAGAACTGTCTCCCTGGCCATGTCCCTTAACCTCACTCTGCCTTAGCTTCCAAACAGGAATTGCATACCAACCTTCCAGGACAAGAGATAACATGTATGAGATGTTATGAAAATACAGGATGAATAAAATTCTTTAAAATTATCACAATAAAAGACACATTGCCATTAATTCCCCTCAAAATATTACCCCTTGCTTTGAAAACTTATTCTATCATTCTTGTCACATTCTGAAGCAGTTCTGGGAGTCCTCTTTCATGTCTTTATGAGGTATGATAAAAAATACAGTGAATGTTCTTGCTGTGTGTCATTCAATGGAAAAGTAGGCCCATAAAAACACTGTGATGTGTCCTTCTCCATTTTATTCATTGGATCCGGCACCGAAGTTAGAATGTGACTTCTGGTTTTTCCCCAAAGTCAGTATGACCATGAAAGGTAAACGTTGTAAATCAATTCAGGACATGAAGGAAAGTACCACAGTGTAAAGAGTCAAAAGAGGACTTTCAGAACTGCTTCAGAAAGTGGCAACAACAAAGTCAAATGGAGTGCTGGGGATGGAGGGTGGGTTGTTAATGGCATTGTCTTTTACTGTAATAAATTTTAAGATTTAATCATTCACTAGTGGCTGGCACCAGTAGGTAATCAAGAAAGTGGGTAGAACTGGGCATGGTGGCGCACGCCTGTAATCCCAGCACTTGGGAGGCTGAGGCAGGAGGATCGCTGTGAGTTCGAGACCAGCCTGGGCTACATAGTGAGTTCCAGATCAGTCTCAACTACATAGTGAGACCCTGTCTCAAAAAACCACCCACCCACCCACCCACACACACACACACACGTGGGTATCCCAATGCCCTATTAAAGCAGCATGGTACTCTAGGTTTTCCACATTTCCTACCTAATGGCCATTACCTATGTTGTCTCTTAGAGCAGCCTAACTTTGAGAATAAGGGAGTCAGTGGTATGGAGACCACCCCCTTGTTCTAGAAGCTAGTACACAGAAAATTCAAAAAGGTGTACTGTCCCCCATGCCTGTCAAAATATTATATGGGGGCCAGGGATTTAGCTCAATGGTGCTGCTATTCCAGCACCTCAAAAGCACAAGGACCTGAGTTCAATCCCAAGTACCCCCCCAATTATGATATGGGACTGGGAGAGGAAAGAACACTGGCCAGGAAAGGTTCCAGGCCTTGAAAAACCACCCTAATCTCTCAATTGTACCACAAGGCTCTAGTCCTTTACTATAACACTGGTAATAAGTAGCTGGTATAGTTCCTGAAGGCCAGCCCAAAGCAGAAGGGCAGGGTGGGCCTCAGTCATCTCTCCCACAGCATGGGTATACAGTATACCCTACTTCCCCTGTTTCTTGTACACGAACTCTATCCCAACTATGGCTTTAGGCTGAGGCTTAGCACCTTGTGAAAACTCTCCTCACAGCTCTGGGAAAAGGTAAAGTTAGAAACTTACAAGTGAATGTCAACTTCCTTATTTTTGCCAAAGAAGTCCTTTAAAAAATCTACCTATCCATCTAATCATCACTAGAAAAATCCAAAAACTGTGCTAGATATGGGCCCAGTATTAATTAACAAATGAACTATTCATTTATTCATCCAGTAGTTGGTCTGGTACCTGATCTCAACCAACTCCCAGTCCAGTAGGGAGCATCCACCATGACCACAAAGCACATGTGCATTGGGATGGAGTCCCCTGCCTCAGAAACAACATAAAGCAAGGTAGTAGTATGGGAGATTAGAGAAGGTTTAAAAGCATCATAGGAGGTCTACCAAAAGGGAGTGTGTTTAAGATGAATTCACACTGGGTAACAAAAGGAATCACAGAAACAATGTATAAAATGTGTCCCTGTGCCCCATCCCACAAAAAGAATACAGAGCTGAGAAATAGGACATCTTTATTGGTGCCCCTGTTTCCTTGATAGATGCCTACTTATACTTGTATTAAAGGAGCACAAAAAAATAAGCATATAATTTTAGTATGCATCGACTTTATACCAAGCACTTGGTAGAAGGCTTACAGGCATAAACTCTCATAATCCTGATCACAGTTTAATGAAATAAGCAGTATCACTTTCATTCTACAGATGAAGAAAACTGAGGCTCACAGAAAGCTTAAGTAACTTATTCGGTCACAATGAGTTGAAATGATCAGTCTGATTTTAGAGGCTGGGCTCTTCCTACTCCACAAGTTGCTCCCCCACGGACTCCCTCAACCCCAATCTACACACAACACAGGAAGAATGATCCTGGCTTTGCTGCTGAGGTGGCACATGACTTAAGAGTTTTAGATTGAGGATCACAAAGGGCCATTCCAGGTCTAAACAGGTGATCATAACAACACTTACTATGGACCAGGAACTGTGCTAAGTCTTTTGCTAAGAGACACGTGATGATGTGATGCAACCATTTCACAGAGAAAAGTAAGGCTTGATGCTTCGTTCTGCTCAAGTCAGGAAACGGCAGGGGTGGAAAGATCTGTGTGAGACCAGAGCTTGTCCTGTTAACCTTGGTCCCAAATGGTTTCAATGCTGGGTGAACCCTTAGAATCAGCTTTTAACATTTTCTGATCCTTCATGCCAAATTCACGGGCCTTGCAAAGGGCACACTCTCAAGTCTAAGAGCCAATCCGTACTTGCTGTGAGTCTGGAGGACAGCACCCTCTCCTTTCCCAGCCTTAAGGGCTGGCTCCTAACAATGATAATGTGGCATGATTAGTCATTGCTTGCTGTTGGTTGATTATAGCTATTCTTTTCTGTAAATGAAGTTTAAAAGTCATCAAAGGGTTTGTCAGCTGTAACTTATGAGCCTCTTTCCCGCAGGGAAGTCAGGCAGTGACAAATACCCCTTCTCATTCTACCATCCATTATAAGTCAGAAGCTGCCATGTTCCAATTACTGGAGACCCTGATGCAGCTCATGGAAAACCCCACTCCAGGCTGCAGCCATTACTCAGGCCTGGCAGGGCTGCTGTAGGCCTAAGCCCCACTGTTTAAGAATGGAATGAGTGCTTTTCTGGCTTTGTAGCTAGTCCTTTCTACCCCCTAACTTCAGTCATCCTTGGTGGTTTACCCTACACACATTTCCTAGCATCAAGTGAGTTATCTCAAAGCACTTAGAATCAATACTGCCTAAGACAAACGTACATGAGGAAGATAGTATCACATTGCCAGGTGGACTATGCAAGAAGTATGATGCTATAAAGGGAGGATAGATTATTAAGTACCTGTGATGCTCAGAAAAAGCCAAGACTGAAAAGACCCTTAAGAGATATCACAGTGTAATCAATGGCCTCTGTATTCAATGCCCATTATATAACAGTCCCTGTGAAGCAAGATGCTACGAAACTAAAGATGAAGCAAGCACAGGCCATGACATGAAGTGTAGATAAGAAAATTAAGGTCCAGGAAAAGTGACTTACTCAGGATCACAAAATAAATCAGATTCAAGGATGGAATTAGAAGATACCTAGCTGAGCATGGTGGGCAATCCTCATCAATCAGGAGGCTGAGGAAGGAGAATCACAGTGAGCTCGAGGCCAGCCTGAACTACAAAGTAAGACCCTGTCTCAAAAAATAAACAAACAAACAAACAAACAAACAAAAAAAAAAAAAGAGGAGGAGGGAGGAAGGAGGAGAAGAAGAAAATTATCTACCCAATATGATTTAGGTCTAAAATATCCCCCAAAAGCCTGTGTTTAGGAGGTGACTGGATTATGGGGGTGCTACATTCAGCAGTACATTAATTCACTGATGAGTTCAGTAGTTGAATGTGATGTTAGAAGATAGGGTCCAAAGTCTTGCATCTAGAAGGCTATATTCTTGTCCCTGTTCCTCTCCTCTCTCTGCTTCTTGGCTGCTATGGAGTGAACACCTTTTCCTCCACCATGCCCTTTAGCCAATCTGTTTCTGCCTTGGAGCCAGCCACATGGACTGAAACTGTGAACCAAAATAAATCTCATCCTTTAAGTTGTAGATGTTGGGTATTTTGTCCCAGCAATGGAAAAGTGGCTCATCTACTACCTCTAGCAATACAGTAAAGGTGAAAGTGACAAAGAAATCTATCCTCCTGTGAGACTCTCGATACTGAAGACATCACAGCTGTCATTCAAATCCCACTTGCTTATTTGGTACATATGTTTGACTATGGCAAGTTCTATAACAAAATTTCAAAAAAAATTATAATAAAACTTATTTCAGAGTTGTGGTCAAGATTAAGTAAAACAATACACATACAGTACCCATGCTAAGAATATTCTAAGTATCCAAAATATTATTTACCATCAAATAATCCCTACATTTCTTTAAGACGAATATTAATTTCTTTTTACAGACAACAATGAGATCCCTTTCTTCGTCACATTAAATAACCCCGAGCTTCTAGAAACTATTTGTGGAGAAGGACCAGTTTTTGTTTTGTATTTAAATATTTAAAACTACTTATTTTCAATTTCTATACTTTGAATAGCATGGCTCAGAGCCACTCTTGCCCCACCCTGTGAACCTCTACGAAATCAAAGAATGGAGTTAAGTTCATTCCTTTCTAGTCCATTAGCTTGATTTCATTTAGACTAACTCACAAAAAAATTGCCCCCCATTCCTTCTAGAGAAAAAAGGGTAGGTGGCCAAGCATGAGTTCTTCTAGAGGTGACTTAGTTTGGTCATCTGCTATAGGTCGTGCTATGTTCTACAAGAGAAGACAATATAGTTTAATAAGGACTGGAATAACCTTGCAAGTCCTGGGGTCTGAAAAAAGGAAATATTTTTAAAGAGGCTAGATAGAACTCCTGGCCCGTCCCTAACTAGAAGACATGAAGAAACCAGACAGGAAGATGGAAGGCATGTTGTACCTTTTCTGGTATTTCTTATTTTTAATCTTGTATTGTGGCAGTTTATACACCAGCCTTCTCTTTCTATTTAGGAAGCTGAGAGTAAAGATACTAGATTAATTCTTGAATGCTACTATGCATTGTGATTGGCTGGGCAGATGAGTAACTTAATCAGTGTTTAAAAAACACAATAGTAGGGGGCTGGGAATTTAGCTCAGTGGTTCTGGCAACTGCCTTGCAAGCACAAGGACCTGAGTTCGATCCCTGATACCGAAAACAAACAAACAATTAAACAACAAAAAACACAATAGTAGACCCTGACTCGTCCAAGTACATGGCCAAATTTTCCTAAGTGTACAAAATTCTTTCTGTTCTAATTAAGCTTATGTAGTGTTATCTTGCAGTATAACCACAGCTGAGTGGTCACAGGACACACTGTAAAGAAGCACATAACTTGCTGTGAGTAGGAGCTAAACACACAGTCTGCCATCAAGGAGGAGCTAACGTCTGAATCTACTTTCACATGGGGCCATGGAATATGGTCAACAGTAGTCTCCGAAAACAAAATGCCTTCATTCTACTATAATCTACTTGTGTGGCCAAGCATGGTAATGCACACCTGTGATCCCAACATTCAGGAGGCTAAGGCAGGAAGATCGCCACAAGTTCAAGACCTACCTGGGCTATACAATGAGATCAAGGCCATCATGACTTTGTTCTCCCCACCCACCTTACCCCAAAAAGTTAAACTACCTGTGTGACATAATCTTTGTGAAGTATCAAGTTCTTCATGCTTTAGTCATCTGACCTGTAAAATGGGATAGCAATACATGCCACTAGAACTGCTATAAGAAGCAACAATTTAGTTCATGTAATTAACTCTTGCTGCTACTATTATTATTGTTTTTCAAATCTGTAAGAACTTTTCCTTGTGAGCAGAAAAGGGAAGATGGTCAGTTCTACTATCACAGTAACCAAGAGCTGAAATGTAATCAAGATCAAGTGTCACTGGATGCAAAAGTCTCTAAGTGTATCGCCAAAATTCTAGCATTTGGAAACACTTCTTGAACACAGTAGAAACCATAGGAGTAAGTGCTCATTAAGTGTTTAATGAAAAAATAAGTAAATATCTGGAATAAAGCAACCTACAGAGCCCACAAAAAGTACAAGTGAAAAGTGGGACAAAAAGAGGCCCTTTAGCCAAGGTTTCCAGCACAACAGGGCCCAGGGACAGACAGTGCAAGAAACCCTGGCTTGCTTACTATTATTCTATTACTCTACTGGAACTTTTACATTCTGTGAATGCTGGCCATGGTAGTGCACATCTCCATTTCCCAATCTATACTAGAGGAAGCAAGAACTCTCTGAAGGTAGAGAAGGAAGCCTAAACCCCACTCCATGACAGGCCTAGCTCTATGTGAAAATAATAATGGAGAACTTATTAGGCTTGCATTCCTCATTGGTGGTAGAGCCCTAGGGCCTGAATTTTTCGTTGGCTACCTATGCAATCCTGGAGTACTTCATTTCTTTTAAGTTCAAAGTTCCTCATTTAGGAAATGGGGACAAACAATCCTTCCTCTAGCCACAGGTAGCACAGGTTGTTATAAAGGTCAAAAGAGAGAACATGCTCTTACATGAGATGTGCTACATGGGTGTGAACAAGAATATTCCCAGATGGAAAGCTTCCTAGACGGAGAGGTCTTCCTAGGCACACAGACATGCAGCCAATCGGCTAGTAGCAAGGGCTGGATGGTTGGTGCACAAGCTGGCACTGTAGCCAAGTGCTGTGCCCCTCAGGTATTAATGCAGTGATTAAAATCCTTTCATGCAGAATCAATATTTTCCCTCATTAACAACAATTCTTCTCTCTGAAAATACCAAATACTATCTCTCATAGTCCTACAAAGGCCCGTTCCTGAAGACAGTATATGCATTGTCATATGTATTTTTTTATTTCCCACATTTAAACAGAGGTAGACAGAAAAGCTCACCTCTCTCTGACGTGTCAATCCAAATATAACTTACAGCTTTGCTGTAATTTGGAAGCTGAATGTCTCCCAAAGGTCCATGTGTTAAAGGCTCAGTCTTGGTGGTAAAATTCATGGGAGGGAGGCCTAGCTCCAGGTCCTCAGGTCATTGAGGACATAATAAGAATGTACACAGCTTGCCAGGTGTGGTGGCACACGCCTGTAATCCCAACACTCTGGAGGCTGAGGCATGAGGATCGCTGTGAGTTTGAGACCAGCCTGGGCTACATGGTGAGTTCCAGGTCAGTCTCAACTACATAGTGAGACCCTGAGCATGAGGATCTGTGAGTTTGAGACCAGCCTGGGCTACATGGTGAGTTCCAGGTCAGTCTCAACTACATAGTGAGACCCTGTCTCAAAAAACCAAAAAAAGAATGTACACAGCTGGAAACACCAAAGAGCCCTCAAAGCAGATTGTGAGACCCTGCTCTCTTCCTCTGTGCTTCCTGGCTCAAGATGTAAGTGGTTCTGCTCTACCAAGCCCTATTGCCAGGATGTGGTGGTCCTGCCACAGATTCATAAGTAACAGGAGGATCACAAGTTTGAGCCCAGCCTGGACAACTGAGTAACAAAAAAATTAAAAACAAAAAAGATGAGGATGTAGCTTGATGTGAAAGCCCTGGGTTCAATCTCCAGTACCAACCCCCACCCTCCAAAAAAACGTTGAATCTGAGGGATACGATGAAGTTAGGCCATAGTAAAAGTTAATCCACAACAAAAATACCATATGCTTTCATATTTAGTCAGTAATATACTATGTCTTGGCCACAGTCTAAGTTGGTGGTGGCGATCCTATGGTACACAGGCTACAGGAGGCTGTCTGTATCATTGAAAGCTGTAAAAGGTTTACCACCAGTGGTCTAAGTTATACGAAAGGTTGCAGGAAAATGACACCAGAGAGGCTGTGAGGTAACAGATCAGGAGGAACTTGGAATCACTAACAAGTCTGGACTTCAGGGGAGCCAGTACACATTCCTATATCATATCCCATGGCGCTCAGTAAGAAGGTACACTTAAGTCCTTCTACCTCTCCTAAGATCTTAACCACCAATTCAACCTGACCTAAGTATTTCATCTTGTGCCAACTCCTCTTTTGTTTCATATATTTTAGTCTTCTCTCTCACCAATCAGCATCGAGCTTTTTGGATATTTTCACATGTGCTAGGCACATGGCAGAAATACCAATAATGTTCATGGACTGATTAACTAGAGCCACTGCATGCAAAAATACATACACTTCAAAGCCCTAGGACAGCACCTGCCAAACGCAGCAGTCACTGCCTCTCCTGGCAGAGGTCTTGACTCAAAAGCTACCTCCCCCTTCTTGTTCATTCTAACACCCGCCCTCCCTCCAAAAAGTGCCAGATATAAGAAGCTATAAAATATGTGGTAACTTGAGCACATTGGGTGACCAGGGAGGAGGCCTGAGGGGACATAAATTCTTCCCTTCTCAAGCCAAGGACTCCCTCATCCCTACCAGCAGTTTCAGAACGCTACTACCTTCCCCATCATAAACTAAAATAGGTTTTTCCAACCGAGCATATTAAATGTCTCTTTTTAAGGAGCTGCTGACCTTCTCTAAGGTATTACTACTTTTGACATTAATCAGAGCTGCCTTAATGATGACAAGGATATTAACATGATGATAATTTTAACAATTAATAGCAAGGAATACTTGCCTTGGCAGTTGTGTTATGAACTGTGGTCAGTGGGTCTGATGTGCTGGCTCAGATTCACACGAGGAAACTGTATTAAAATGATCTGTTTCAGTGTCATTTCTCTTCCTAGCCTGACTAAATTCTTGGAGAGCAAAGACCACAATCTATCTCTGCATCTTCACTGACTTTCAGGATAGGTCTAAGCCCAGAGTGAGCGCTCAGAGACTGGCGACTGAACTGAACATGGCTGAGCCATGTAGCATCACCTCCACCCCTGCCCTCCTTTCCCCAATCTATGTTTTTAATGCACAAATAAGCAGGATGCATAGATACTAAAGCCGGGAGAGGATAAGGAGAGACAGGAAGGAAACATTTTTGCAGGGATCTAATCAACCTTAGCCTTCAAGAAAAGGTATTTTGTAGTATAAATGGTCATTATGATTTATTACTTGCTTAGTAGGTAGATGAATTGTTAAGTATTTCACTTCTCATCCTTATAACTCTTCCAAGTAAGAATTATATCATGACGCTTTGGGGGGCCTTTTATCTAGTTAGTTATTTAAGGTTTGTTTTGAGATAGGGTCTCACTATTTATCCAGGGTGGTCTGGAACTCATGGGCTCAAGTGTCTTTCCGCTTCAGCTTCCTCAGTAGCTGGGACTGCAAGTATGTGTCACCATACCTGGTTCAAGGCCGTTTTAGGAGAATGACTTGAGTCATACTACCTGGGTTCAAATTTTAGTTCTACCATGTAACACCCCTGTAAGATCCTAGGTAAATGATGTAAACTAACTTTCTTTTTTTGGTACCAGGGACCAAACTCAGGACCTTGCACTTGTGAGCAAATGGCGGCACCACTGAGCTAAATCCTGGGCCCTGATGTAACCTTTTTTAGTGTTTGTTTCCTGTCTTAGCTTTGTTATTTGTAAAATGTGAATAATATTGTGATCTTCCCCCATGGGTCATGAGGATTCAATGAAATAATGTACTAGAAAAAATTCAGCACTCAGGAATTTTCTAAATGTGTGTTTCAGGTGGGTTTAGGTGCAAACAAAAGAATTTTAGGGAGACTTGGGGTTTTTTTGTTTGTTTGTTTGTTTTTGAGAGGTAGTGGGGATTGAATTCAGGACCTTGCACTTGCAAGGAAGGCAAGGTACCACTGAGCTAAATCCCTGGCCTGCAACTCTGTTTCACTACTTAGTTTCCCAGGTTTTTTGACATGGAGGTTCTTTAATAGTAAACTATATAACTGGTGTGCCTTAGATGAACCCAAGTTCCTTGTGCAGGAGAGGTTAAGACAGTGATAAGAGACAATGAAAAAGTAGGGCTGAGTAAAAAGCTGGGGGTCAATGGGAGCAGAGGCATCAAGTGGCTGAGCTTGTAGTCCACAATAATGAATATGGGCTTTCTGTGGTAAGGAAGAAATACAGCAGAGAGCAGGAAAAAAAAAAAATTTAAATGTCAAGTTTGTTCTAGCTCTTCCTCTCTGTCTTTTTTTGTTTGTTTGTTTTTGTTTTTGTATTTTGAGACAGGGTTTCACTATGTAGTTCAGACTGCTCTGTAACTCCCAGTGGTCCTCCTGCCTCAGCCTCCCAAGTGCTGGGATTACAGGCGTGCCCCCACTATGCCTGGCTTTCTTCCTCTGTCTTATCTGGTGACTATGAGATGAGCCCAACCACTGGGTCCTCACCATGCGGTCTGACTGGAAGAAACACTGGACAAAGTGCTGAAAGATCTGAAGTTCACTTCCAAGGCTGTATGCAGCATTTAACACAATGCTATGTATTTATTAATTTCAAATGACAAATATTTTTTAAACATCTACTACATGTCAGGCTTATACCAAGGACCTGTGATATAACAAAGAATCCATCACCGATTTGCTGTCAGATCCAAGAATGACTTTCCCAGCTTTAAGGCCTTCATGTAAAATAGGAAACATAACCTCAATATCATAGGACCACCTTAAATATTATAAGATCAGCTTTGAAGAGTCTACCACATAACCTGACCAATATAAAGAGGTATTCTTACTACATGCGCTTAGTAAAATGCAAAAACAGTCCCCACCAAATGCCAAGGACAGTTCCCTTTGCTAGCGATAGAAAATCTCACAGTATATTCCTATCACTGACCTTCATGTCACAGTGCAGTGCAGGAGCAGAAAGTTGACATGATCTGTAAAGGCTACTTAGGACCTCTCCTATAATTACTGATATCAGAGTGGTTCTCATTGGGAGCTGGTCTGTGGATTTTCTAGATCTGTAACAGCCCCCAAATATAATATAAACATCTTACAAAAGAACAGAGGTGAACTTTGTGGGTTACAGGCACCTTTCCAGACCTGTAATTGAGCTAATTACCTGACCCCTGATCCTTCAACTGTTTGAAAACATTTGTAGCCACTAAGCCTGTTGTTTCCTCATTTTCCTGTTAGATGAAACAAACACATCAAAACAGAAAGCTCTATGTTCTAACAATGCTCTCTGATTAGTAGTTTGCAGGAAGCCTCTGTAATTTTATGATTTGCTGGCTAGAAAAGGAAGAATGAAGCCAGGCGTGGTAACACATGCCTGTAATCTCAGCAGTCTGGGAAGCTGAGGCAAGGAGATCTCAAGTTCAAGCCTAAGTAGATACTGTTATACTCGTGAGAGGATAGGAAACCAAGGCTCTGAGAAGCTAATTTGCTCAGGGTGGCACAGCTACAAAGTGGTAAGGTAGCTCCAGATTTCAAGCCCACACCTACTTATCTTCAAAATCTTGGCTATGTTTGGGCTCTGCCTCCATGATTATCAGATGATCACTAGCCTTCCCTAGGCCTTATTCTCAACTGTCAAGTGGGAACAGAAATCTTTGCACTACTTCCCTCACAGTGACTGTATGGCTCAAAGGTGGTAACAGGTATAAAAGGGGTCTGTAAGTATAAAAATAAAAATATAGGAAACATTTGAGGCATCATGAATACATGTTTTCTTTCATGATTTATAAGATTCTTGAAGAGATTCCAGTCCTTACCCCGCAAAATAATGGTCCTTAAATTTCTCCAGATAAGATTTTAGATAAAGAGGGAATATCAATTTTTCTCAGTACTGATTACTCTTTATGCTGTTTGGCAGAGCCTTACACTAAGTAGACAATCTGCTTCTTAAGAAGCCAAGAGTAAGAACAGTAGAGTGAGTAGGAGCCTGGTGGGAGACCTGTAGCTCAAATGGTCCAGACAGAGATGTCGGACTTACTCTGGGCCATACATCTTAACCTTCCCCTGGAATATGCCTGGGAAATAAGTACAGAGGATCATTTGGGACAGCAGATCCCAGCAGCCATGAGACTAACAAGATGGGGTGATCAGGGGGAAGGGACTGGAAATAAAAAATATGATCGGGCTGGCTAGCTTCACTTTGCTCTGGGATGGAGAATACCTTGGCTGAGGCCTTGGCACAGAAAAGCAGTAGTTGAATACAGGGCTCTCAAGTCATCCTCCAGCTCCGCCTGAGATCACACCCTCACAATTCACTCTGCAGGTGCCATCAACTTCCCCAGCTTCTGGCAGACTAAGGCCAAAAACATAGCAAAATATTCTTGGATCCAAGCCCTGGCTGGGGTCAGAGAAATAAATAACCTAAGACTATATTCTTAAGAAAGGCCAAAAAGGTTTGAACCTAACTAGAAGCTCTCTAGCATGTAAGTTATATTTAAGAACTGTATGAAGTAAATTGAACCAAAGGAGCCTATTTTCTCTATTAAGAGCACCTGTTTGATGTCAAGAGCTCTAGATTCCGACCCTGATTCTGGCACGAACAATTCAAGGCCTCCGGGTTAGTTTTATGGACATTAGTTAGCTCATCTGTAGAGCAAGCTGTGTCTCCCCTACAAGCTGCTATGAAAAGCCAGTGAGGTAACAATGTATCTCTCTAAAGGGCATGAGCTGGAGCAGCCAGCACTGATGGAACAGCAGGACTCAGGGTACTAAGAGTTCAGGAGATAATATGCCACTAAAGTAAGACAGAGAAATGTTATCATCTTCCTACTACTGTTCAGTTTGTTCAGATGTACTGTACCACAAAACAGAGTTCAGGATTTGGATTTATAATCCTAACTTTTGTTAAGTAAAAGTTGTAAAACCATGAAAAAGTCTCAAATTTTCTGAGTCTTGGTTTCCTCGTGTGTAAACTAGGGGACTTTCCTAAAAAGACTATAGTTAAGATTCAATGAATTAATGATGTGAGTGTTTTGTAACCCACAAATTCACACAAATACTAGTCATTACAAATCTGTTTTCCCATCAGCTCATAAACTACACAGTGCAGTGGTTATTTACCACTTGACAAGTATTAACATCAAAGACCCAAGAAAATACTGAAAGTTACAATGTTCAGCCCTCATTTCTTGTAACAGTGGTAATTATTCATTTGATTTATTATGGGAAGGGAGCTGTTTATCAGTTTGTTTGTCTCATTAAACTGTCAGATGTCTGAGGAAAGGGACTTATACACATCTTATGTATTTCTGTGTCCCAATATCCAGCATGGCACACTTAGATGTTAACTATACATTACCAAAGTGATTACTAACATATTAATAGCAGAAACACATCTAAAACTGAGGACTTCTTATTTATTATTATGTTTTGTGGTACTGGGGATCGAATTCAAGTCCTTGCGCTTGCGAGGCAGGCCACTGAACTGCTGAGCTAAATCCCCGGCCCAATTTTATTTATTATTTTGTTGTTGTTAAAACTGAGGACTTCTAATCTCAAGACCAAGGTTATTACTATAGACTAAGTGGTTCACACTTGTCAACTTCTCATCTCGTCTTCAATTCCTCCACACTAACAAGACTCAACGTCCCTTTCCTGGAAAAAGTCTGTCGCCTTTGTAGGCACTAGCTCCTCAGACTAACATTCACCATCTTATCTTTCTGCCGATTCAGTAATTCTTATTCAGCCTCTGACTCAAGGCTGTTCTGATCTCCCCTAATACTGCATCAGGTATACTACTTGCCCTATGCCTTTTTTACCATCAAATCCTGGCACACGGAATGTGTTTAAAAGTTGAATGGGTTTTGGCGCCTGCCTCCAAAGCTCAAGAGTTTGAGTTCAATTGCTGGTACCAAAAAAAAAAAAAAAAAAAAAAAAAAAAGATATTGGTCCACAGTTTTTATATAATGTCCTCACTTTTTTAACAGAGTAACAGTAGCCTCATAGAAAAATTAAAATGTTCTCTTTATTCTTCTGTTTTGTTAAAAATTGGAAAGGTATTACGTTGACTTACTTAAAATTGATGTGATATCATAATCCCTGCAATCTGAAGTCTGAGGCAGGAAGACTGCTGCTAGTTCAGGACCAGCCTAGGCTACACAGTGCATTCAAGTCCAACCTGAAGTACATAGCAAGACTGTCTCAAAAAACAAAAAAAGAAGGGGGGGGCATTTTTTTTAAAAAAGTTGAATGAGGGCTGGGGATTTAGCTCAGTGGTTCCAGGTCTGCCTTTAAAAAAAAAAAAAGTTGAATGAATGAAACACTGGACCTAGAAATCCAAGGTGAGTTGTGAGTTCATGGGAAATAGTCTTAGCCTGGAAGTCAGGTGGCCTGATTCTAACTTCACCACTGTTGTGCTTAATAATCTTATAATTTTTGAATGATCTCAGAAGGTCCTTCCAGTGATGGCAGAATGTAGTAACACTTATACTCTGGTTAGTCCTAGGGATAAGGTAATTCTGAAGAAAGCTGTGTTTACCAGCAGCCCTCAGTAACACCAGGCACATAGGACTCTTCTGCCAGCAGCCTCCCAGCCCACTAGTTTTATTTAATCCCTCCTGACGAAATGCCAAGAATAAATTGTAGGTGAGCAGCAGAGCATTTTAATGAGTTCAGACTCTAATGAATCTTTTCCTTCTTCTGTCAATTAGAATTTCAAAGCTAGGATCCCCAAGGACCAATTTATTGGGAAAAGAGAGAAGCCTTTTGTTCAAAAGGCTTGCTGCCTGAGCTACCTGCCTTGTCCCTGTTATCTGCCAGACAACAATTCTGTTTACTCAGGTATGATGCCTGGTATATAGCCTGGCCTATGAAGGCTTTTTTATTTTATTTTTTTCCTCCCCAAAATGTTTCTAGAGCCTGAGCTCAAAGAAGCAACTAAGAATCCAGGTCATTTTTTAGGGTAAAGGTAGGGTTGGTCAGAGATTCACAGCAGCCCTGACTTTACTGCCATCTCCTAGGGAAAGAGCTAACAGCAACAGATTATTAACCAACCATTCGCCCAAGTAAGTTTCAGTTATTATTTGACAACTATTTTACAAAAGTAGATATCAACAGCATTATTTTACAGACAAGAAAACTGTGGCTCTGAGAAGGAAAGCAAGAATTAAGGGACACAGTAATTGGCAGGCAGGGATTTGAACTATGCAATTCCAAAGACTGGGCTGTCAAAAAACAGCAGCATTAAAGAGAGGCCAGAACCTCATATCCTGAATGGTAGAGATGACCTGTAGGCAACCACAATAAAACACTCTTCTTCACACGGTCTTTTACCCAGGTGTAAGTATAGCTGTGCATCACTGGTCCTTCCTCTCTCAAGAGCTGGCAATCCCCACCCCAGAAGTTAATTCATGCAGAGTCATCATCAGTAATACAACTTGGATTCTACCCTACAAACCTTTTGATATGGTCGATCTGTGAGGAATTTCCAATACTTGATCTAACAGCTCCCTGGCACCCAGTTTTTGCCTCCTATCCTGTTCTCTCCAAGTCACGCAGGGCCAGATTAGTTGCTAATGCTCAGTCATCAAGAGACATTTTCCCAAGTGAACAGATAACTAAGTCAGGTTTCCAAAAGGTACTTTTGTTTGTTTTGGGATCAAACTCAGGCCCTTGTGCTTGTGAGGCAGGCGGCGGAACCACTGAGCTAAATTCCTGGCCCTCCAAATGGTTACAGGTTGAATTTTAGAGCTCTGGTAAGAAACATAAAAAAAGAGTGAAGTCAAGAGGCTTGTTCAAGTTTAAGAGCAACAACATACTAAATCCTAATCTGTCCTTGATCTTTATACAAGAAAAACACAAATCTATAAAACTGAGATCAGTGCTTTAAAATTTTTTAACTTTTATTTTTAAATAACTATAGATTAACATGCTAAAATTTAGTGCAGCGTCTCTGAGTTTCTAACATTAGAGACTGAACTAAAACCTCTCTTATCTTTGACCTTCCTGGAAACACCAAACAAGAAATTTTAGCTACTGGATAAATTAGGAAAAAGGGAGCAGGCTTTTGAGAGCAGCCTTTGAGGAGGAGTGAATGAGTTTTTTTTTTTAAAGAGTACTTAAAATGTACACATATAATACCTTAAATATCCTTCTGATGAACCGGTTATTAACAGCCCCATTTCAAAGATGAGCAAACTGCTCTGAGAAGTAATGTCCAATCCCCTTCTCCCTTTTTTGCAATATATCTGCAATACGTAATGTTTACGTTACTTGTATGGAGTCAGTTACATGTACCTAACACACCCCAAATTCCCTTTTCATCCCTTTTCCCTCCTCATCCTCACCCTTACCTCCCTCCCTCCATCTCTTGATCCCTTTCCCCTCTGAGAAAGATCTATCTCCCTACTTCCTATTGGCTATTATTTTGCTCATTTATGCTTTGAATTTCTCATATAAGAAAAACCACGTAATGTTCAAGCTTGTGTGTCTGATTTGTTTCACTTAACATTATGGTCTCAAGGTGCATCCATTTTCCTACAAATAATTCAAGTTTATCCTTCTTTATGGTAGAATAGTATTCCATCATGTGTAAACACTGTACTTTCTTTATCCATTCATCTACTAATGGACATATAGGCCACTTCCAAGATTTGGGTGGAGGAGGGAGGGAGGGAAGGGAAAGAGGATGAAAAAGGGAATTGGGATGTATTATATATGTGTACCAACTCCCCCCAAGGAATGTAAATATTGTATAATATTCCAAACATATACTTAAAAAAAAAAAGTAACTAGTCTGAAATTTGTCCCAGTGTGTGCCAAAAGCTAGGATTCAAACCCAAATACAGTCAACTCCAAATCTTATTTTCCTCTTCCATATTGCATCTCTCTGGAGGTTAAGATAGGCTGGCCAGCTGGGGATTTAGCTCAGTGGTTATGCGGCCTACCTCGCAAGCACAAGGTCCTGAGCTCAATCCCTGGTACCAAAAAAAAAAAGAAGAAGATAGGCTGGCCTTCAAAGATTGGTATGTATGGTGACTGGTGGTTAAGAGCAGGCTACCAGTCCAAGTATAGGGGTAGCATGAACACAGGTGGAGAATAGGCAACACGCTCTTTGCAAAGAGATAGTAGTTCAAGAATAAGACCATAAATGCACATAACAAAGACCAAATAAAATGCTAGATTTAGCTCAGTGGTACTGCTGCCTGCCTCGCAAGCACAAGGTCCCGAGTCCGATCCCTGATAGCAAAAATTTTTAAAAAGCTAAGGGAAGGGAACAAATGATGAAAGGCCTAGCTGCTCTTGCCAACCACATGGGTCACAACTTGCCTCTTCCGCTGGAGAAGAAAGAAAGGGAGATAGCAAGCAGAAAATTATAAGCCAGAGACAAGGAGGCAAGAGAACTGGGTAAAATAAATCAAGTTCTGCCACTAACTACATAAATGACCTTGGTCAGGTCATTTACCTTCTCCAGGTTTCTGAACTAAAAGATGTCCAAGGACCTCTCTAGCTCTGACCCTCCAGGAAACACACTATTACCAGGTCATGTGAGCAAATGTGGGTCTGACAAATCTTGGGAAAGAGAGCTGTATGAGAATGAAGATATTAAAATGGGATTCAAGTTAATCTTGGGGAAAACCCAAAAGGTGGTAGGGAGGAAACTTGCAGTGTGGCCCTGGCTATGCACTGGAATCGTTTCTTCATTAGAAAAATGAGCCTCAGAGCTCTGTTCTGGCCATGGCTGCTCCATTCTCCGGTCTCTTCCACACTGCTTCCTCTGGAGGTAAGACTGGTACCACTTCAGCCATACTGCCTGCCTTCTGATTATTCTGAATTTTTACCTCATGGACTTTTCACCTATTCTTTTCTCAGCTAGAAATAAGCTTCCTCTTCAGAGAGGACTTCTCTGGTCACTTTTTAAAACTTTATTCTTGCCAGGTGTGGTAGCATGAACCTATAATCCCAGTACTTAGGAGGATCACCACAAGTTCACAGCCAGGCTGGGGGCTACATAGTGAGTTCAAAGCCAGCCTAAACTATATAATGAGACCCTGTCTGTCTGAAAAAGGAAGGGAGAGAGGAAAAATTTTATCACTGTTGACACTGTATCATTTTCAAAACTATATCTCAGCGCTAAAAGCAATATCAAGCACTTGTTGAAAAAAATATATATACTATATATTAAAATATATAATGTGTGTATATATATTTCCAAGTCTCTAAAGGTCCTTTCCAATTCTGACACGCTGTGACTAACTTACAGACTGGAACTAGGGTATATTTTAAAAGTTCCAATCCTAGGTGAGCTTAGGTCTAACCTACTCTTTAGGCTCCATCTTTGTGTGTGTACTGCCTCAGTGGTTCTTCAGATGTAACACACATATCCTAGTGCACAGTGATATACACAAATAAATACATTATATAACTCAGAAATGTGCCTTTCTGGGTTGCCATGACCTAGCTAGTTTTAATAGAAGAGGTTCTGATCATTTTCAGTGATTATGTTAAGAAAAATTATCCTAAACTTGGGTGTAAGGCAAAAAGATCATTGTGTGATTGTGTGACATTTTAGTCATACTAGAATATTTTTTATTATGTATCTGTGAGTTATCTGACAGAAAATGAAATTTTGTTTGACTTATTCACAAATGATTAGGGACTACATGTTTTAAAGTTCTACAACATTAGAAGTTAATGTATCAAAAACTGAAGAAGGTGCACTTGTCTTAAACAGACAAGGTAACTCCATGGGTTACATTTTTAGTAGGACATTAACCAATTTTAGACCTAATTTAGCAATCTTAGCACAATAACCTTTTTCCACTAATGACCTAAATAGTTTCTCAGCCATTCTTTCTAATGGTTTCCACATTAAACACTTAAACAACACTGACATATGCTCACTATATGTGAGAATTATGCCTTATCAGGGGTATGTATAGCCACAGGTCTGCCTACCTCACTGGAATCGGACACTGGGAGTCAAGAGAAGCCTGACACCCTGGCACAGGCTGCCAGTGAAATGTTTCAGTCAGTCACTTAAGGACATAATGAGATAAAGGCCAATGTAGTAGAAAGGGCACCACAGAGAGTCAGGGCATCCTCCACTTACTTCTGAGGTAAACCTGGGCATATCACTGCGTTCAATTTCACAATTATAAAATGGGAAAGTTGGTGCGGGTCAGTGCTGTTTTATAGACTGTGTTCCTAGGAAGTCTAAATTTAAGGCATATATCTCAGAGGTTGTTTTTGGTAAGGTTAGTGGAGAAGCTGAGCCACTAGCCTTACCACTATTGCTTCAATCAGAGTAGCTCCATTTGAATGTTTAAATAAAGGGTCCTCTGTAAACTTGATGACTGTCAGTTAAGGTCCCTTAACCTTTTTTTGAGACAGAGTCTCACTATGTAGTTCAGGCTGGCCTCAAACTCACAGCGATCCTACTGCCTCAGCCTCTGGAGTGTTGGGATTGCAGACCTGAGCCACCACAGCCTTTAACTCTTAGTATCCTAAAATTCCGTGATTTTACAGCAAATAATGCTGTAAAAAAAATCACCTCTCATCTTAAGCCTAAAATGACATCATTAGAAGGAGGTCCCATTAAGAAGTCTCTAATAGTTGAGTATGAATGAGTAAGGAGGGGGACAAAAGGGCAGGGAGGGGCTCAGAAAGGCACAAAGACAAAGGAAGGCCTGCCCCTTTTGTAACTGAAACCTATCTAGGTAAGCCCAAGGCCAGAAAGAAAACCCTCCCAGGGAGGACTTAAACCGCTGAAGATAGAAGACTCTCAGTGCCTGGATCTCTGGATCCCACAACTGGGTTTGGTAGGTGGTTTGAAGGAGAGCAGTGAGAAAATGTACGGAAGGCACAGAAGATATTTCCATTATTCCCAGGCACCGATATCTGTTCTTGGGGACTTATGAACACTCTACCCTCCCAGAGGACCATGGCCAGAGGCCAGCTAGGCAGTATAGTATTCAGGAATGACCTCAGTCTACAGGGTAAGGAGGCTTTTAGTTCAAATCCCAGTTCTTTTAAATACTACATATGTGACATCAGTAAATCCATTTACTTCACTAAGCCTCAGCTTTCCCTGCTAGAGCTATTATTAACTTAATAGTTAGAAAGATTAGGGAGATAATCTATTTAAAGTACCTACCACAATGCTAGGCATACTGTAGGTACACAATAAATGTTACTCAAGGGGGAAAGGGTGAAGTAGCAAAAGGACACTGAATGTGATTCATATATCGGATAAGGAAGACTCAGAGACAACAAACCCCAGGTAGCAGCAAATCAGAACCAAATAGATCAGCATGGGAGTGGGTTGATTTGGAGAATCTGTTGTGCTAGTCTAAGAGCATCTGGATCTTGTACCAGCCAAAGCAAATCAAACAAGAGTGCTTATGGAGCACTTGTTTCCAAAACAAGTACAGGCTGTGTTATTGACACACACCACAGGGGATTTGAGGAAGCTGCTGGCAGATATGTTAAGAAAGCTGACATGCTTTCAGTTCCAATCTTTGCTACTACATACAGATAAGAGAAACCGACCTTGGCTCTAGAGAAAATGAGACACAAGAGACCTGGGCTCTGGTCTGAAGTCAAACCTGGGCCATGACTTCATTTCTCACACCTGTTTATCACTTTCCTCTTTTGAATAATAATTTTCTGTATCACTCCTTTCAGGTGACAATACTGTGTGGCTCAGACAGATTAAGCTAGTGATGGCCATGTTTCTTTCCTTCTTCATTATCTCTCAATGTTAAACGAGAGGGTTAGATAAGGTGGACCAAGACATTTCTAGAGTTGAAAACTGTATGGTTCTGGATGGCTTTAAATTATGGTTTCAAGAGCACTCTAAATACTCTAGGGGCTAGACAAAAGTCTGGCTGGTTGAAGTCTTCTCCACAATGATACCCTTAATACCAAGGGCAAAGCTGAAATACAACAAAGTCTGACAGCCAGAAAAGAGTGGACAATGAAGAGGCCCTTGGAGAAAACACCTAACTAAATTAACTTTCAGATAAGGATGTGGAGGCTGCAAAAAGATAAAGTGCTTGACTGGAACTCCTAGCAAGTGGGTCACAGAGCACACACTGGGACCGCTGCTCATGGTTTCTCTCATAGTTGCTAGCTACTCAGTCCCCAACCTTCCCAATCACTCTCATCTCTTCTCTTTTCCCTAAATGCTGGTCAATGCCCCTATTGCAGACACCCAGCCATTTCCCACATCCTTTCACTACAGATAAGAGCTCCATCTTTTAACTGTTCCTGCTACAGTCTTAAGCAGGACTGAATTTGAGGCTTCTCTTTTGGCCTTAGGACCACAGACCACCATGTCTTTGGTTGCAGAACAACAGTGGAAAGGAGCTGGGCATGGTGGCACACCCCTGTAATCTCAGCACTAGAGAGGCTAAGGTAGGAAGATCACCATGAGTTCAAGGCCAGTCTGGGCTACATAGTGAGTTCAAAGACACCTGGAATTACAAAGCAAGACCGTATCAAAAAAAAAAAAAGAAAAAGGACTTCAGCAAATATAGACCACTCCTTTCTACTTCATTCTCTCCTTATAGAACTGAGGAAACTGAGACCCAGGAATAAATGGTTCCCAAAGGCTGTTAGTACAATAAAGCTCAGAGCCTGAGTACTATACTCTTCTTTTTCAATCTAACACTGAACCCACAGTTTCAGAATTTACTTCAGTCACTTGTAGTTGAACACCAATCCGGGCCACATTTTTTTCCCATCTACTCTTATCATCTTATCATCATAATCATAAAAGGACAGTTATACTTTGGTACTTGACTGCTTTGAAACTTCAGATTTTGTACTTGACACATTCTGACATGAAAATTTTGTCTGAGTACTTGTCATTTGTTTGGTACTCCACACACAAGCTAAAACTTGTCAGTGTCAATTGTCTCCTGATTTGCTCCTCTTTCCAGACAAAACAATTTGTTTGGAACTCATCAGTTTTGGTACTCCCCACACCTCTAGGAATGATTAGTAAGTACCGAGGTATCACTGTAGGATTATTCTCATTTTGTAATTGAGGAAAGTACAACTCAAAGGTTACTCACATAAAAAAAAAAAAAAATAGATGTCAAAAAGACTCAGATCTTGGTAAATCTTGTTCTAAAAACCTCCTCCCTTTCTCCACCATCAGAAGGCCTATGGTTTTAAAAAATACACAAAACAGTGAGAAAGATTCAGCTAATTAATGTTCCTAAAGACCAGATATCCCATCAATACCTTTTGTCTTTTGCCAGTATGCTCTAAATCTTGACAGATTATGCTAACTGAAGAGATGGGAGCAAGTAGTGATGATGAGGGTTAAGTTGGAGAGTGGAGTCTCAGATAATACAAAATGACAACAATAACCTCAAAGAAGCAATTTCTGTTTTGTGTTAATGGGGTCTTTTGTTGTTACAGAACAGTATTTCCCTCCTATTTCTGTCCCATTAGATAAGGAAACTCCTCATCTCAGGATTCTAGCACCACAGTTGCTATGGACCTTGTTTTTCTGAAATGTTATCTCCCACTTTTCTAGCTTGGGTTCTGACATGTGGACCCTAGTCTTAGGCTCAGGTCTTCACCACCACCCCACCCCCACTATAGCCAACATCCCTAGAACCACCCTCTAGTTGATCTGATCTATCTATATAGGCTAAGTTAGTCTCTCTCCTCTTTGGCTCATCTTTTGCTCTGGTCTGCTGTCCTAGTGGGAAGCAAGAAAGATTCTCTTTAGTTTTAGTGAAAAGGGGAGGGAAGTAGGGGGACCCAAAGAGGCCAGAGCCTTTTGTTTGCCACTTTTTCTCCCAAAGCAAACTGGACTTTATTGCTTTTCTGTGCTACCAACCTTCAAGAAAGAGCCAGCTGTTTCTGGAACCAAAGTAATAAGATGTGGCCAGAATTCCTGGGTGTGGAGTAAATAGGGACAGCTGCTTCTTATATGAGCTGCCTGGCAGTTTTCCTTAGATTCTCCCCACTAATTCTCTAGACACTATCTGATGATTATACTGGCAGATAATGGGTCTCCTGTCCTTTGAAGCTACAGATCCCACTTGGGTCAGATGTTCATTCCTATACCTTGAAGGAGGGCTGGAGATTTAGCTCCCTGACACCACGCCTGCCTTACAAGCATTAAGGTCCTGGGTTCAATCCTCGGTACAAAAACAAACAAACAAACAAACAAAAAACCACCTATACCTTGAAGGATGATGATGTACTGCTACAGCTCTTGGACCTGCTCAGACTATTTTAGGTCCCTAGCACTATAATTACTAACATTAATAGTCATTTACATTTGTACAACACCTTATGGCTTTATACAGTACTTACTTATAATGTGCCTTAAACAGCATGCTGGACAGAAACTTCTATTCTTGTTTAAAGATGAAAGTAACTAGTAAGCCCAAGCACTGCTCAGAGCTCTTCCCACCTTAATGTTACTTCCCTATGGGACCTGCACTTTAAACCTTTCTTCTTTAATGGAATTAAATCTCCACTTAGAATTTCATTCATAACAAGCAACAGAGGTCAAGGCCCTAAAAATCATTCAGAAATTTGTGAAGTCCATGATGTGGGCAGCTGTCTCCTGTAGCTCTCTGTCAATTTTTCTCAGAAGCTGGAAAGCTCTGGTTTGTCATGTGCCATCACCCCATAACTCCAGTTCAAGGCTCGGGACTGCTCCATTGCCTGTCCAGTGTTGACTTGGGGCAGGCAGGATCCAGGATGGCAAGCACTATAGCCCTTGGTCCTTCTCTATGGGTAATGTAGACCACTGGTTATCGTTACTGTTTCTGAAGTGGGCCTTCTAGGAGGATCTAAATACTTCACCAGAGGCTACTACATCAGAAGGAGCAAACTGACAGTATACTGACAGCCAACAACTTTAGTCAAACCTGAAGAAGTCTGCCTAAGTTTGGGCTGTGTAGCACCTCAAAAATCAGTAACTAAAAATAGAAAAGCAAACCAAACCCAAATAGTAGAAATTTAATGGGGGAAAAAAGATTATAGGAGGAAATAAATGGAATTTAAAAAAACAAACAAACAATGAAACCAAAAACTGGTTCTCCAAAAAGATCCACAAAATTGATAAACCTTTAGCTAGACTGCCCCATGAAAAAAAAGATGAAAGATACAAATTACCAAAGCCAGGAATGAAAGGGGGGTATTATCACTGATCTTACAGAAACGGAAAGGATTTTAACAAAGTACTGTAAATATTAGAAGAAAATAAATTCAAAACTTACATGAAAGACATATTCCTAGAAAAGAAAATCTAAGTAGACCTATAAGCAAGGAAAAACTGAAACAGTAATTATTTTCCAACAAAGTAAAGTCCAAGGTCACATGGCTTCAGTGTTGAATTCTATCAAACATTTGAAGAATAACACTAATATTTTATAAACTCGTCCAGTAAATAGAGGAGAGAACAGTCTCATTCATCCGGAGGCCACTAGTACCTTCCTACCAAAACCAAAGGACATTATGAGAATTCTATAAACCAATCCTTCAGCATATCAAACCCAGTATCCATTTTTTAAAAAATTATATACTGCAGGGCCAGGAATTTAGCTCAGTGGTGCTGCCACATGCCTCACAAGCACAAGGCCCCCGAGTTTGATCCCTGTCACCAATAAATAAATAAATAAACAAAAAAACACAACCAAGTCAGATTTACTCTACAAATATGAAGTTGGGTTTATTATCCAAAAATTTACTACTATAAAACAATGTCAGTAGAACAGAAGACAAAAAACACACAATCAACAAAACACAGAAATCTGTCTATATAAAACCTCACAAACTAGGAATACAGAAGAATTTTTTTAGTCTGATAAAAGTCATCCACAGGGGAAAAAAACCTTGATGGTCAAGACTGAATACCACCCCCTTCTGGTACCAAGGTAAGGCTGTCTACTTTTACCAATTCTATTCAACACTCTCCTAGAGAGTAGTAGAGGTACCAGCTGATCCATCAGAGGTAATTTTTTTTTAATGGATGTCTGTCCATTCCTCTACTTAAAAATTCTCCAATGGCTATTTCACTCAGAAGAAAGCCTTATCTGGCTACCTTTGTGACCTCTCCATTTTCTACTCTCCTGCCTTGCTCATTTCCTTTCTAGCCACACTGGTTTCCTTTTGTTCCTCAAACACAGTAAGAAACACTGTTTTAAGGGCCTCTGAACTTGCTGAACTCCTAACTCCTGGAATGTTATTCCCCAAGATACATACATAGCACACTACTTCAGTTCCTGCATCTTCACCCACAGATCTTATTTGATCAGATAAGACTTTTGATAATCCAGTCCCAGTCCCTCCCTATTCTCATATCCTTTTTTTTTTCATATTCATGTGTCTACTTTCTTCCAGTAGAATGTAAACTACAGCAGAACTATTTTATTTACTGCTATATCTCAAACACCTGAAACTGTCTGCGTTTACTTCACAGTAGAAAGAAGTAAATGAATAATGAATAAGTATCTTCAAAAAGAAAAATTTATACTTAAGAATTCATTTAAAAAGTGAAAACAGTTCAAGAGACTCAGAAGGATAAGCGTTTAGATCACAGGGAAAAGAGATAATATACAGTAACAGAAAAAACTCAGTTCTCTGGCATCAGATTCTTCTACATTCCACAATTGTACTTTTAGGCACTGCCTACATGTCCTTAAGTCTCAGTAATTTGTAAAGCAAGAATACCACCATCTACCTCCCAAGTCACTACGAAAATGAAATAAATTTATGTAGAGCATTCAGTACATTATGACTGGCAATAGAGTAGACACTATAAATAATTAATTTAACATTTTCTGAAAAATCTGGCCTTTAAGAAAAACCTAAAACAAACACAGAAATTACCTAGCCCCAATTTACTGAGGCATAGGTGCTTGTTGGGCTGCTGCCCCTGCATTAAATGCCTTTCAGTCTGTTATTTTAACTTCTCTTTCTTAGCATCCTTCCCCAATTACTGCCAGCTTTCAGCTCTCACCTTCTTTCCTTTTCTATTGGCTGTTTTTAATCTTAAAGGGGGTTAGAAACCAGATTGCTAAACCTATGATAACACATGACAATAAGAATAAATCAGAACCACTGTAAGGGAATAAGGATGACAGTGATTTGTTTCCCTCTTGTTTTTCAGGTGGGCTCTGGAATAATGAGGCTGTTAGATAAATCAGCTATGTATTTTATGGATACCTGTGTATTATATCCTTATTTATATGGAATCATTCATATTTTAAAATAGTCAAAAGTGAAGCTTTTTCACAGGGTAGCAAAAATAAGATCCAACTTTGGTACCAAGGCCATGGAAAGGCTAGAAGCTACAGAACTTTAATAAGGAAAAAAGAAATGACAGTAACAGCCCAGAGATTCAGAGTAGGAAGGAAGGTTGGAGCACAATAATGTGAAGTTCAAGAGCCCCAGACAGGAACAAGATTCCTCTGATGTATACCTCAGGCAGACAGAGGAAAGAAAAAAAAATGCCCTTGTCCACTGTTACATTACTGGCAAAGACAGAGAGCAAGATGGCCTTCAATAACATAGTGGCTACAGCTTAACTGCCTTTTTCACTAGCAGTTTGGTGGGGGAGGGACCTGGGAGCAGAAGACACCTAGGGCCACAACAAGAAGAGCTTTCTTCTTCTCGGATGCCAGTAGGGAACAAGGCAACATCTCAGGAGTGAGTGCAGATTCATGTTAGGATGGGCTCTTGGAAACTGCTTTAGTATCTATGCCAGGAGTGGCTTTGCAACTTAGGTGCCTGAATGCATTTAAACCTGCACTCTGTAGCCCATATGCCGCAAACTGTGGTTGCCAGTACTGCCTGAATTTGTCATCTGAGCTCTGGAAATCTTTTCCTTGTAGAAAGACTGAGCTGTGAGTAAGGCCAGCAGAGGAAGAAGAGGACACTAGAGAAGATTTACAGCACAAATTCCTAAAAAACCCTTCGTTGTTACCTCCGGGAAGTAACGTGACAAAAAGGTCAGGGACTGAGATGCTACAACGTAATTATAATTAATGCTTTCTCTTTACTTTCTGGTTTCACTCATGATCCTTTAAAACTTACAAAAATTTCCAACTTGAGCTTCTCTTATGATTCTCTATAACATCCTTGCAGAGATGGTGCACCCATGACAGCCCTACTCTATCACCCAATCCCACCACTATTCAGGATCGCACTGTGCAGGACTAAAGAACTCTGTCACTTCCTTAAAGGCTCACCTCCAGGCTTGGCAAGTCATAGGAGAATTGAAGTCAGAAAGTCTGTAAGGCTTGTGGGGTCATGTTAAAGAAAAAGCACATGGGGCCGGGGATTTAGTTCAGCAGTGCTGCTGCCTGCCTCACAAGTGCAAGGTCCTGAGTTCAATCCCCATACCCTAAATAAACAAATAAAACAAAATTTTTCAAAGCATATGGAAGGCTAGGTATCACTGCCAGATCCAGGATACCTCTAGCAGAAAGAAGCTGGCAGAAGCAAGAAGGAAGTAAGCTTGCTTGGTCGTACTCAAGGCAAATGATACCCGGCATTCTACTGACAGTTCCAGGAAAGTATTCTCAATCCCCTCTCAGACTAGGAGGCCTCCTCTGCTAAGAGTCATTCTCTTAGATATAAAGTAGATTAGTGATCAGTATGCTATCTGTAATAAGTGTAAAAATAGTCCCCAAACTAGTTACTCTACCTGTATCTTAGCGCAAGCTTGCCCAGACTTTGTCCACTTACCAGTACCAAGGCTGAGCTTAGCCAGCTATTTCCTCTTTTGAGTTATCAGGTCAGCCAGCAGCAGCTGCCTCTGGGAACAGGCTTACCTATAACAGACAGAGAAGTCCATTAGAGGTTCTACATGAACAGATATAAACAGGATAATATAGGTATTCAAAGTTCCTGCTGTCACATACACTGCATCCTAGTGAAAGGTACATTATTAAATATACCATTTCAGATAGTGCTAAGTGCTATAAAGATTAAAGCAGGGTAAGGAAAGAAAAAATAGAGCTGGGTGTGATAGCATAAAACCTGTAACCCCAGCACTCGGGAGGCTGAGGCAGAAGGATCGCTGTGAGTTCGAGACCAGCCTGGACGACATAGTGAGTTCCAGGTCAATCTCAACTACAGTGAAACCCTGTCTCAAAAAAAAAAAGAGACTACCTAATCCAGATAAAATGGTCAGGGAAGGCCTTTTCAAAAGATGACATCATACAAAATCCTGAGGGAAGAGTATTCCAAAAGAAGCAACATCAAGTATAGAGACTCTAAGCCAGTAACAGCTAGGCAAGAATAAGGCCCAGTACGTTAATCTAGCTAGAACAATGTTTCAAGCACTCTGATACTGACCTCAGGTTTCTAACATTACTCCACTTCCCCTCTGCAGGATGAGAATGGTTAAGAACAGATCAATTTCCAGAAATGTGGGGTGGAGATAACCTTGGTACAAAGTGAAGTGTATTTCATGCTAGGTATTGCTGCAACTCTTTTGTTTCTATTAAGTCATTTAATCTTTGAAGCAATCTTATGAAGATTAGTGTCTATTATAGTCTCTATTTACCACTAAGGAAAATGGAAGCACAGAAAAATTAAGTAAATTTTCCCCAAGCCTCACAGCTGGAACTTAATTCAGCAGCATATATTCCAGCCTCACAGCTAATGAAATGTGGAGCTGAGACTTGAACCCAGAAGTCCAACTCCAGAAGTTTGCCTCTTAACCACACATTATACTTTCCACTTCTCAAAAACAGAAGCAAGCAAGCAGTAAACATGTCTTCTAGTTCTAGCTGATAGGGCTTGGAGCTCCCTTGCTCCTTCACAAGCAAGCTTGACGTCTCCATTTTTCTTGAAGTCCAGGCTTTTGTGTGTGTTGGGAGGCTGGGAGTGGGGGGTTGCTGAGACTAATCCAGGGCCTCTGCACTGGGCTACATCCCTGGCCCTTTTTTGTTTTTTGAGAGAGGGTTTCACTAAATCCCTTAAATTGCCCAGGATGGGCATGAACTTGAGATCCTCCTGCCTCAGCCTTCCTGAGTGCTAGGGTTACAGGTGTGCACCAGCATGCTCAGCTCAGGCTTATTACTACATACAAGTTAAAGGACTCAAATCCATCAGCCTTCAGATAGTTGGTTCCAGAGACTTCTCTAATCTCTAGTTACTGTGATGCAAAGCTACAGGGAAAACAACAGTTAATTTAACAGCCACTAACATTTACTATATACACTTGAAAATAGAGTAGGTAAAGGAGAATAAAAGAAAAAAAAATAGAAACAAAGCTTTTATAAATAAGACAGGTTTGAAGAGAAGGGAAGAGACTGGAGAGAAGAGAAGAATCAAGATATGTAACATGTACAGGTACAAATTCCCTATGATGAATGCTATCATTATATATATCTAAAATGTACCAATAATTTTTTTTTAAAAAAAGAAAATAGCCAGGCATGGTGGTGGCACAATCTGTAATCCCAGCACTCTGGGAGGCTGAGGCAGGAGGATGGCAAGTTCAAGCCAACTTGGAACTTAGTGAGATCCTGTCTCAAAACAATTCCTATTCTGCCAATACAGGGATTTTGTGAGAAATGTGTTAACAGGTGAGGAAATGGGGAGAGGTTGGATGGGAGGCTCCCAACCAGGTCTATAACAGCTTCTATCAGCTGAAAAACACTGTCAACCATGGGCCTTCCATCCAATCAAGAAATATTTGATATTGCCTTCCTGGTCGGCCTTACTGTGTAGACAGCTGAATTAGAGGTTATGGAAAATGCAAAGATGACTGTGAACAGAATTTATTGTTAGGCAGATTGCAATGAAGGGTGAGACACTATCAACTATCTGCAAAGGTATACTGAAACTATTAGGCAGGATTAAACAATTTAAAGAATTTTATGTATTATAAAAATGGACAAAGAAATTTGTTTAATGTGGGGTGACCTCAGAAGCTCCACAGAAGGAGTGAAGATTTAAGTCTGGCCTTCATGGAGGAAGATACAAAGACACTATTAATATTACAGGAAGCTGTAATATATCATATATCGTCAGAGAGAGACTGGACTCTTAAGGAAGTCAGCAGAAAAATAAAGACATCAGAATTGTGGCTGGAGGCACATCTGAAGACCAGGCCTCAAGATAAAGATGCAATGACCCGAGGCCTGGGATTTAGCTCAGTGGAGCCATACCTGGCACCTGCCTCTCAAGTGCAAGGTCCTGAGTTGGGGGTTGGGGGATGACGTCGCCCCCCCCCCCGCATAGCTACACACCTAAGGGATAAACAGTAACTTGGAGTTATAATTGGTATTACCAGGTCCAGCAAAGTCCAGATGGACATCAAGCACCCAAGTGAGTAACCAGGGCATCTGGATCCATTTGTTCTTAAAGATACCTCTATTCTTTCCATCTACCCTTGGCTACTTGATCTGCCTCCCTACTGGATCAATATTAGCTAAGTGGCTGACGTGTAATCTTATTGGTTGATTATAGTTTGACCCACATTGTACTCACCTTGTGATTTTGCTCTATAAACATTCTTAAGAGAACTGACCTTGGTGGCAACTCAATTTCAGGACCCCTCTTCCCAGGAGCGATCTCTCTCTAATAAATCTTTCTTATTCTCAACCTCCGTTGTTCCACGGAATTCATTCTTCGATTTCAGGGCACATGAATTTGGCCTATCTGACATCTAGCAGGTTGGAAATTGTACTTGTCCTATATCACTACTATGCCCCAAGTTGCTGAGTTAAGAGTTAACCTGCTAATTCTCATGCCACCTTGTAAAGTAGACAATGGCATACCTGATATACAGCCAAAGTAACTGAAAATAGGTGAGGTAAAACGTGTAATTCTAGTCAAAATTTGACCTTAAGCTTGCTTTTGTTTCAGGGATCTAGAGACTGACCAACAGATACCCAACGGGTAACTAAAAGTAGGATGGAGCTTGGCATCTCTGCCTTCATTTTTTATTATTTGTTCCATTTATTACCTTAAAACGTTGGGTTATATATACTGCTGCTCAACTCTGCATGTAGACATGTTAAGCACTTAAGAGTGTCTGTAATACACTTATATAAAAGGCTTATATATAGCCCTAAATAGCCTATCTTATCCCCCTTAAAAACTGATAACATTAAGATACAAGGAACAAAAGTAATTTTCAGGATTTACAGGGACATCCAACTATTAGCTTTTACAACATCCAGACCCAGGCCCCCTTGGATGCAGTCTCCAGTCATTATCCTACATCTGCAGCCACTTCCAGGGAAAGCAGAGCCTTGCAGACCACCCCATGATACAGTCTCTCCATGCCCTAGCAGAAACAGTTACTCCAGGAAGGTAACTTCTCCCCCACCCCCAGAAAAACCCATCATCCCATGATAGGAACCAAACAGCCCCCTCAAACAATGATGGCTGTCTTAGTTACTTTTCTCATTGCTGAGATAAAATACCTGACACCCAAAGTTAAAGGAGGAAAGATTTATTTAGCTTCCATTTTGTAGAAGTTTCAGTCCATAATGAGCTGGCTCCAAGGGAGGGTGGCATGGCAGACATGCATCACAGAGGAGAAACCATTCACAGCAGGCAAAAGGTAGCAAAGCAAACAGAAACCTACCAGTTTCTTTCTGTCCCTTTTATATTCTATCTAGGCTACTGGGATTAGGGCAGTGCCAAAGCAATCAGAGGACTAATTTAATCCTAGCACTTTACTATGAATCAATCACACACTCTAGATTCAGCCACCTCTGAAAAAGCCCCACATATGACTGGATGAGGCTTGGGGGGACATTTAGATACAAACACAACATTCTCCCAGAACCTTGCAGAATCAGTCGTGAGATATGGCTCAACTAGACCACAATTTGACCAGGATTACCTATGGTAACAGCTATGCTAACACCAACCCTTGACTTTGTTCCTTTTTTCCATAAAGCCCCAAAACTTTTGTCAGCCCCTCAAAGACAGATCTTGAATTTCTTCATCTGTGTTTCCCAGCCTGGCCATGCCGATTAAAGCTGTCTTGGCTTTTCCCGTTGCTCATCTCCCTGACTGGTATTATGGTACTGGTGGCCAATCCTGATCCGCGGGACACCAGGAGCTGGGCTTTTGCACTAAATTCTGGGAACACTTTACTCCAAAACCTATGTGCTTTCCCTTACTTTATGTACTGCCTTTTAAAGTAGAACATGAAAACAGAACTTGATCAACTCTAAAGTTCTACTTTAAAATTCAATTATTTGATTTAGGGGAAAGAAGACTGCCTATTTCTATATCTTTCCCTCAAGACTTGATCTTATGGCAGAATTAGGGTCTTAGTAACTGTAAAAGCCCAAGCACCTAACTCCCAGCCTGGCAGACAGGGGATACTAAGTATTTGGAGAACATGTGAATAAATGAATGAAAAAACACCTGTTCTATCAATCTTTGTTCTGAGGACTGTAAGATCTAAAACTTCAAGCTCTATGTTCTTAGCTTCATAATCTATATCAATCTCAAAGAGCTAATAATCTGTTAGTTGAAGGTGTCATTTTCCCACTCTTGTTTTCATGAAGGAAGAAG
>NW_022900934.1:24648098-24675731 GCF_012274545.1 Fukomys damarensis
AAGAAGACAAGAAGGGAAGCTGCATAAGGAGCAAAATAAAGAGAGGGAGACAAAAGGGGTAAAAGGAGAGAAGGTTAAGGAAGGAGACAAAAAAAGATGCTGGATAGGACTGAAATGTCTGAGGTCTAGATTTTGGAAAAGGTTTCTTTTTTCTCTGGTTTAAAAATCACGAATTTTTAAGAGTAGCAAATTTTCCTTTTTATAAATTTTAAACAAAGGGAACCTGCCTGTCCAAACCCCATACCAAGTCTTTCAGCAGAAACTTAACAACAAGCTCCTCAGGATTGCCATTATCAAGTCTTCACTATGGTTCTGTCTCAGCAAACCCCAGCCTGGTTTAGGCTGAAAGCCTGGAGAGGTAGAAAGACAAGCAGATTCTTCTGTGTCACTGCTTCTTTCCAAGGTTATTACAGATTAATAAACCTTAGGAGTCTATCCTTCTTTATGGATAGGGGAAATAAACATGCTCTGGAACCTTCTCCATATCTTGTCACAAAAGCTTTACCGAAGCCTAAAAGAAGACACACACACACAGCCCTGGTCTGGTGAATTCCTCAAATATGTACAAGTGAACTGGGGTAAAAATGTGGATGGAGGAGCCATGGTCCCTTTCTACAAACCAGCTCATTTTTAAGCCTGATACACACATTATATAGATGTCTTTTCTTACTAAAAGTAGTGAAAAAAGTGTCGCTTGAAGCCCAGAGACCTGAATGTAGAACCCAGAATATCCAGATTCATTCTATTGGGATTCATTTACCACCTGCCAGAAAAGCCCATAAAAAATGGAAAAAATGAATTTATTTACAATTGACCAAATAGAGAAGGCAGCTGGTCCACCCCCTTTCAGAATGACGTACTTTAATTTATAGGAGGGGGGTAGAATAAAAGCCAGAAAATAATGTGCATATGTAGATTTAGCCAGACTTTGGCCCATCAGTGAGCCAAGAAAAAAATGTTGAAAATCTGGTTCTGTTGAATAAGGGTGTAAGTGTCCTCTCAACAAAGGATAAATCAGCTTAGTAACTTCTCCTTTCAAAAGCATTGGGCTGAGTCAGAAAATCTAAAGCCTAGCTCCAGCTTTACCTCTAATTCACTGTGACTGAACAAAACTTAATTTTCAGATCTGTAGAGGGTGATCCTATCTGCCCTTCTGAAGATTCAAAGAACCCTGATAAAAACAAGTTAACATTTAAATCTATGGTCTGATAGGAAGCAATAAAAAAGGAATAAGAAGATGGCCTAGATAATAGGCTGTATCACCTTTTCAGTTAAAGGAATCAACTAACTCTGGCTGAAAGAATCAGGAAGTGCTATGGCAGACAGTGGCACTGTACCTCCATGAAGACAGGCACCCACCCAAACCAGAAAAAGCTCTAAAGCTACATGCACACAAATCTCAACAGATGGAAGTAGACAGAACCAAAGAACCACTAAAACTCACACATATTATTCAGAAAAAATAACAGAAAGGTCATACAGCAATACCTTGGTATACTCAATTGTTTTCAAACTCACTACATTTGGTATTTGATGCATTTTGGTGCAAAAAAATTTTGTCCTTGTCTTATGTTTGGTATTTCATATGCAAGATAGAACTTGTCTGTGTTTTTTGGCTCACGACTTGCTACCCTTTCCAGCCAAAACAGTGTTCTCACCAATTAATGATAAATGCTGAGGTACTTACTATACCACTGTAATGACCACAATATTGTGACAAAGAGCTCAGGCTCCAGTTTGAGATACTTGGGTCTCAATCCCGGCTCTGCCTCTCTGTCTCACTACTCTGTAACCTTAGACAAGGTACTTACTTTACTCTCTTGTGCCACAGTTCCTCACATTTTTTTTTAAAAAGTTCCTGCTTCATAAATGAGTTATCATGAAAAAAGCCTTTACCTCAGAGCCCTGGCATAAGTACTCAATGATAGATATGGTTATTTCACTCAAGTATTACAAAAGGATCAATCAGAAGCAATTCTTTTAAAGTCCTAAAAGAAAGGAAAGAAATGTTTCTATTGCTATTACACCTGTTATGTATCATGCATTGCACCCAAAGCCTTAATTATTCTCATAATTTACTGGAACATAGGTCAGCTCCAAAGTGTCTTTTCTATTACTGTATGGACTTTGTTATTCCCAAAGATAAGAAGCCTCTTGCATATCAAATTAAGCACCGACAATAAAAAAAAATTTTAGGAAGCAGACTAAATTCTCCCATTTTATACTTGGTCTTGTACACCTAGGGAAAACAGGGAGGGACATAATCCAAGTACAACAGCAAATTGTAGTCCAACTTAACATAAACAAACACCACCTCACTCCAACCCACCCCCAACCCTAACTAAAAGCTTACAAGGGCTTTTATTAATTTGGATCACACCCCTAAAGATCAAGAAGTTACTAAAACAAGCAGGCCTGGATGAAAAGAAATACCTGTTCAAAACACTTTATACAATGAAATGGACACCTTTACAAGAAACAGTATGGACTGTGTTCTAGGTGGGCATTCCATTCGTTTTTGAAAACCACTTTACTAAGGCCTAAGTAACTCTTAACTTCACGTCAATCTGAAAAAGTGCTCCTCCCTTGGTCCAAGCTATTATTTCCAAGCATTCAAACTAAAAATAATAGGGGGGACAGGGATTTAGCTTAGTGGTTCCACCGCCTGCCTCGCAAGCAAAAGGGCCCAAGTTCGATCACTGGTACCAAAAACAACAACAAACTTAAAAATAAATAAATAAAATAATAGGGAACAAGTTCTACAAGAGGTAAAGAAACCAGGAAATCTATGGTTGGAACCAAAAAGATAGTATCAAGATCCTGGCAAGTCCAAGGCCCTGAGTTCTATCCCCAGTACGGGGGAGCGGGGAATATGAATATATAAAGAGAAAATTATGAGAAGACGAGCCTAGACATGAAAGGGTGGGAAATCAAGCAAGTTATGGGACAAAAGACAGTGAACACTTCAGTGGGCAACAGAGGAAGAGACTGCCAGAACACTACTACACTTGTAAAAGAAAAAGTTTTAAAGTAGCATGTCCCTATAGAATACTTACTGTTTATAGAGTAGCAATCTCCAAGAGCTGCAGGAAGACTAGATGAAAGGGTATTGCTGGAGAGTACTATCATCCTCAAGATAAGTAGGAAAGGGAAGCCGGGTTCTCTAAGCCCCTGGGTGGCAACCAGGATCAGAGTGAACAGCACAGAAGATAATCATAGCCTAACCTTCAGGCTTCCTGAGTCCAGGCTCACTTTCAGATGGCTTCCACTCTGCTACAATCAGTACTTGAGGGCTCACAACTCGTCACAGGTAGGGAGTAAAAGACTAACACAAAGCAAATAGCCCTTGATTGCTCCATAAACCATGCCCGCCAATTGATTAGCTGGTTGTTCCAGCTGCCCCTAACCTTCTAACTTCAAAATTGCCTCAACCCTTCGAGACCAGTTTTTCTCAGCCTTGACCCAACCCTGAGGTCTTACAGCTCTACCAAAAACCTCTCACTCACAGGGGTATCAAACTTTGATTCATTTGTTTCAAACAGGGTCTTCATACGCAGTTTAGGCTGGCCTGAATTTGCTATGTAGCTCCCGCTGGTCTCAATTTATGGCAATCCTCCTGCCTCAGCCTCTCAAATGCTGGGATTACAGGCGTGTGCCATCACACCAAGCTTCTGACCTTGAGTCTTGTAATTAGAGTAATAAACCAACCTGCTGTGTTGCCATGAGGGTTAAAAAGATGACCTCATGGGCTGGGGATTTAGCTCAGTGGCACCGCACCTGCTTGCAAGTGCAAACCTGAGTTCAAGCCATGGTACCACATTAAAAAAAGAAAAAATGACCTCACAATGTAATAAAAATGCAGCCACGTCATTCACACACACACACACACACACACACACGGATTAGTATCATTCTGTAAACCCCAACAAAGACAGGTGTCAGGATGCCCAACATATCACAAAAAGAGGCCCTGAAAAGTGGCTGGTTTTTTGACATCAGGAGACATTAAGGGTCTTGAGCCCAACCCATGTCCATGCATGGGAACATAATGTACGCCATAAACAGGTGAAACTCAATCCAGGCAGTCACCAGGCTGCCCAGAGGAACATCCAGAGAATATAACAAATGTGAAAGATAACCATTCTTGCACACTCTGAAAGCAAACAGCATTTCTCCTTCCTCAGCTGAAGCTATCTCCAGTTTTCCCCTCCTCCTTCCCTAGAAGAACCAGCCCAGCAGGAATTATCAAGGGAGGCACAAGTAATTACTGTTTTCTTTTTTCCATGCTAATGAGACATTGGATGGCTCCCCTTCCCCCTCGTGAGCTGGAAGCAAGAATCTTAAGGCGTTATAATCAGTAATCAACACAATATAGCTTGGGCCAGACAGTGCTCTGTGCAACTGAGACTATGTCAAGGATGGCTTTCATGACACCAGTGCTGGAATGTCCTCTACTATTTTACAGAAAACCCAAAGTCACAGAGGAAAGTTTGTGGCAAGGCCAGAACCAGTCTCCTTTTTCCCAACAAGGATATTTCCCATGTCACCTAGACTTCCTACAATACAGAATGACTTTAGAGTTGTCCTTAAGAGGCTGAAACTACAAGTTTCAAATTCTCATAACAGCCCTTGAATAGGTATTTAAACAGCAATGACAATGTCCTGCAGATGCCATCTCCCAACAAGAAACCCAGGATTGGGGTGGAAGGCTAGAATGTGAGAGATGATGCTAATTTTACCCCAAAATTAAAATCACAAGTAGATGGGGGGGAGGGCGATGCCTGTGAATTTTAGTTGGAAACCAGCTCAGTTATGTGAAAACTATAGGTACAATGATAAGAGTGTTTGAACGATGGAGCTCTCCATAAGAATGAACTTCAATTTCTGGCAGCCTGTAATCACAGCACTGGGGAGGACTGCTGTGAGTTGGGAGGCCAGTCTGGGCTACATAGTAAGTTCAGGGCCACCCTGAACTACAAAGAGAGACCCTGTCTCAAAAACCAAGGTGGTGGATAAGAACCTCAGTCTGTCAGTTCCTCTTAGAAGTAAAGAAACTAAATCCAGCATTATCAAGAAGTTTCACAGAAGAGGGCCAAAGGTGAAGCAGGAAGACTGAAAAATATTATAGCCCAGGAACGATGTATCTCTAATAAAAGGAGCCAGCACTTGCCAACGCTGTGCTGCAAAGACAATGGTTAAGGTTTTTAAACTGAAATAAATTATAGAATCCAGAAAAGCTTGTTTTTCAACCTGAAAATTGGATCCTGACAGTCTCTAAAGTCCCTTGCTTTTGTCTCACTGATTACCCATCCCAGCTCTAACACTTCAGAAGGATTCAGCAATTTAAATCCAGTTCTCAGACTCTAGGCAGAAAATACTGCAAAGCACCAACCCTGGGTATCAACACTTCCTCACTGGCTTCTGGTACACAGACTGAATGGGGTTCTTGTGGTACTCCGGAATATGTTAGTACTGACCATCAGGGTTCATTTTCTAGAGGGAACAAAATTTGGTGCTGTAGCCTATGAATGGATCCAAGTCCACATGAGAGTCCCTACCTTGGTCAGCTGCCCAGCACTAAAATCCAGCTCTGAATCTAAGGCCAGGTCTCTACTAATGGCCACTCTTCAGAGTCCACTGATAGCCAGGACATCCACTGCAAGGCAGGTAGCATGTGAACAGACCTGAGGTTGAGCCCTGATTCTGCCACCCAAATTGAGTATCCCGAGTACTTTCATCACTGCTTATTTGTCTGCCTCCTCTACCTCTCTTCCCTACTCCAAAGCAAGGGATGTTGCCTTGTATCTTCAATGGGTCAGTCACCAAGAGCCATTATCTACCAAATACTCTACAGCACTGATGGCAAGCCTTTTGGAGATGAGTACCCAAACTGCAACCCAAAACCCACTTATTTATCACAAAGTGCCAACACCTCAACTAAACCTGAATACTAAGGTTTTAGTTCAGAAAAAAATAACTCATACATTAACATCTTTTGTTTTAAAAAGAAAAACATAGGGCCAGGGATTTAGCTCAGTGGTTCC
Organism: Fukomys damarensis; assembly: GCF_012274545.1. Taxonomy (NCBI): domain Eukaryota; kingdom Metazoa; phylum Chordata; class Mammalia; order Rodentia; family Bathyergidae; genus Fukomys; species Fukomys damarensis. Next base: position 24,654,143 of record NW_022900934.1, read on the forward strand.
AGCACCAGCCTCGCAAGCTCAATGACCTGGGTTTGATCCCTGGGACCACAAAGAAAAAAAGAAAAACATGCATGCCACTGGTTCGCCACCAGTGCTCTAGAAGTTCTCATGCGTATAAAATGGTACTAAAATCAACAGTTATGAGGATAAATGTGGAGGAGGGAGTACTATTTAAGTTATCTAGATAGTGTCTGGCACTTCTACTATCTTGGATGCCCAGGGCCATTTGCCTGAACTAAACTAGACTGCACATCCCAGAGACATTATGCTTTGTTGAAAACTCGAGTCAGCTGGACCTGACTCCCAGGGTCTGTTCCACTCTAGTAATCAGATCAAGTGCCAGTTCCTAGACCCCTTCAATAAAGATAACTAGAGAACTGCTTCTATTCTTGGCCTTTTGGCTAAGATCAAGTGTAAAGATAGCTAGAGATGACTTTCTTCAGTTAAAGCCGTGAATTCCAAGCAAATGTGTGGGCAGATACTAATATTCTAAATTGAAAGGTGGAGAGAGAGGATTGCAGGGGAAAAGGAAAAAGGCTGTACTCTGAAATTTGGGCCTCACAGAAGAAATCCAAAATCCCAGAAAGTGGCCAGAGTTGTCTGTCTATACTGGAGTCTGCAAGGGTCAGATATAGGAAGTGAATTGGCTGAGGTCACACAGTTAAGCTGAAGGCAGAAATGAGCTTAGAGCCTACCAAATACAATTTCCCTAGTGTTTTTTTTTTTCTCCATTGTATAGTGCCGATGCACAATGCTGTAGAAAAAGGGAATGAAACACAGGGGTCTCAGTGTAATGACAGGAAGAGGCACAAAGGGTTCCAAGTGGTACTTATATAGGTTAGGAGCCTTAACTGCCCTACTACCAGCTGAAGGGTAGAAACAAGCTCAATCTGCCCACAAATGTCAGCAGTTACTTCAGGGAAGGGTACAGTATGTCATCAAAGTATCATGAGCCCTTCCCCCCCACCATACCATCTGCTTTGTAATCAAAACCTTCTCTGTGGCCAGGGGTTTAGCTCAGTGGTTTGGTTGCCTGCTTCGCAAGCACAAGGACCTGAGTTCGAATTCTGGTACTGGGAAAAAAAAAACAACAACAACAATAAAAAAACCCTCTCTGCCCACCCATCCCCAAGTTCTCAATTCAAACTATGTTCCAGTTTTTCTAAGATATCTTGAGTTTTCCACTAGAGGGCCCTTAGACTTATAAAGTAGGGGTGAAGTCAACAAATAGGCAGAGTAATAATTCTGTCTCATGAAGAACTGGATTGATGAGGCTTCTATTTATCATGCTCACCATATTCACCTCAGCTTTCAGCCAGTTACATGACTAGTCCAAAATCATACAGCTAATAAAAGCAAATCAGGACTTGCCTGTGTATTGGGTGTCCTTTTGTGACCCTAGTGACTTTCCACAAATTTGACCTTTACAAAGTTCTGAGGCACAGGTAAGATACATGTTCCCCACTAAATTATGTTGTCCCTTTTGAAAATTCTTATTTGATGGGCCAAGGATGCAGCTCTGTAGTGCCACGCCTGCCTGGCAAGCACAAGGTCCTGAGGTTCAATGAATCCTGGTACCAAAAAAATTAAAAAAAGAAAATTCTCATTTAATACTTCCAATCCATTTCAGGCCTAGTTCTAACATGTATCTTCTCTTACAGAAGATATAATTACATTCTAACTCTGAGATAAGCAAACTTTTTCTGTACAGGGCCAATAATTCTTCTAGGCTTTGTGAGCTACAATAGTCTCTACACTACTCAGTTCTACCTCTGTAATGCAAAAGCAATCACAAGTAAGTTCACTGGGTCTGTGGCTGTATTCCAAAATGACAGTTAGCTACATTCAGCCAATGGCCACAGTTTGCCGACACCTGTTCTAACTAATCTGCTGTTTCCAATCACCTCTATCCAACAGTCAAACACACTGTATCACAGCTCTCCATCCTCAATGGATTCCTCCTGCTTATAGCATGTGGGTTAAATTCTACTCTCTTTCATCATAACCTTTCCCTGCACACTATACTCTGATCACACTAGGCTGTCATGTAACAGCTCAGATCTTTGGCTAATTTCTTTAAATCCTACAATCCTTCTCTATACCTCTGCCAATATTCCCTATATTCAGAGGTAAGCCCAGTGCCAAAACTTACAACAAGTTTTTGCCAGTGACTTGCCCCACCTATGAGTTAATCCTTCCTCACTTTCTGAGGAATACATTCCCCAGGTAAAACTGACCAGCATAATCTCTCTATATGTTCTCATTACAGCAAGCCGTCATAGACTATCCGTCCTAATTTACTGAGAGCAGTTGGAAGCAGGAAATGTATATGATACATATTATTTTCTGTATGTGATACACAGTAGGCACTCAAGCTTTCTATCCCTTGAAAAAGATCTGTTCTGCCTTACATAATTTTCATATACACATAGCTGTTCCTTACTTTCTACTGCCTCCTCACTCCCCCACAATTCTAAGCTTCTCAGGGGCCGGGACTGTTGACTCATTCAATTGTATCCCTTGCAGTAGCTAATATGTACCACTCAAGTGTCTGCTTACTTCTCAGGCCTAGAACATGGAATCTCTGGTTCTAGCTAAATGAAATGACTCACAGTATCAACAGATCCTTCAGCTTGCTTCATGGGCTTGACTTTGTCCCTTACCTCATGATGTTCCTTTAGTCTAGCCAGTTAACTAATTAGATAGTAGGGCCCAAGATCAAGCACCTCTCAAGGTAGCTCAAGCCTGTGGTAAGTTCAAGGAAATAAAGAGAGGCAAAGAGAAGAGAGATTTTGTTTTTTGGGCCTCCTTGGCCCTGACCCCAAATTGTATCCTTAACATTAGCCATAAACTGACCCTAAATCCAGATTTAGTCCTAGACCAACAAACAGCCTTCTAACAAGTTTGGAACCTTGGTCTCCAAAGGCATGGAAATTTACTTAAGAAAATAGCTGCAGTCTTATCTTACTGAAAAGAAAACTCAAGAGGTTATGTGGTAGGAATCAGAATCATCAGGAATATCACCTCTGGATGCAGAAAATAGGGGTCATAGGTAAGCCTGTAGCCCACAGGAATAACTATCCTAACTTGAGAAATATGTGGGACCAAAGACTAAACTGCTAAAGAGAAAAACAAAACAATTACACAAAAGAATTTTTCTCCTAAACACAGAACAGAACACTATTTCATCTGGGTAAGTGAACATGTCACAGGCATGGGGTACTTAGCATATCTGCCATTCCAGAACTATGGCTGTCAAGTTTTAATTAGAGTAATTAGAGTTAAAAATGTAATTTCATTTCAGGGGTATTTTGAACATATTCCATTAATTTCTTTTTTTAAAAGAACACAGAAGGAGGGGCAGGCTGCACGTAGCAAACAGGATTGTGCCATCAGCGAAGCCAACTCATGTGCTCAGGCCAGAAATTTCAAACTACTGCCAAGAACCCACAACACCTCTGCAAGCTTGGCCCAGAAGACAGAGGGCTGCTGCTCTTTAGCTTTTCTCTCTTTTTTCCCCACAGAATTCTAGAAATAAGTTTCAACTGGCACTGCTAATAAGCTTATCACCTCCTTCCTACCTGCTGTTCCAGTGTTACTGACATCCAATGGCTACTTCTATAGCCCAAAATCTGGCAAAGGGCTCAGAGCAAGCAATGTGATTTGCTGCATGTTAGGAACTGCTCTAATGCCCACTCCTTTACCAAAAGTTCAAAGACACATCTTTATGTTTTTATTTCTGTTGGTTCCCTGGTCTGGGGTGTATGCCTTTCCCTGCCTTGACTTTTATGCTTCCTTCAAAACACAGACCATTATGTCCCCCAGGAGAGCCCTTTGTAATCCCAGAGTTCCTTGTACATGCTTCTATTAAGACACACAAAACAAACTGTGGTTTATAGTCTTCTGACTAGGATGTTAGGTTGTGAAGTAATCTAGAAGTCTTTAACACTAACATAAGTCCTGACACAGTCCCAACTCATCAACTATTTGTTGAACGATCAATAAAAAGGGAATTTTGTCTGACCATGTTGTTTGGGGCACATGTTAAGCCTTCAGGTTCTCCGATGCCTAGAAATATCTAGTCATAAATTCCTTCCCCTTCCTCATATAAGGAGCAATTCAGAAACCTGACTCTACACTCCACAAAGAAGAAAGCCCACCCACTGACCCCAAATAATGACTGATATCTCCTATTAGAGCCTGCTCATTCCTTAGGGACCTTGGAAAAAGATGAGAATGCAAAACCAAGCAGAATCTATCCCTCCCAACCTCTCCCCTCACTCCACAGCTGCCTCACCACTGAGTTTTAAAAATTTCCACCAGTCTTGTGGGGCTCCAGAAAGGGGCCTGACCTCCAATTTAGTCTGTAGGAGCTAAGAGAGGACACAAAATTCATCAGCTGGAATTGGTGTTGCAAATGCCATAGTATAGTACCAGAGAATATGCTTTGTGACACTGGGCAGCCAAATCACTTCATTTTGATGTCTCTCAGTTTGTTTTTTCCAGTAGGTTGGGAGAAATAGCCACACAATGGGCTTAATACCCCAGCATGTAACACTTTATAGGTATTAAGTAAGTGACTTTCCTGTCTGAAGAAAGGGCATATACCATTAACCCCACTATGTATGTTCATAAAAGTACGGAGAACTGCTGGGCATGGTAGCACATGCCTATAATCCCAGCATTCCAAACTCTGAGGCAGGAGGATTGCTGAGTTTGAGGCCTGCATGGGCTACATAGTGAGTTCAAGGCTAGCTTGAACTACATAGAAGACCTTGTCTCAAATAACAGCCACAAGCCAGGGAAACCTAACAAAGGCAGATACAAGGTAATCATTTCATCACTGGCCCAGGACAGCCTGCTAGTCCCAGGAGAGGACAGCTATACCAGAACCTGTCCTGTTCAAAGGTGTAACTAGAACCATTTCAGGGTAATCAGATCCCCCAACACACACACACACACACACACACACTCTCTCTCTCTCTCTCTCTCTCTCTCTCTCACACACACACACACACACACACACACACACACACACACACACACACACGGAGATAGAAGCACTCACTCCCCAGTCCCTCCTCCCAACCTCCCAAGCTTTCCAGGCCTGGCTGTAGGCTCATATTGATCCATTCCTAATTGGGAGCTGTGTCAGCAATTTAAACAGAAGGTTGGGGCCTAGGCTGCCCCTGCTGGCCTAAGGCCAAATGTCCTAAAATGCCCTGCCCATGGTAGACTCCTGTATAGTGGAGGATTATCCCAGTGAAGTAGAAAAAGGTCCCAGACTAAAGTTTTCATAAAACAGCAGGCAATTTTAAAATGGAAAGGGTATCTTATGAATCAGCTTTGTTGCACTAGTTGAGAAAGCTGAGATCCAGAAAAGAAACTTGTCCAATGTGATAAAAGAAGAAAATGCAGAGCTTCCTACTTCTAGTTCTTTCCTCTAGATAAGCTGTTTCCCAACATTCCTATATGGCAGAAGGACTCAGGGAACCTGTTAAAAATTCTAGTTTCTAGAGCCTATCTCAGAGATTCTGATGAATACGTGCAATAGCTATAGCTCTCTTTTGCTAAATATGTGAACATCTTCCAAAAGAACTCTGAAATCACTGATCTGGCTTGGACTTAGTTCAAATTTATCTTGGGTCATAATAGTCATTTAAGAAGCAACCTACTATTATTTGATCCAGCCCTCCCCCTCCTCCATGTTCTAGTGGCTTAAGTCCAAATGATCTATCTGCCAGGCATGATGGCCCTTGCCTGGAATCCTAGCACTTGGCTGAGGCAGGAGAATCATTGAGTTCAAGGCCGGCCTACACAACATAGTGTATTTAGAGCCAACCTAAAATACACAGATACCCCCTGGCTCAATAAAAAAGCATCTGTCATCATAAATAGTTGAGACTTAACATTTCATTAGCTTGACTGTCAGCAAAGACACTTCCTGTCAAAGCTAGTCTTCAAAGACATACAAACAAGAAGGGCAGTAGTAGCACCAGGGTATAAGGAGTATGTGGGAGATACTCTTACATGGAGCATATGTATGGTCTAAGGTATGGGTAGAAATTTTAGTATACGTGTAGGTATGTGGAGAGGAAGACTTCTGTGTGTATGTTCATCAGTGAAGAGTATGGTACCTGAGAGGCTTGAAGATACTTTTGCACCACACATAATTCTACGTACCTGGGTAGAAGAGAGTGGGCATGTAAGAGGGTAAATATGTGTATATTGGAGGGGGGAAGAAATGACTTGAAAGTGTAAGGGAGATGGTATTGATGTATATGGAAGAGAAGAAATGTGTGCACCATAATGGCTCAGTAATATGTGTATGCATGTGCTGTTAAGGCATAAAAGCCCAATGAAGCAAGAGGAAAAGTGAATCTATGTGGCCTGTACACCTGTAGGCATGAGAAAACAGACATCCACAAGCATTTCTGACTCACCCAGCTCTGGCTGTGCCTGAAGGCTCATACCAGAAAGGAGTAGTCCTGTCTCCAGAAATTCTCACTGATATTGACATTGTGACAACTACTAAAAAAAAAAAATAATAAAATAATAACACCCCCAGCATTGTGGGAGGTTAAAAAAGTTACTGCGCCAATAAAACATGAGACAGATAAGAAGCAATTATGCCACAATTGCTTCTCAGCTTCATAAAGGGAGGTGTTTGGAGTTAAATATTGTGTAACTGATTCACATTTCCACTCATAGGCCTGGATTTCCTGAGTTAGCCGAGAAAAAGCAAAAAAAAAAAAAAGTTAATGAGAAAGGTAAATGATAAAGTAAAAAATAAAAAGGAACTAGAAAGTGGGACAATGAAAGAAAGGAAAAGGACTGGAAAGAAATCAAAACTAAAAGGTTAAGAAGGTCAATAAGAGGTAGGGAGAAGAAAATGAGAAGAAAAAACAGAAATGGCAAAAGAAAGAGTATTTCCTTTATGCTAGAGACCTACCATACATTCTAACAGGAATTCTGGGTGATGGGAACAGGTGGGTTAATAGATGGGCCTAACCTCTGTACTTCTTCACCGTTTTCACTCAGCTATTCTCTCCATCTGGAATATTCTTCTCACCATCTGAATTTTCAAAGTTATACTCAAATACTACCAACTTCTAGATGCATCCAAGATTTCTCCCAGTTCTCTATATGCCCAGCATCTCTATAGTCCTAGCACTCAGAAAGGTGAGGCAAGAGGATTACAGAGAGACCCTGCCTCAAAAAACAAAAGCAAAGCAAACAAAAAATAATTCCACTATACTTCCAGAGTACTTTGTAGTATTTCATCTATAGCATTTAATGTAAATTTCTGTTTTTCATTCTGCAAGCACTATTTGTACTAGTCCCACTACAGAGACACAAGGGAAACAGATTGGGAGCACACCCACTGCCCCTTGGCCTGTAAGTTCTCAATATCATGAGAGGATTAAAGGATGACATAATACTACAGAAGTACAAGCAAAATAAACAAAAGATTAAAATTTAAAATTAACTGTGTAGTGATCAGGGAAAGGCAGCATTTGAATCACAATAAAAGGTGAAAAGAAATCTGTCAGGTAGAGGGGGCAGGGAATAGAGGAAATAGAATAAAGTAATGACAGGGCCTGACACATCCAGGAATTTTCAGGGTACAAGTACAGGAAAATGTCAGCATTAGCCACTATACTGCTGACATAAAGCTGCAAAGTAAGATGGCATCAGACTATATATAAACCTAGGAGTCAAGGCCAGTGTTTCAATTTTATCCATTACTACTTCAGGTGGAGAGGAGGGGACAGTTTAAAGATGTCTTACCTCCCCCGATTTATACAAGTCCTCTAAACACAAAAAACGTATCTGCCCACGGCCGTGGCATTTCAAGTTCCCAGGAAAAAGACAACTTGTGAGAAAATGGACAAAGCAGGAGAGCAGGAGGATGCAAAAGGGAGGGCAACAGGGTTTTAAAAGGAGGTAATGGGAAGAAAACAAAAGAGGAAGAGGCAAGAAAGGCACAAGAAGGAAGCAGATTTATCCTGGCACACTGAGGCTCCTTGGGGTTGAGTTGTCTTACATCTTTCTAGATTAAAAATGATGATAATATGACGACGACGACGACGACGACGAAAACGACGATGTCCACCTGATGCTGATACAAATAAAACCTTTGCATCAAGAGGCTCAACACATTACCAACTGCCACCTCAACTCTCCTCCCCAGTATGACAGAACTACAGCAAAGATGGAAGGTGTCAGCTCAGCTTTACCACCTATTCCAAAGTAGATACAAAGTCTTTTTCCTCATGCACTAAATATGCATTTGGCAGGAGCAAAAAGGTATGGAGTTCAAAATGGGGCCTACTCAAGATCTATGTCTGCTGGTTAGGGTCCTAGAAGAAAGCTCTGGTTTGTTCTCTGCACCAGTTTCACATGGAAAACAAAGGGAGTAAACAAGGACTGAGAAAGCCTGTGAAAGAGATTACAGAAATTGCATCAAAGAGTGATGTTTAATGTGGGAAATCTGTCCCGATGTAGGACGTCTCTTAGCTTTACTCTTTCCAGTCTGAGCTATGGCTTGTTTCAATCTAAAAAGGACGTAGACCCATACATGAAGGTTTTCCTGATACCACCACCCAGCTCTGTCCAAAGTCTAAAGTTCCTGCCCTGACCTATATTTTATCTCACAGGCTCACAATGCCTAGCCCCAAACCAGTGTCTTTTCTGATCCACACAAATTTGTTTAAAAACTTCTGAGTTAATTGACAACGTTCAAAATCAACCTTCCTTTTTAAAAAATTTAGATTTCTAGCTGCCCTTGAAATTGTTGAGATTTGGCAACAATGGACTGTGTAAGGGTACAAGTCAAGAGGTCTGCTCTACTCTTATTATATGCTTTCTCATTTATCTGAAAAAATTTTATCATCTACTCCATAATCATGCAGTGCTAAGAGGAAACTTTCACTATCCCTTTATGCTCACATTTTTATAAACCCGAACACTGAGAATGTTCTATTTAAATGTTTAGGATATTTTATTTTTAAAAAGAGCAAACTTTTAAATTGTTGTAATATTTAAGTAATCCTACTCCAAAAATAATCTGAATACACTGACACTTCAGAAAGATGTTTTATCCTGTGATTTTTTTTTTTTTTTTTGGTATCATCCAATATGCAGCCATGTGTCCCACTTAAGAAAGGCTGGCCCTGAACTCACTACTTAGCCCAGGCTGGCCTCAATCTTCCTGCCTCAGCCTACATACCAGTGTTCAGTTACAGGAGTGTGCTACCACGTCCAGCTGGAAAACATTAGTAAGACAGATGGCTCCTGCCTTTGCACAACTCACAGTTCAGTGAGGCGTAATGGGGAAAAGTCCTACAGTATTCTGGAGGAACAAAGACATACTAAAGGTGGGAGTAGTGGCAGCTACTTGGGAGGGTGAGGCAAGAGGACTGGAAGTCCAAAACCAGCCTGGGAAACTTAATGAAACCCTATCTCAAAAAAAAAAAAACTTAAAAAGGACTAGAGCTGTAGCTTAGTGGTAGCCTGCTTACATAGCATGTGTGGGGCCTTGGGTTCAATATACTGTACAGCAAAAACTAAACTATGCTGAGGATGTAGAGTTTATTCCATGAACAATCTAGAAAAGGTACTTAACCTCTCTGAACCTATTTCCTCCTCTGTAAAAGCAAAGTACACTTAGGCAGCTGCTGCTGAGTATTATTTCAGCTCAAAACTCTACCATCATGAGAACTTAGCACACTACCCTTTCTGAGTTCCTAACACTTATTAGCTTCCTCTCTTTATCTGGGAAATCGTGATCAGTTGTCATGGAAATTACCATGGTACTCCACATACTGAATGATGATGTTACAGTAATTACAAGAAGTCACAGGCAGTGAGAAAACTCACTTACTTAGAAAGTCATCTACTTCCAACACAGAAGAGCTGCATCTCTGCAACTGAAGAGAAAAAGACCATGCATTAATTCCTACGTAAAATAGTTCTGATCTTAATTAGATGTCATAGTTTGTTTTTTTTAAATGAGGTACCAAATCCACTGCCCCTGCCCTAGCTTGTAAGTATTAGGGACTACCAAAAATTAAAGCCAGGTACTATACACACCCATAATCCAAGCTGCATGATGCTGAGGCAGGAGGATGGCAAATTTGAGCCCAGCCTGAGCAACTCAGTGACCCAGCAAGAACCTGTCACAAAAAAAAAGGGCTGGGGATATGGCTCAGTGTGAAAGCTCTTAAATTCTATGCCCAGGGCTGCCCCCGCCCCAGCCAATTTAGCAGTGTGTGATATATTTCTAGCTGTCTGGTGGCCTGAGGCAGAGGATTGCAGGGAGAGGGAGGGACCCAACTTAAGAGCAAGATCCAGTAAGTCTCAGCAAGTTTGCTGTTCTTATGACTTCCTACAACAGGCCAGAACACAGTAAACCGCAGCAGCACTAAAGTTCTCAATAAAATCAAGATAATTCACTTAGTCCCATAAGATCCACCAACACTAAAACTAGAGAGTTCCATCTAGAGATAGACTGGTCTTTGAGGGCTAAGCAGGTAGCAAATTGAGTTGACCAAGAATTTTCAAAACAAGTGGTAGTCTGGTGATAAATAGCAACTGGCTCTGGGGCTTGGGTATCAAAGAGACAACAGGAAATGGTATGCTTTGACAAACTTGAGAACAAAATATGCTTCTACTGGAAGGAGCTTGCCAATAAGGAAGCACTAAGTACAGAAAGAAAGAAATGAAGAATGTGATGTTGCAAACTAAAGTCTTCTGCCAACTCAGGCTGATGCTCAAGAGTTACCAAGATCACAGCCACATCTCTTTGCTTCAGAGACAGACAACAAACTGATTAAACATGGGCAAGACAGTGTATAAGGAGCCCTGGCAGAAGACCAGCAGAATAGGTATGGCCTTATTCCTACTTGGGTGAAAAATTGTTCATGGTCAGCATCAGCATCAAAACTCTGCTACCTCCTCAAAAAATCCTACTCTCTTCATATGGTATGCCACCTTCACAGGACATGCCAGGGCTATCTCCACTGAAAGGCAGCCCCGATCTCTCCAGGCTGCAGACCAACTCAAAATAAAAATACTGTAGGCTAAACAAAGTATATATTCAGGACTAGAACAACTCAAGGGGCTTCCAGTTTTCAATCCCTTATCTAGAGGGCAACACACTCTGGAGAAGAAAGCATGAAGGAGTCCCCAGTGAGATGAACACCGAGCAGCTTGGTTCCCCTAAATGGTTACCTTTAAAATTCTTTCTGAACTTTACAATTAAAATTTCATAGCCAAAGAGAAAAATTCAGTCGGATACCCTTGGGAGTGAACAATACCAATGCTAAATGTTTGTTCTTTCTTGAAGCAAGATGGTATTTCCATGCTTCACTCTACCATTATTCTATCATCTACAGATTTCTTCAGGATTTCCATAAATACAGTAATACCTTGCCAAAGGGGGGTGGGGACTAGCTGTACTTGAAACAATAACTCAACCCAAGAATGAACTATTTTATTATGGAGAAAACCCTTTTCTATTTACCAAGTCATTTAGACTGAGCAGGGTATACAGACAGACATACACAAACAAACACACACACACACACACACACTCTCTCTCTCTCTCTCTCTCTCTCTCTCTCTCTCTCTCTCTCAGCTTACAAGAAAAGGCACCTAAAAGGATCAACAGAACTTGCTTCTTAGGTCTGAAATGAAAATTAAGGTTTTATAGGTACAAAGAGCCTAGCACAAGATAACCTTCAATAAATATTAGCTCCATAGCATCAACACAGGGTACCAATTATGGTATCTTAAAGTGAGCACACAATTCAAGGTAACTATTATAGTCTTACCTTGAAACTCAACAAATTGGGTATTTCACATATTTGGACACAAAAATTTTATCCTGGTACTCAATAAAAGCTAGAACTTGTCGATGCTGTCTGCTTTGTAACTTGATAACCCTTTCCACCCAAAGCAATTTGTTTGGTACTCATCATTTTTGGTACTTATCATGCCTTTCGGAACCAGTTACAACAAATACCACCAAGGTACTGCTGTACTAACATGAAAGGAAGTTAGGTTTAGAACCCAGATCAGATTTTTAATCTAGTACTCAACTTGACATGGGCTTGGATATCCTCTGGTGTATGTCCATGGCAGCTCTGGCACCCCTTGTCTCCCTTAACAAACATCCCAGATCCTGACATACGATCAGGAGCTGACTGATGTGCAACATGAAAGTGCTGCTCCCTGGGAGCAGCCAGGGCCACCTTATTTTCCCCAACCAGGTAATTTAAGGTACATTTTCTAATATTTGCTGACAGAACAAAGAAGAAAGGCTGTAAGACATGATCAATGTTCGTGCCAGCCTTCAAAGTGATTTGGTAAAACTACAGAAAAACATCCAGCCAGGGTCCACCGGCAGGATAAAAGCTGACAAGAAATGGCAATTTTTCCCTGAGCAAATATACAAGTAATAGATGAGCTCTGAGAGACTAAGCTCTCTTTAGGTTCTTGTGTTTCCCTCCCTCTATTTTAAGAGCACACAAACTCTCTTTCTACATACTTCAAGTATAACTGCTTGCTGGATTAATTTCTTCCCTAAAATGATATAAAGAGATCATTCTCATCCTTCTATAATTTACATACAATATGATCTTTTCCACCCGCTCTGGGAGGCTATAAAAAAGCACTGCCCTTTCACTAAGTATGGGACACCGCTGTACCCACTGCTTATTAGCAGAAATAAGAATGCTACTGTCTGGTCATGCATCTGTGTTGTGTCTCCACTCAAGTTGTTCCCATTATACAAATATCTATCTCTACAGCCTAAATCTCTATGACTTCCTGGTAAAGCGGAAGAGAGAAGAAGGTCAAATGAAAAGATATATAGTTGTTGCTTCCAGGTAGTTTGAGCAATAACTACAGAAACAGAAATATTAACATTTCATAAATTATAAGCACAGCCAGCCAGAATATTAGATTAGGGTGGTCTTGAATAGCGAATAGTCACTATCCTTGTGCTACAAGGTTCAGCCAGCTCGAATACTCCCTCATTCTTTCTCCCAATCATACCACTCTTCTTTATATCTTATAGATGAGAGAAGACAGGTTCAGAGAGAGAATATGACTTCTCCAGTCTGCCCTTATTAGTGCCAAGGAACAGAAACAAAACTTAAGTCACCTGAGCCAACTTCTATACCTATGCCTTATAGCTTATTATTGCACATCTTTATAATGTTAATATCTCCCCTAGAGAAACTGTAAGGTTCCTGAAGACCAGAGTATGCCTAACAAATTTATATTTCTTCCAGCACCAAGTAATGTACCAGTAGGGACCAAACATTTAGGCCAATTGATTTCAATACTGTCCCAACCTTCAAGGATTGACACAGGCATACTCTCTCCTTTTAGACCCCAAAGGCAATGCCAGTTGTTAGAAGAAATCATGAAAACCGCACAACATCCTAAATAACATTTTTAGGATGGTAGAAGGACAACAGAACTTTAAAATTAGGGCAGCCTCAAGGTTCCCTCTTTCTACCTCCATTTCCTAGGGCTCCTTGCAGCAAAGTGTTCAAAAGAAGGCTAACAGGCATAGCAATGGGCTTTGCAAACAACAATTTAATCGCAATTAATTAAGCCATAAATTGATCAAATGGCAAAGTTCACACTTCACATAATTCCACCTGCAAACAAAAACAGAGCTATTTTCTATCAAAACATAGTATAATAAAATGTAAAATAATTAAACATGAAACTTAATTTTCTTCATCTCTAAAAGAAAAAGAAGCTAGATGATACCAAATCTTTCTGGAACCCGGCCAGAGAACTGATGTGAGGAGAACAGGGAAGTCATTAGGCAGACGTCTGGCCACTCAAACCTAAAGGACAATGCTGTTCCCCTACCCTAATGTTCTTGGCTTTATATACTGGGTGGCAGACACCTTTACAACTGAAAATATATGGATAACAGACAGAAGAGAGGGAGAGGGAAAGAGAATGTCAAAAATAAATCTACAGAAGTCAAATAATCATACAAATTCTCTTGCCTAATGATATACAGTTATCTACCAACTATGTTAGTTCCACTCTGAATTAACAACACAAATATCTGAGCAAGGGCAGCAAAGGCAGGACAAAGCCAAGATCTGCTTTACTTACATGTTTTTCCCTCTCAATACTAAAGGTAAACTGAAGGCGGGAATCATGTCTTGCCTGGTTTTTACACTCTACACAGGAAGAACACATAATAAGTACTCCAAATTAGTAGAATGAATGGTCGACTTAGATATGGAAGGTGGTTAAATTTCAAAGCATAAATAATATTATACCAGATAGGTAAACTACTGTAATAAGGGTTGATTTTAATTGGTATGAAAATCCATTTAGGGTGAGTCTTTAAGGTTTTAAGAAAAATTATTCTTGTGCTCAATTGATTCATGCAGAAACTCTCATTATTATATTGATAGCAGTCCAAAAGCCTTAAAAAATCATCTGTAGGAGCAGAAACATTTGATTTCTCAGTATAGAATGATATCTTACACAAAGAAAATTCAGACTTACAAAAATGTTATGGAAATGACCCTTTTAAATCTACTGCTGGTTTGCTTTCACTAGCAGAAAGAAATACTGAGGAAACTAGACAAATAAATCAAGAGAAACCACGCAAAGAGCACCTTTAACTAAGCTTACTTAAATCCTTAATACAACAAATAAACATGAGAGAGCTAAATACCAGATATATATGCCTCTGGAATAAAAAAATCTAGCCAACATTAAACTCCAAACTTAGCTTTCTAAAAGAGAATATTGATTTGGAATAAAACAATGATTCTTAGCTTGACAAACAGAACTATTGAGTCTCTACAGATGGCACTTCAAGGGCCAGGTAACCTCAGAAGGGATACCTACCTCTTAAGGGCGACAGCTCTAAGAAAATGTAACTTTCTGGTCTAGTGTTGTTCCAGTCCTACTATGTGAGAAACTTAGAGGGTCCTTTAAAAATCCTGAAGAATGCTTCCTAAAATTTTCCCTTTATTGTGTGATCTTTAAATAGTTTTCTAGATGTTTAAGTATAACTTTTTAAGAGTCTTCGACTCCCAAATTTGTTCCATGGGACTATGGCTCCAAGTTACAATGGAATTCAGCAGACAATCCTCATAAGCAATCTGTTGTCCACTCTAAAAAGCAATATCTATTTGTTTATATATAAAAAGGTATCTTTCATGAACCAGAATTTAACCCTGAGATTCTAATAAAGCTTTTTCTCCTTCCAGAAATGGATTCTTAAACTATTTCCACAAAACCAGAGATTATCAGGCTGCTAAGAGGTAGAAAGTCATTCAAGATTATCTACTTCAGCCTCCTCGTTTTACAAACAGGAAGACTAAGATCCCAGAGAGTATTAGGTAATTACAATTAATGTGAGCTTGACAAGCCTCAAAAACCCACTGACTGCTATTTTCCCCAGTGGAACTCACTCGGTATGTTGGAAGAATAGCCAGTTTTTCACTTTAGTTTAGTGGTGCACTCCCAAACTTGAGTAGCCACAACCCCCTTCCCTACCCAGCATAGAGAGCAGGGGGCAGTGCGTAGCTTGAGTAGTTATTCTGGAGATGGAGACTAGAGCAGAAGGACAATAGTCCATCCTTCATCTTTTCCTTCCAGGAGGTACAGACATTTATTATCATGAAGGCCATTATGAAATAAGATACTAAAACACTAAGGAAATAGGAGAGGCTGTGAAAACAGAAAAGATAACTAAAAACGATAAATGGGCAGATTCCTATTTCTATGTATTCAATTAAGTGGGGGTGGGGAGGTAAGTTCAAAGGAACCCTGGACCCCTTCTTTTGGTAACAGGGCTCAAACTCGGGTCCTTGTGCTTGCGAGGCAGGTGGTGGAACCACTGACCTAAATCCCCAGCCCTGGACCCTTTTTGTACCCCCACATTCCATCCCTAATCTTTAGACCTTTATAGAATTTCAGGAACCTCTAGATTATTTTATGAAGAAACACAGCCAAAGAAGGTAAAGGATTTGGATAAACCCACAGATTAAATTGCAGAGATCAGATCAAATGATCCTCCAGCTAAACAAACTTTCAATATATTCCACAGCCCCCTCTTCCACATCCTCAGGGTCTCTGAACTGCACTCTGAACACAGATCTAACTAAAACTTTCCTCACAGTACCCAAGGAAAAGCAGGCCAACATTATTGCTGTCATTTTCTCCCTTCCAGTTACACATTTTATACATGAAGCTAAAACTGAATAAAGCCAGGTTTTTAAAGATAGTCATGTGGAAACTATCTCGCTATCTCCAACCCTATCCCCAATCCCAGTCACTGCCTAAGAAAGGAGAGGTAACATCTCTCCTAGAAATATATCGCCTAAATCATCACCTAGAATCAAAATGTTATTGCTAGAAGAGACCTTGAGGGTCATCTAGTCATTATTTACACTCATTATTTAGATGACTAAACCTAGACATTTGCCTTCTGGTGAAAAGCTAAAGTATAGAGTAAGACCTTCTGTCACCAGTCTATAACATCCCCCACCTCTCCCTATTCTGCCCTGTCTGCCTCAACCCCATCACCTTCTCACCATACCACTAAGGTATCTAAGCTCCTGAGATCTCCTGCCTTTTCGGAAAAATGGGCCCCTCAGGCTATTCATAATTTTTGTCGCAATTCCTAGCTTCTTTTTTGCGGGGTGAGTACTGGGGATCAAACTCAGGTCCTTGAGCTTGAAAGGTAGGCAATGGCACCAGAGCTAAATCCCTGGCCCTCAAATTCCTAGCAGAGGTGATTTGAGACTCAAAAAGGGATACACTGTTACATGTAAAGTGCGATACACTGTTACATGTAAAGTGCGATACACTGTTACATGTAAAGTGCGATACACTGTTACATGTAAAGTGCGATACATTGTTACATGTAAAGTGCGTTACACGTAAAGTGCTAAAGGGCAGTGGCGAGGAAAAAAAAAAATGTATGCTTTTCTTGACTTCAACACAGCAGTCTTCAGTACTGTGCAGGGCCTAGATCTCGAAGATCCAGCATTTCTCCTTCTCAAACCTAGTGTTTACATCATCCAATTTAGCCAGGGATAGTTAGATTTTTGTTGTCACACTCTCCCTTCCCACCTCCTATCTAACACAGAGTCCAGAGATCTGTAACTAGAAGTAAATGAAAGCAGATGGAGAAGACCTGGCATGAGAAACCCTCTCCCTTTCTTTATGTGCTCCTTTGTCCTGTATTCCCACCTACACAATTGCACCAGGCAGAAACTTAGATGTCAGCCAGCTTGAGTCCTTCCTTACCCTCCACACCAACAAACATTTGATTGTCTTATCACTCAATCCCACTGTTTCCTACATATACACACACACTACCATAACCTTCATACAAAACCCATCACCTCAGGCCTGAATTACTCCACTAGCCTAACTGGGCTCCACCCATGATGCTCTCTCTAGCTCTTGGTCCACTGCCAAAACAGACAGCCAGAGATATCCTTGTAAGACATCCTTCCCTTGGGATATAGTCTGAAGTCTTCCACAGGAGCAACAAAGTTCTTTGGTGATTGGATCTTTGCTTACCTTGCCAGTCTTCTCCCTTACCACACCCACTCTCACTGATGCTTCATGCTTCACCCAGTAAATCTTGAGAAATTTATTTAACCCCTCTGGGCCTATTTCCTTACCTACAGGATGAAAACAACTGCACCTACCTATCAGAGTGGTTATAAGAAAAAATGAGTTATTACATTTTAAATGCTTAGACTAGTACCTGACAGATACAGTAAATGACCAAAGGTCTCACCTAACATCACCACCCCAGACTTGTATAGTTTCTTCTGCCAAGAACAGTCTCAACAATGCCTCTTTCCTGCTGCTTCTTTTCCTGGCCTATGTCTAATTTTTCTTAAGGTCTAGGCTTGGTCAACTTCTCCAAGGAAGCTTTCCCTAACCCTCCAATGCTAAGTCAGATGCCATTCTTCCATGATTTAATGGTGCTTGTCTTTGTCACAGTACTTCTCATGTGGCTGTTTCCTTACCTGTCTTCCCCACTAGGCTGTATGCATCCAATCACTTCTCAGCCTTTTGGCTAAAATCAAGTGTAGGCGGTATGCATCCAAATTCCCAAGCCTAGTACATGCTGACGGATGGTTTTTAACTGTTCAGTGAGCAGGGGTATGGGGAAAAAATAAGAACCAAGTCATAACCATGTAAAGGTACAAGATCACGATGATAAATATAACTGTATTGTTTGCTTTAAATGTACCAATAAACTTAACGGGGGGAAAATATAATAAAATAAATGTACCAACATTTTTACAAAAAATAAAAATAAATTATTCAGTGAATGGAATACCTTCCAATAATGAATGAGGTGTCCAATGAAACAATCTCAACAAGCAGTCAATTCAAATGTTGGCCAGGTTGTCTAAATGACTTTATGGCCCTTCAACTATAAGATTCTACCTAATAAACAATTCAACACCCTGACTTCAGTGGTTTGGACTTCAGTGGTAGGCAATGTGGGCCATCAGAATTTTAAGGAAAGCATGGACAGGGACATGGACATGGACATGAACATGAACGAGGGTAGGGAATGTTCTAGAGATAAGGTACAGTCCCCATCTCTAGAACATTTCCTATCTGCAACCCAGTTGGCATGTGACAAAATCCAACCTTTCATGAACATACACATCCCACCCACCCCAAACACCCAGACAAAGAAACAGTCAAACCAAAGAGAACTTTGAAAGGCTAAGTACACCATCTAACTCTATCCTATATCCTCACAAGCAGTGAGAATTGATAAATACCCTCTAAGAACCTAAATGTTAATCCTTCCTGTGTAACTTTATGGAAAGGAGACACAGAGGAGTGTGTCATAAAGTTAATCCACTTAACCAGCCGCTGTAGTATGATCCAAGCTGCTGTCACAGCACTGCTATTCCTGATCACCGCAGCCCCATATGCTCAAACGCTGGTCAGAAAGGCAGGTGCAAACAAACAAGGCAAAGTGGGGGAGCTGTCTAGTGTCTATTTCAAAAGTAGGAGGTCTCCTCTGAGGATATAATTGGGAGCTACTACAAATCCAGAAAAGGCTTCAGCAATAAGAAACTTCAATCCACAAAAGGGGGAAAAGAGAAAGCTTTCAGAGACAGAACCAAGCCTAGATTCATGCTCTGGGGCTTCTTGCCACACCCTACTGCAGATGACAACAAATCAGTTTGCATTTACAGAGTACTCTGAGATGAAGGCACTGAGTGCCAGCTTTGTCAGTCACAAAAAGCCAAATATTGTATGATTTCATGTATGTGAGATTCCTAAAGTAGACAAATTCACAGAGAGAAATTAGAATGGCAGTTGCCAGGGGATAAAAGGAAAGGGAAGGAGATTTACTGGGAGATCTAGAGATAAATGGCAGTGATGGATGTGTAACACTGTGAACGCACTTAATGCCACATTAACTGTACACTTAAAAAGTTAATAAATGAAATGTATGTATATAAAACGCCACAATTTTTAAAAGCACACTAGTTTTAAAGTTATGCTGTCTGCTGTTTGAATCCTGGTTTGGCTATGTAACAAACAAGTCACACAACTTCTCTAAGTCTGTTTCTTCTTCTATAATGATAATTAATAGGTTGCTCTGAGTTAAATGACATATTCCATTGAAAGTCCTTATTCCAGTGACTGATGGTACATGTTAAGCGCTTAATAATACACACTGGGCATTTGTACTACAAAAATGCACTTTTCTCACTGTCCCCACAACAGCCCTGTGAGAGATTTCAGATAAGGAAAATGAGGCCCAAAAGTCCACATTGAATAGCTCAGTTCATGATGCCACATCGAATCCTCTACCCATGAGCCATCTTGTACTCTACACTTATTAGTTCTATGATGGAAGGCATCATACCTTAGGGCCATCAGCCCTAACCTTGCTGTTTCCACTGCCATATAGTTTAAAAAAAAAGTGAGACATAAGCCAAGCCCTAAGCTCTGCAAACTCCCCGACACAACTAGATTAAAAATCAGATAATGGTTACAGAGTACTGTAAATTATAAGCCACAGGAAGTGGCTGGGACGATACAACCTCCTTGAGATTTCCAATTATTGAGGAGTCCCAATCTTAAGGCCTAAGTGGTTTAGTGCCATTTTAAGAGGTGGCAAGATATGGGAGAAATAAAAATTACAAGACTGGAAGAAGACTGGGAATTTCTGTTCTAACTCCTGACACTAAGCAGTCCGTGAATTTGACAACTTATTTCCCTTTCCAAGGTTCAGTCAATAGGAAAGAGAGGGAAGGCAGATACTAAAGTTGGAACGAGATAGTTGGTAAAACCCTTTCAACCTCCTATATGCCACCACTTATAAATATAAATCTAGAATCTTGGAAGGTGGAGAGAGCAAGAGCAGACCTACCAGCTCTAAACAGTTAATGCAAACATTAGCAGACTCCCCAAGACCTGGCTGAAGAACTCTGATTTTTAGACATTCCTCAGAACCAGGACCAAACACACTGAAAGAGTGGTAAAGTTCATTTTAGTTTACTTTAACCCCTCTGGGCCTTATCTGAAAATAGGAAAAATAAAAACTATTTGCAAGTACCAAGTAGAAGCAGATAACCTGGGCTATACTTTGCCTTCTCCCCCTCCCCAAATACAAAAAACAGCGAAGAGAACATTCAAGGATTGGAGGAGGAACATGCTATGAACAAAATGCAGGATCAATTTCGCTGTTTATAATTAAGAGCTCCTTGGGCCAAAGGCCAGAGAATTTCAGTTGTGTTTCAGATATGGAGTCTCCTGCATTCATCAACCTCTACGGGAAATACCAGCAAGAAATTCGTCCGAACTTCCTTTCCCTTGGAGCCCTGGTAGCAACAGGGCCGGACCGCCTGCCTCGCAAGCCCAAGGCCCCGAGTTCCATACCCAGTACCCCCCAACAAAAAAAAAAAAACAGTGGACATTGGCCCAGGAGTCAAGGAGAACACGGAGTCTCTAACTAAACAGGAAAATGTTACCTAAAGGTAAATCAAAACACTCCCTAGGCTAAGTGATGACACGTACACCAGAAAACATAAATATAAAATATAAATAATCATTTCTTTGCACTTCTTTGGCTACTGCGAGTTGGAGCAAATTATTTAACCTCTTTGCACCTTGATTTCGGCTTTTGTAAATGGAGGCAATTCTAGGAAGCCGTTGTGAGCGTTAAACGTTGTGAGCGTCCTACCAAGCTCCTCAGTCTTATTAAATGTTACCTGTTGGTTTTAAACGCTTCTCACACATATTAGTTCTCTCCCTGAATTCGCGAACACCTGTGAGGTTAGTTTTTCTTTACCCCGCTTAGAAGTGGGGCAAATTAAGACTTGACCGCAAGAGTCTGGGTGAAGTGGGGAATACGACCCGAGCTCGAGGGCCTGTTGTTCCTCTCCTAGATCAAGGTGTGCCGCGAGCCCAGGACCGACAGAGGCGGGGGCCGAGGCGCTCCGACCCGCAGGGAGCGAAGACAGCAGCAGTTCTGCGCGCCTTGGGGAGAAAACAGCCCCAGCCCGGGCGGGAGAGCCGGAAGAAG
>NW_022900934.1:24676005-24676437 GCF_012274545.1 Fukomys damarensis
CTCCTGGCCCAGGCCCGGACCGCGTTTAGGAAGCCGGCACCAAACACCCGGGCGGCCGGGAGCGAGCACCGATGGGCCGGGGCAGGGGACCCAAGACAGTGGAGCAGGGAGGGAGGAGCAGAGGGGGAGGGGGCCTGGAGTTACTCTGGCTCCCAGGACTTCCCGAATGGCCGAAAAAAGAGTTTCTAAAAATAGGCAGCGGCCAGCCTGAAGGGGTGGGCGACCCAGAAGACACAAGGAACACCTCTACGCACCGCCAAAGAGCCGCCCGCGGCCCCCACTCACCCGCGCCGAAAGGTCTGGAGGAAGCCGCGCAACTCAGAAGGCGGTGCCGCCGCACTGGGGCGGAAGGGAAGGAGGGGAAGAAGGTGGCCCCGGCTACGGCTTGAGGAGGCTGAACACGCGCGCCAGCCGCCGCCGCTACCGCCCACT
>NW_022900934.1:24676556-24687912 GCF_012274545.1 Fukomys damarensis
CCCCTCCGCTCGGTCCCGCCAGTCGCCCTGACCCCGGCCTTCCGCCTACCTCACCTCGGCCTCCCGGGAAGGACGCAGCGACACAACCTGAGGAGTCCTCGACCCCGCCCTTACCCGGCTCGGCTTCCCAAGAGCGTGGGCCCTCCCCACCCCCAGAGCCTGGTTTTGGAAAGGTCCAGAGCTTGGGCGCGGAGAGGAGGGAGGAGGGGCCAGGGCGGGGTCTGGCGGGGAGGAGGGACAGAGGCGAGAGGTGGGACTACAGGACAGAGGAGAGTGGCTTACACCAGTATGGAGTTGGGGGCGGGGCGGGTGAGTGGTGATGCCAAGGGAAAAAAGGACGCTAGACAGCTGTGGAAGGCAGTGGAGGCCTCAGAGAGCCGGAGCCCGGGCAGCGCTCCAAAGCCGGAGGGGCTGTAGGCGGGGCTGGCGGGGAACGTGCCTGGAGGAGGCGGACCCGGAAGCACAGCAGGGAGGAGGGGGTCTAGGAGAGCCACTCTGGGGAGGAGCCGGAAGGAGGCGGGCCCTAAAGGAGGGCCGAGTGGGTGGTGCTTGAGGTGGGCGAGGCTTGAAGACAGCACCCAAAGCTGTAGTCTGGGGGCAGTGCTAGAGCGATCCCGGAAAGGCGAGAAGCGTCAGGGACTTGACCTGAGTGACTGTCTTCCCTAGCTGCCAAAGCAGAGACTGTGCAGAGGCTGCGGTGAGGGTAGTCTGGGGAGGAGGTGCCACTCTTCCAAAAACATATAGTAATAAGGTTGGTTATATTCAAATAGCTTTACCTTTCTGGGGTGCAGAAGATCTTATTTTCGATCTTGGTAGTAGGCCTCCTTCCTAAACATTTCTCCTGTTCGGAATCTCACGCTTGAATCAGCATTCCAGCCTCTAGGGTCTCCCACTATCACCAGCTGTATGGGTCCTTGTTTTTAGTAATAATGGAAGTAAAAACTAAAGCACACATTTACAGGAAAAAGCTATAGTTAGAAAGTAAGAGAAAAGGCCGAAGGCCAGCTTTTAAGGATTAGCTGGTGGGCTGAGATCCAGGTGATCATTATCTCTATAGGTTTTAGCTCTGGAATCCTCATGGCTGAGGGATAGTTTCTTCCCATGAAAAAATTGCCTCTGTTGTGGTGTCACATGGGTCTGTGCTTTTTCTGGTATCCCGGTGATATCAGGTTTAGACTTCTGGGTTTTAAAGGCCCTGTAAATCCTTTATCTTGATGTCCTCAGTACTAAAGGGAGATGTAAATTCAGGGCCAGTGAACCTGTAGCCAGTTTTTAGGTAGACACTCCCTAAATGATTAACATACCTATATGAAGATTAAGAGATTTGACCAGAAGATTTAAACTAACAAAGGATACAAAATGAAGGTGCTCTGCCTTGCACGTGCAAGAATCCAAGTTTGATCCTCTGAACAACAACAACAAAAAAAGAAATGAAGGTGCTTTTAATTACCTGTTGTGTTTCTGGAGGCCTAAATGAAGTCACAGTTTTTAGCAAAAAAAAAGAAAAGAAAAGAAAAGAAAAAAAAATTGTACTTCTAATATATAACAAGGGTCCAGGAGTCTGCCTGTCCTGTCCCTATAGTGATCTCTGAATGCCTCCCTCTCTCTCTCTCTCTCTCTCTCTCTCTCTCCCTCTCTCTCTCTCTCTCTCTCTCCCCTTCACACACACACACACACACACTCTTCTCCAAAATAGCCACAGGGCTCCTCTGATAGCACAGGAGGATCAGTGCTGTCAGCAGTCATATTTTCCACCACCTCTTCCGACCTGTGATTTCATGATTGTATTCTTCACATCACTTTCCACAGAACCTGCCTGAGAGACAGGATTCCCAAGACTGCAACAGAGTTTGAGCTGAGTGTCGTGTCTCTACCAGACCACCAGTAATGACTACTGTTCTGTTGTTTAACAACCTATCATCTCTCAGCCTTTTGGCAAAAGGAAGACAGAGAGTGACATTAGAGAGCAAGGCCTGGAACATTCTTCCCCCAAACCTCTGTCTACATAGCACCTCTGAGAGGTCTTCCTTAAACATCCCACCTAGCGGGTTGGTCTCTTGTTCTGTCATTTTTTTGTCCATTTGTGTTTTTGTCTGTCTCTACCACTAGAATGGTTCTATGAATAGAAATAGAAAGTTCTATGAGAATTTTTTTAAGTGGGGATTGAACCCAGGACCTCAGGTGTGGTGCCACTGATCTAAATCCCCAGCCTTAGGAGACTTTTTTTTTCTTTTCTTTTTACAGTACTGAGGATTGAACCCAGGGCCTTCGCATTGAGCTACATCCAATCCTCAGCTATTTTTTATTTTTAATTTTGAGAGACACCCAGAAAGCACTGCCATGCCCAACAAGCCCAGGAATTTTTTACTGTTGTGCCCATCACACTGGTTCAGTGAATATTTGAATGAGTGAATCGATCAGTTAATGAATCCAGCCCCTATTAACCTCTTCTGCTGTCTTCCTGGCCACTCTTCACCTCCTTTCTTGTGCCTTCCTTTACCATGTTTGCTTAAATGCACCGCAATGATTTTCATTATTTGGTTTGCTCCCACCTGTCTGCTCACCTACTTCCATTTCATCCTTCAGTGTTCGGCTCAGGAGCCACCTCCTCAGGGAAGCCTTCTCTAACCTCCTTTCAGCCCCACCATCAGGAAGTTGAAGCTCTTAGCCTGTTCTGTTCATAGACTCGGTTAGAAAATTTGTGCAGATGGTGTCCTGTTGCCTGCCGGCACTGAGGATTATGTTCATGTTCTGCAAGGTCCTGCGTGACCTGCTATTCTCCTGAACTGGTCCCCTATAACTCTCCTACTCTGCCCCAGCCACATTTTGGCCTCTGTCCTGTTCATTATTAACAGGCCAAGCATACCACTGCCTCAGGACCTTTACATTTGTTGTTGTCTCTGACTCAAATTCTCTTCTCCCAAAGATTGATGTGGCTCATTCCTTACCTTCATGTCTCAGCTCAAAGATTACTTCCTCTGAGAGACCTTTCCTGGTCCACATTTAAAATAGCGGCGTCCCACACTTTACTTCTCCATACCCAATCCTGCTGGGATTTTCTCCACAGCACTCTCCTCACCTGAAATATCCTCGTGTATATTTATTGTCTCTCTCCCATCCTCACTTCCCACTAGAGTGTGATCTCTGCCAGGGCAGGATATCGTCTGTTTTGCTCACTCTTCATGCCTAAAACAGTAGGCCTTCACTTAACGTTTGCAGGAAGATTGACTGCAAATTCAGCCGAGAAATGTCCAGAAGACTTGTCCAGAAGACTCTCTGAAGCTTATTGTATGAACAGAAATGTTTCTAAGGAAGTATGCTGGCATCACTAGCTAACGTTGATGGAACATTTGCTAGTTGCCAGGCAGTCTGCTGAGCGCTTTTCAGGCTTGTCTAGTTATGATAGAGATACTATTGTAATCCCTCTTGTACAGATGAGGAAACCGTTTCACAAACTTTACCACTGTAATTCAGCTGGTCTAGAGTCCAGCCCCTCCATCACTGTCATGCCTCCTAATTATTAAGAACCTACGGCTGTTGGTCCAGTAAAAGTGAAAAAAAGAAGAGATATTCTTTTATTTTCTGGATAACGCAGTGTAGTATGCTGACTACAATTGCAGCAGAATTTTGTTTTAGCTGTCATGAGGGAAGCTGGCTGGAAGACACAACTTGATTGAGGTTTTGGAGCCGTATAAGAAAAGATTACAGCTAAGTGGAGCCAGAGACCTGAGGAAGCCATTTCTGAAGTTTGACCCACCTCTGGACATGTGAGCCCATACATCTTTATAATTCATTCATGGGTTTTATAACTTGCAACTATTATGGTTTAGATCTAAACTGTCCCACAAAATTCTCCTGGATGTGGAAGGTGACTGAACCGTGGAGTGCCGTACTCACCAGTGAATTCATCCATTGATGAGTTCAGTAGCTGAAGGTGTTATTGGTAAGCGGGGCCTGGTAAGAGGTGGGTCCCTGGGGTGTGACCTGGAACGGTATATTCTTGTCTCCACTCCTCCCTTCTTTCTCCCTCTGCCATCCTATTTCTGCCTTGGAACCAGCTGCACAGACTGAAACTGTGAACCAAAATAAACCTCTTCTTCCTTAAGTTGTGGGTATAGGATATTTCATGATGTCTCAGTGATGCAAAAGTGACCGAGACACTAAAAGAGGTGAATAGGGTTCAACAGGTAGAGATGTTAGTGCCTCACTTTTTTTTTTTTTTTTTGAGACAGGGTCTCACTAGGTAGTTGAGAATGACCTGGAACTCACTATGTAGCGCAGGCTGGTCTCGAACACAGCGATCCTCCTGCCTCAGTGCTGGGGTCACAGGCATGCACCACCACACCTGGCTAATGCCTCACATTTTTATGGGAGGTTAAGCCTCCCGGAGTGCTGGGGTCACAGGCATGCACCACCACACCTGGCTAATGCCTCACATTTTTATGGGAGGTTTGTTTACAGAATGCTGTGACATATTGCAGATGGAACAGCAAACATGATGACAGGAATGTAAGAGATAGGGGTTTCAGGAGAGTAAAATGTGAATTAAGGAAAGTCAACGTAAATAGAACTAGGAACTGGTTTCTACTCAATAATTGAGAACCATTGAAAGTTTTTTTCTAAACAGAGGTTGCTTTAAAATGATAAAGTATTGAGGTTGGAAGAACATTTAAAAGTAATCTGTGGGCCGGGGGATTTAGCTCAGTGGTTCTGCTGCCTGCCTTGCACGCTCAAGGTCCCAAGTTTGATTCCTGGTACCCAAAAATAAAGTGCTAATAAAAGTAATCTGAGGGGCCAGGGATTTACCTCAGTGGTGCCGCCACCTGCCTTGCAAGCTCAAGGACCCGAGTTCGATCCCCGATACCAAAAACAAAAAAATGATTTAGGCCGGGGATTTAGCCCAGTGGTTCTGCCACCTGCCTCGCAAGCTCAAGGTCCCAAGTTCGATCCCTGGTACCAAAAACAAAACAAAGAACTAAAAGTAATCTGATTCAACTGTTGCTGTTGTTTTTCTTTTTGGTTTTTTGAGACAGGGTCTTGCTAGGTAGTTCAGGCTGGCCTTGAACTCACTATGTAGCCCAAGCTGGTCTCAAACTCTTCACAATCTTCTTGCCTCAGCCTTCTGAGTGCTGGGATTACAGGCATATGCCACCACACCTGGAATTCAGCTGTGATTTTAATTCTCTCAACACAAGTCAGTTTTAGTTTTGTTCCCCTTTCATGGTGAGGAAATGTGGTGTGGCCAATGTCTCAGAGATGGTAGGTGAAGGAACCAGGATTGAACTCAGGGCTCTCTGAGCTCCAAAGCATGCATGTAGCTACTTCCTCTGCTCCCACTGGAATTAATTCTGTTCTCAGAACTCACCTTCAATGGGTGAATTCCTCTTCAGTGATTTGACAATGTTATTAATGAGTGCGACCTATGCCTAGGATTAGAAAGATGTATGCGAGGGACAGGAGAGTAAAGGGACCTAGCAGCTATCTTTTTTGAAGGCAAAGAATGAAGACTACTCTGAGGAAACCAGGTACCGTGAGACCAAAGAGGCAGACAGATCCACGATGGCACAGAGTGCAATTTACTGTGGGACGTACATACAGAAGCGAAGTTAAAGGTGGCAGCAAGATCAATGGGTCCCCATGATTTGAGTCAAACGAAGGGGGCTTATGTAGTAGTCAGGACAAAAGTGATTTGTCATCCATACTCGAATGTATCTGGTTTATCTCAAGCTAATATCAAGGCAGCCAAGCATACTCTTGGCATTGATGGCACCATGGTCAGGTGCTGAAGCCCCCACATACCAGTCACGTTTATAGAACTTCAGGGGAGACAGACTAGGGTTACTCAAGGCTGCCCACCCTGCCACAAACCACACTCCTTAGGCAGTGGGTCCTCCACAGAATCTCAGCATATTACAAAATACAGCTTAACACATTCTCTCCCAGGTTCATTTTACATATAGGGAAACTGAGGCTCATGAAGATACAGACATTTCCCTAGGTTCTACAGGAAGTCCTGGCAGGGAAGGACCGTTCTCTCCCAGACTAATGGCACTCTCCCTTCTTGCGCTTCCCCCTCTTTGCTCCTCCCTGACTAGGATAAGGAGCAGCCCTCCTAGCATTGCCTTGGAGCCACAGGGCATAGCCAGGGTTCTCTGTTGCAAATGTTTAAAAAGAGGAGAAGGAAGAAGAGGGTAGCAGAGGAGGAGGAGGAGGAAGGGGAAGAGGAGGGAGGGGAGGAGAAAAGAGGAAGAGAAATCAGACTGTTAGAAAAAGAAATGTATGAGGTGGGCATGGGGAGCTCCCAGAACTGATGGGAGGGCTCAGAAAAAGAAACCTGGATGGAAGCGCAGAGCCTTTCCCCTGGTCCTTGTCATCCCTCTCTGTGTACATGGTTTTCTCCTCAAGGCTGGACACTTGGCTGCAGCAGCTGTCACCACTTAAATCTTTCAGCTGCTCCACCAATGACTGAGGCGTTCTCCTTTTAGTCCTAAGGACCCAGTTTCAGGGAGGGACATTGGTCCAACATAAATAGGTGTCCGTCCATGGACCAATAATCTATGGCTGGATGGCCAGGTGCTGTGACTGGCCCAGCTTAAGCAAAATACCACTTCTTATCTCCCACCACCACCACCTTTTGGTACTGAGGATAGAACCTGAGGCCTTCACACTGAGCTACATCCCCAGACCTTTTCTATTTTTTTATTTCGAGACAGGGTTTACCAAGTTACTGAGTTGTCCATGCTGGGCTCAAACTTGTGATTCTCCTCCCTCAGTCTCTCACAGTGTTTGGATGACAGGCGTGCACCACCACACCCAGCTGTGAAATACACGCTTGACCAATTATTGTGAATGGAGAGGCGGGAAATCCAAGGAGATCTCGGCAGCCCAACGAGACCCAAGAAATCAACCAAGGGGAAAGAATACTTCTGATAAATGAAGTTCATGATTCTGGGCAGATTAAATAATGGATTTTTTTACTATACCTACCCTAAAGCCACCCACTAATACATTCTCACTGCCCAGCTCTCATCATTTCTCCTCTACTCAGAACTCTTCAGTGGCTTCTCATTGCCATGCCAACAGCATGGATCAAAAACCCAGATGCCTGCAGGGGCCACAAAGCAGGTTAAAAGCAAGACAATAGGGCATGGATGGCACTGCAGTGAGCTAGACAGTGCATGCCACTTAGATAGGGGTAGGACCCAGGTGCGGAGATGCAGGATTTTTCAAATCTGGATTTTCACGTAAAATCTCCCAAACTTTAAGTACTGGCTCAAACACTTTAAAATAATTCTGTGTAAGCCAAATAAATTATGTCTTTAGGCCAATTCTTGTAGTCTGTGGCCTGAAAATTTGTAATCTTTGGCCTTTCAGGTTAAGGCCTGTAATTAGACACCTTTGGGGTCTGTTTTAATTTTCTATTGCTATATAACAAACCATCCCAAACTTTAGTGACTTATAACAATTTGTGACATCTCATAAATTTATGGGTTCTTCTGCCCTATGTAGTGTTGTCTGGGAAAAGCTGCCTCCTATCTCCACCCCTTCATGTTCCAGTATTTCTAGGACCAGGTGCTAATCCTGTCTCCTCCTTTGAAGTCTGCCTTTTCTCCCTTGCCATGCACATAGCCACTGGCTAAGTCTAAATGAGATGTTTCGCCCCCCTGGCTTGGTTGCCCTTTTATTATTGACCATCAGAGCACACATCCAGTTCACCTACGACCAAGGTCTGTCTTAACCATCTGTATAGCCTTCCCACACAGGAAGGGCTCACACATACTTCCTGTTCTTTCTCACAGGAAGTTCTCACAAGCACTCTCAGGTTGGACTGAAATGAACTCACCCTTGGAGATGCAGTCTGGCTTGCCCATTTTATAGTTAGAGAAATGAAGCCTGCAGAGGGAATTCATAACATTGTGTACACTGAAAACTCCCATCGAAGGGATTGCAGAATAGAGCAGAAGTCCTGACATCTTGACTCCTTATAGAGCACAGGTTAAACTCAGTGTTTAATCCTTATCAACGTGAATGTCTGGGACTTGCACAGAAGACATTTCTCATTTAGGTGCATGCATTACCAAGTCTTAGCCAGAAGCCTGGACCTCCCCAGTGTTCAGGAATTGATGACAGTAAAGCCCAAACTCCAATGAACAGGCTCAGTTCAAACCCTAACCCTGCCACCTGCAGGATAAACTCCTCAGGCTCTAGGACCCCAGTTTCCTCTCTGTAAAGTGGGCATGTTACATTTACCTTGAAAGTTATGTGAAGACTAGAAACAGTATATGCTGTATCCCCCAACACCTAGAAGGTGCTCAGGAAATAGCTCTTGCAATGATTGTTATTGATGATGAAAATGAACAACAGTTCTGACTTTTCAGAAGGGAGGAAAATCATTCCTGAGACTCATCTCTTGGAAAACACATATCCATATTTTTTTCTTGAACAAGTTCTTTTACTAGGAAGGAAGAAAAAAGTAAGGAAAGGAGGGAGGGAAGAAGGGAAGGAAGGGAGAAGGTTTGGCAAGTTGTGACTGTCCCTAGCTCTACCTGAGCCTTCCTCTGCCATTCTCACCCCCATGTCAGGTCCATCGCTCTGCCATGCTGAGCTTAGGCCATGCACACACCTGTTGGTCAGAGACACCCCCCCACCTCAGCCAGAAGGGAAGAAAGTGCATGAGGCAGAAGCAGGAAACGCAGGACACCAACAGAGCAGGCCTGAAGTCGAGTCCCTACCCTGTGACTGTGGGCTGGGGCTCCAAGTTACGGAGGAAACTCTCCTGATGCGGGCCTCCTTCCTTGCTGGCTCAGCCCTCAGAGCCCTTTCTCTGATCTCTGCCTTGCCCCTGGGTCTCCACATTAGTAGACTCCAAAAAACAGGCTGGCATCTTTAAAGTGTAGTTTCATTAAGCAGGGAGCAGATGATTCTACATCTTTCCTCCCAACGTGTCCTCACTAGGGCCTTGAAGCTTCCTAACAAGGGGGCACCTCCTCCCACACTCCCGTGACCTTCTTCTGCCCCCCATTGCATCCATGAGTGGCACTGCCGAGATCAGAGGCGGCAGTGTTAATTGAAATTGACATTAAGGGCTGACTTGCTCAAGCAGAGGCACATTACATGAAATATAAACGAGGAAGGCATTACATCTGTGGCATTTGTTTTAATGAGGAAAATCATTTCTGAAGCATCTTATTCAAAAAGGATTGAGTGCCCAGGGAATGAGAAATACATGCAGACTTCCACTCCCACCCCGCTCTCAGTGATCAGAAGAGTCCCACATACACCTCCACAGGCTTCTTGATCAACTTTGCTTCGACCTGGTCTCCCAGCTACATTTCTAAAGGTGTCACCCATTGCACTTGCGTTCATTTTCTCCATTTGCTCCTCCAGATCCACTTTTCCATATTACTTTAAGAATCAGAGCCAGGGCTTTAACTCGGCACCACTCCTGCCTTGCAAGCACAAGGTCCTGAGTTTGATTCCTGGTACAAAAAAAAAAAAAGCTGAGAATTTGTGGCCAATGCTGGTCCCAGTTCTCATTTGCTCTCCTCCGGGAATCTTAGACCAGGTAGGTACCTGAAAACTTTTGAATTCAACTCGAGGACTCTGATGGCACCTGACCCAGGCCTGGCCAATCAGGACGTTCCACCCCACCCCACCCCACCCACCACTGGCTCCTCCAGGCACAGACAACCATGCGAATCCCTTGGATGGGCACCATGGGTTAAAACCTGGTCTAGTGTCTGAAAGCCTGATTGTGCCAGGCAAAACTGCCAAGCAAAGGCGAAATCAGATGTGGGCTGGTTCATCAGGAGGGAGTAGTAGTTCAAAGTGCAGGGACTCAAGGATTATCAAATTTCACCCAGCGGTGAAGGTGTAGCCTCCTTTCCTCTAGCCTTTGGTCAGACACCATGAGAACAATAGTGGCCAATGAACCACGCTCCCAGGCATTCACACTCTTATGTGGCCTCCTGCAAGTGGACTCAGGCTCGCCCACGTGAGGCACCCTGATCAGTGGACCTCAGCAAGCATGACACAGGCAGAGACTTCTTTTGGGCCTGCACACCAGGCTTGTCCTCTTAGAGTACTCATTCCTAGGACCCATGAACATCTATGCAGGATGTCTAGCCGCCCTGCTGGTGAGAGCACACAGAGGGAAGAGGCCCAGAGCTGCTGTGGGAGAATCAGAAGCCAGCTTCTCAGCTGAGCCTGACCCTTGGCCAACCTTACCAGCCGAGTGCCACCACGACAGTGATCACCCACAAGGTCAGTCAAAAAACCGCACTTGAGCCCAGTCAAGACCGAATATCCGTAAGCAAATCAAATGGCTGTTTTTTGAAACCGCCATGTTTTGGAGTGCTTTATTACGTAAGAAAAGCAGTCATATTCCATGATGTTTCCTAGCTACACAGAATTCTCACAACTCTTTCAGTTCTAAGAGAGTAGATTTTTTTTTTACTCCATTATACTACTTTTATTTTTGCACATTGTCTCTCAGTTATCCACAAACATGTTTATATTACATAGCTGTAATTCATGGGTGTAATTTTTTCTTTTTTTGTAATTGAGAGTGAATGGGATTATTACTCTTGTTTGTATAGGTGGAGAAGCTGAGGACCCAGAGTGGAAAGGAATTAACACCCACTAAGCACTGACTGCACTGAGTGTAGAGGTGCATTACCTGGCTGAGGTGGGAAGATCACAAGTTTCAGGTCAGCTTGGGCAACTTATAAGATCCTGCCTCCAAAAGTGGGGTGGGAGCTAGGGAAAATTTAGTGCAAAGGTACTGGGTTCAGTCTCCAGTGCTGCCACCCCCCAAAAGCACCTACTGTGAGCCAGTAGACACTTTACAGCAATATATAACAGTGAAGGGCCCAAACCCTCCAGTAGCTCTGCCACTTACAAGCTGTGTATCCCTAAGTACTCCTTTACCCCTCGCAGCCTCGGCTGACACACTTCTAACAGAAATCATGTTGTTTTAGTCTTTCAAGGCTATAATGGGGATTAAATTGGAAAATGCACAATGTGGCAGATATTTTAAATTGGTTGCCTATCAACTATTTACACAGCCTCCCTTCCCATGAAAGCTAGCTGGATTACCAGTGCGCTCTAGAAGATAAGATTGGCCATGTGATAAAGTTCTGGCTAGTGAAATATACAAGTGGAAGCTGCCCGGTGTTCTCAGCAAAGGTTGTAGTAACAGACTCAGTTGGCATTGTTCAGCCTTTTGCACTTTCTTCCCTCACCCTCTATTTTCCCCCTCAGGTCCCCATGTCCTACCTGGAACACAGATGTAATAGACAGAGCCACAGCAGCCATCTTGAAACCTTGAAGACAAAAAAAAAAAAAAAAAAAAAAA
>NW_022900934.1:24688007-24717497 GCF_012274545.1 Fukomys damarensis
AAAAAAAAAAAAAAAAAAAAAAATTCACTCAATAAGGATGGCAAAGCAGAAATAAAGAGACTAGGTTTTCCAGACTTCTTGCTACATAAGATAAATAAAAAAATAAAGCCTTCTTTGTTTGTACTGCTGTTACTTTTGCTTTTTTGCTTCTTACTGCCAAACACATTTCTGAGTCAGACAGCATAATATCTGGTTCTATGTAAGGTTTGATAAAGGTTACTTTGCTTGTGTACCTTTTATGATCATAACCACCTATTCTGGGCATATTACTATGCTCAGTTTAGGAGTAAGAAAGGTTGCACTTCTTCCCAGGGCAGATGGGTGGTCACAGTAACAGCAAGCATCATTCAGAGCTGGTGCCATTCTAAATGTTTTAATATATTAATTTGCTTAATCCCCACAGCAGTTCATGAGGAAAGTGCTATTACTCTTCCCACCTAGATGAGGAAGCAGTCAGAGAGGTTAAGTTGCCCAAGGTCATACAACTAACAAGCAGCAGGTTCGGGATGCAAATTCAGCATCCTTAAGACAGTATGTGGTTGTGTGTGTGTGTGTTTGTGTGCGCAGTGGTGCATGCCTGTAGTTCCAGGTACTCAGAAGTTTTAAGGCAAGAGACTCACAAGTTCAAGGCCAACCTGAGCTCTTTAGTGAGACTGACTCAAAATAAACGAAAAGGGTTGGGAATGTAGCTCAGTGGTAGAGCCTATGCTTAGCATGTGTAAGGCCCTAAATTCAATCCCAGTACAGCAAGAAGGAGCAGGGAGAGCAGGAAGGGGAGGGGAAAGGCAGAGAGAGGATGACGGAAGTTAAATGACTTAGCCACACAGGGGGAGGTGGTGGCAGGATTTGAACCCAGGAAGTCTGGCTGACTCCAGATCCATATCAAAGAGAAATCCTCATGAGCGGAGGGCTGCAAAGACCTGAAGTGTTGAAGAGTCAAACTGTGTGTGCACCCTGAGACTCTGTGACTAGACAAGACAGAAGCCAAGAGCCACACTTAAAAGCTGCTGCCCTATGCAGATAAAGAATCCAAGGCTCAGAGAGGGAAAGTGACTCATTCAAGGTCACCCAACTAAGCAGAAGGATTGCTGGGACTGGCACCCAGCTCTATTCCATGACTAGAGGCGTGCAGAAGGAGGGAGGTGCGCTGTTCATCCTTGATCACTATGCACCTTGGAGAGACACACAGGCAGTGAGGGACAGCCCAGCAATTACATGAATTAAGAGGACATTAAATGGCAAAGGCACACAGTCACATCCAGTGCTCTGACAGCCTTACCAGGGGCACGGACAGCAGCCCCTCACTCCCTGGCTCTCCACGAAAGCGCTTGATTGTCCAAGAGAAGATAACCGCACTGCTACCCAGCTCTGGATGAAGCTGCGATAAACTGACTACAATTAAATGACTTAGATCTTGGGAGGGAATGGGCCCCTGGCAGAGAAAGACAGAGTGGAAATACAACAAATATTTTTTCACATCTTTTATGTGCCCAGCACAGTGCTACATGCTTCAGACATGGCAATGATTAAACCAGGCAAAGGTCCCTGTCCTGGTGGAGATTATAGTTGCTGGGGGATTAAACTGCCCTCTACAATTCATAGGCACAAAAGAATTCTATGTTCTTCATTTTCTGTAAGTGATTGTTTTCTTGTTCGTCCCTTATTTTCTTTTACTGATAAAGATATAAGCCTGATTATTGATTATAACCCAGTCTTTCCCAGTTTAAAACAGTGTCACGTAGGTAAATGTTTTGTATATTTTTCTCCCCTTGGTGCTAGAGATCAGACACAAGGATTTGTGTATGCTTAGGATGTGCCCAGCTGCTAAGCTGCACCCCCAGCCCCTGTGGAGTCAAAAGTTCATCTTACTGTGTCCCCAACCCATTCCTGTCCTCCAGTTGGTTTATGGGTGTCAACTTGTCCCCACGTGGATCCTTAGGCCATCATCTGGGAAGGTTACCTGAGAGGCCAGGGAAGGCACACACACATCCCGCCACGTACAGACCACCCTCCCTCTCCACTGACTCATGGTGGAGTTGAGAGACCCCAGCATATCATGAGTCACAGGAATGCAAACCCATCTGTTGCTGTGGCTGTCAATGCCCAGCCTGTGTCTTCTCAGCACTGCAAAGATGATTGCTGCAGCTGTGGCCCTGCTGAGGGCTTTTTCCTGGCCATAGGCTTGAGCTCGGCCCACTCACTAGACAAGATAGAATGGAGATGTAAAAGTATCTGCCATCCAGTGAGAGGTGGGGAATTCACAGTGACCCCCATGTCCTTTCCCATCATACGGGGTAACTCTGAGGAGTGTTCCTGACTGTCTCTCAGAGCCCCTTGTGGAATTAAGCCCCAGATGCCCATAGCAGCAAATTACTTTCTCTCCCTGTCTTACTGCCTATTCAAATTGTGTTCCTAAGCTCATCCCCCAAATAAACTACTTGGTCTCAAATTTTTGTTCTAAGATGCGTGTCTGAGGGAGCCCTGAGACACCATTTAATATTTTTAAAATGTCATATCCATTATATATTCTATTGGGAGGTGACCTACAATAAACATGGTAGAAGCCCCTTCATATTATCAAAACAGATATTCAGTCTGTCAATTAAAAATATTACTTCAAATCCCAGTACCTTGGGAGGCTCAGGATTGCAAGTTGAAGCCCTTAATGCATTAGCAAGACCCTGTCTCAAAATAAAAGAATTTTTTAAAAGGCTTGG
This sequence comes from Fukomys damarensis, assembly GCF_012274545.1. Classification (NCBI taxonomy): domain Eukaryota; kingdom Metazoa; phylum Chordata; class Mammalia; order Rodentia; family Bathyergidae; genus Fukomys; species Fukomys damarensis. Next base: position 24,690,725 of record NW_022900934.1, read on the forward strand.
ATATAATTCAGTGTAAAGATGCTTGGTTCAGTCCCCAGTACCACACACACAGTTTAAGATAAGTATACCCTTAGGTGTCAATTTTTTTTTTTTTTTGGTTTTTTGAGACAGGGTCTCGCTGACATAGTTGAGACTGACCTGGAACTCACTAGGTAGTCCAGGCTGGTCTCGAACTCACAGCGATCCTCCTGCCAGTTATCCCAGTAGCATTTAACCTGCCCCGGATGCTGACCCACAAGGATCAAACCCAGATGGCTGCCAAAGACAGTGTGAGAGGGAGCTAGCTGCCTCGCAGAGTAGAATTATTTTATAGCAAGATCACCAGATGTCAGTTCAGGAGGACTTCCAGTACCTATGGGCCTCCTACGGTGCAGACTGGGGAAGGGATGGCCACACACCTTATAGCCCTCTGAGTAGCTCTTCTGTTCATACGCTTTAAAGTGAATGCAAGGTTCCCAGTAATTACTCCAGCAGCCAACTTTATTCTGCAATGATTAATCCAGGCCATGAACATGTGACTCAGGCCAGACCAATTAAAGACATTACCTGGAGCTTTTAGCGCCAAAGGTGAGGAAAAAAATGTTCTCTATACTCTAGCACTAACTCTAGTTACTAAATCCAGAGGCTGTGATTCTGGAATTTCTGGAGTCCATATTCCTCTCCCCAGGAGAAAAATCCATCAGCGGTAGGCAAGAATGGCTTCAACAAGCAAAGAGCAGTAGAAAAAACAAGGGCCTGATGGAAATTGGATATCTGAATCCAGGCAGCCCTGAGACCAGTTCTACCCTCCATGTCAATAGTTCGGCTGTGTGAACCAGTAAATCCCCTTATCTGGCTCAAACCAGTTGTGGGTGGGTGTCTGTCATGTCCAGCAAAGAGCCTGGAGCAATACAAATATCCCTAGCAATGGATGAGGAGACTTCAGGTGGGCTTCCCAGGAGGGAGATGTTCACAGGCAGGGGCTGGACAGGGGACAAGAGAGAGGGACAGGGCTGCAGAGAGCTGGCTGCTGACCATATTGTCTTTTGGTATATTAGAAATACCTTCCAGGGATTCCTAGGAGTACACATAGCCACTCCTTAACTCCTCTTCTCCCTCTCTCTCTCTCTCTCTCTCTCTCTCTCTCTCTCACACACACACACACACACACACACACACATGATAAAGAGGGGGAAATGTAACCATAGCACAACATTCTGAGTGAGGTGCTGTGCTGAGTAACCTCTTTGTAAAACCCATTCCCTGAGTTTATTCTCTTCTGCCAATATAAGGCAGCAAAGAAAATAGATGTTTAAGCTATTGTTCTGACTCATATTATCTCTCTCCTTTCTGAATCATTTCTAAATTAATTTATTACCTTTATAACCTTATATAACCATAAAAACTGGAACAAAGCCGTCGTTTATGAGGAATTGCACAATATGTGTCTCTTCTCAAACAGAAGGTCTCCTGTGTGTGAAAAAGCCTGAACATAACGCAGTGGGGTTATTGTCAAGACCTCCAAGAGCCAGCCCCGGCCTGATGGGCAGCGGGGGGAGCTTAGAGACATAAACACCAAGGCAATGTTTCCTTTCTTCTTTATTACTGGAAAGTGTTGATGAATTGAGAAAACTAAGTACTGTATGAATTTTTCCAGAGCCTATTCTGGGATGCGGTGGTGGGTGGGGGCTATGGTGTGAATAGTCATCATTTGAGAGTGAATTGTACTTCGGTACTTTGGGGTGGAGGAAAGAACATAGGGAAGACTTACAAAGAAAACTTGAGGACCTCTATGAGTAAAAACTGCTAAGTGAAACCATGGGCTTTTGGTAGATGGTAGATTAGATTGATGCCAGGAACATTTCCTCCCTTGTCTGCCACCTCCATGGGTGGAGCATAAATTCTTGCCACTTGAGCTTGGCCAAGAGACTTCCTTTGGCCAATGGAATAGCACCAGACATGAAGCAGAAAGGCCCAGAATATGTTTGCACAGTTGGGCATGATTTCTTGCAGTTCCATGTTCTCTGATAGCTAAAGACAGTAGGTCCTGTTTAGACATTGGCTCCAGGGGGAAGATGGGATACGCACAGAAGGAGCCTCCCAGAGAAGTGGAGATTGAAGCAGAACCACCACACTGGCCAAGAAATTCACGACACGAAACTGAATGCTTGCTGTCACGTGCCACGGAGAGACTCAGCTTGATCACTGTGCAGCATGACCACGGCAATAGCCCATTGGCACAGGCCGTCAGTGTGATTTCTCTCAAATGTGCAAACTGGAAAGGCCCAAAAACATTTGGAGTATTTTACTATTAAAAGTTAAACTACTAAAGTGAGCCATTTGTTCACCTTTTATTACTTTCTTATTATTAAAGTGGAATCGAGATGAACCTGTAATACCTCACCACCAGTGTTTTACTGACCTTTGGCTTTTAAGAGCGGAGGAAAGAATGGTGAAGATCTAGCTCTGGGATCTCATCACCTATCTGATCTGGGCCCTGGAGTTTGTGACGGAGATACCATGGCCCCGAGCATCTGTCTCTGTGTTCTTAGGTGTCCATGAATGCAAGGCCCTGACTGCCCTTGACCCAGGGCAGTCACCAGAGTTGTGTTTGCAGCAGGAACCTTGAGGCTTGGTGCTGCTTATTGCAAAGCAGTCATTTCCCCCAGCTCTGTATTCCTCTCCCCTGACCAAGCTTATTTTGCAGGCAGATCCACCTGTATCGCTTCCTTGGGCAGCGTGGGGCATCTGGGTGCACCTGTGCGCTGTCTACTCTTTCTCTGTGAGGAATACAATTCCTAGGAGTCTGTATCTTTTGCCAGCTTCCATGAAACAGTCTAGATGATGAATTTGCAACTAGTGAAAAGTTGCGGGTCCTTCACAGTTCCTGACATGGGTCACACCCCATGACTGCTAACTGTGCGGGAATGAAGTTTCTGAACACCTTCAGAGAAAAGAGGGTTTTGCTGAGTGTGGTGGCACATCCTGGTAACTCCAGAACTCAAGAGGCTGAGGCAGGAGGATTGCTGTGAGTTCAGGGCCAATCTGAGCTCCATAGTAAGTTTAAATTCAAGTCTGAACTACATAGTGCGATCCTGTCTCAAAAAATGAGTGCTGTTCGATCCCTGGTAGCAAAAAAAGAAAAAAAAGAGTGCTGGTGGGAGAAAGTGCTGGGGCAATGCATAGAGATAATCTGGAAAAGGGAACCTCTTAGCTTTGCAAATGTAAAAATTAGAAGAGACCTTTGTGATCAGAAGAAAAGCTTTGTACAGTAACTCCTAGTAGAAGATGTATCTCCAATGGGTCATTAAATAATTTTAATTGATAAAAAAAATGGGAAATATATTTTTAAATTTTAATAGCAACTGTTTCTAATATGTGTTAGAAAAATACTTTAAAAGCTTTGCCTTTTAATTAATTTATTTTTTTGAGACAGTCTTGTTATGTTGCCCAGACTAGCTTTGAACTCCTTGGTAGTAGGAATCCTTCTGCCTCAGCCTCCTGAGTAGCTGGGACTATAGGTACATACCACTGTGCCCAGCCAAAAATTGTCCTCTTTAAGGGCAACTTTAAATGAAAACCTTAAAAATGTAAATAAAGGGCAACCCATTCCAGACCCCTCCTGTCTCTCAGGAACAAGCTATTTTTATTCTCCATTCCTATTCCCCGTAAATTTTCCTATTCTTAAGAAAAAATAAATAAATAAAATACAAGCATATATAAGTTTAGGCTGTGATTAACTGCAAGTGTGTGTGTGGGGGGTGCTTTGTAAATGACTCAAGCCATAATAACTGAATGTAATAATCTCACATAACTAAAAGACTGGATTTTCCAGTTATCTGTTGCTGTGTAACAAATCATCCCACTTACTAAATAAATCAAAAACAGTTTTATTCTGCTCACAGTTGCTGAGGATTGGGAATGCAGACAGGGCACATTGAGGATGACTTATTTTTGTTCCATGATGTTCAGGGCCCTAGCGAGCAAAACGAAAATGGCTAAGGGCTGGGATCACCTGAAAATTCTCTCCTCCACGTCTGGTGCAAGGGCTGATTGTGACCCACAGGCTGGATTCAGGGGGGACTGTTGACCACAGCACCTACCCAACACTTCTTGTGGCTTGGGTTTCCTCCTAGTATGGCACCCACCGGGTCTTCCAACTTCGTGCTTAGTGGCTCAGGGGTTCCAAGAGCAAGAATGCACAGCAAGGCAGCAGCCATATGATCCTTGGTGATGCAGTCTCTGAAATCACACTGTATCACTTCTGCTGTATTCTATTGGTCAAAACAGTCAGAAGCTCAACCAAATTTAAAAGAAGGGGGCATAGACACAGCCCTGTGATAGAAAGGACAGTCATCCCTCAGTACCCATGGAGAACACCAAAATATGCAGCACTCAACTCTGTTATAGAGAAGACATAGTGTCTGTAAATAACCTTTATACAATGTCCCATATACTTTACCATATACTTTATTTATTTATTTGTGTGGGGGGGGTACCAGGGATCAAACTCAGGACCTTGCACTTGCAAGGCAGGTGCAGCACCACTGAGCTATATCCTCAGCCCACTGATTTAAAACATCTCTAGCCTATTTACAATATCTAATACCAGGTAAGTGCTATAGTATTGCTTAGGGGATAATGACAAGGGAAAAAGTCTGTACATGTTCAGTACACATTTTTTCCTCAGGTATTTTTGACCCATGATTGGTTGGATCCATGAATGTGGGATACACAGATTCAGAAGGCCAACTGTATATCAACGAATATACAGGGCTAACAAAGACTTAAGTTTCCAAATGACCTGCAGCTGGTGGCTTTAAATATATCATAAAAAATAAACTAGAAATATTAATACTTAAGATGCTGCCTGACACTGACTCTAAAGCGTTCCGAAAATTGCTTGTTAGGGTTATTTAATCTTTTCAGATTTTTTTCCCACACATATACCAAATATATAGATATTTAAGATTACTGCACACAGATGAGATAGTATACAATTTTATATCTTTGAAAAACTACAGTGTGGATGGCTCTTCAAATCTGTCTATAAAATTATCTCTTTTAAAAGTCTTTTCATGCTGAACGTGGCAGTGTATACCTGTAATCCCAGTATTCCAGGAGGCCGAGGTAGGAGGCTCTTACATTTGAGTCCCACTTGGGCAATTTAGCAAGACCCTGTCTCAAATTTTTAAAATTATTAAAAAGGGCTGGGGGTGTAGCTCAGTAGCAGAGCACCCCTGGGTTCAATCCCCCAATATCTGAAAAAATTATTGTATAAAACTTCAAGTCTATATAACAGCAGAAGGAATCGTATAACAAAGACCCACGAGCCCATCACCCAACTTTAATGATTAACAGCTTATGGCCAGTATGGCTCCATCTCCACTCACCCACATTTCCTCTCCTCCCATATTATTTTAAAGCAAATCTCACACATCATATGATTTCATTCATAAACACCTTGGTGTGCCTTCGTGTGCCTACCTTCTCTCTACCCCTTTCTCCTCTCTCCCTCCCTCCTCTTTTCCTTCCTCTCTTAGTGGTAAGGGCAATACCTGATTGCTGTCAAGAAATATCAACATTATAGACACAGGCAACATGGAAAATAAATATTGCTCATAGCTACAACCTCTAGAGACAACAGCTATTAACATAATCTTAGTGACTATCCCTCTAGATCTCTCTTTATGCATGTGCTAGCATATGTTAATATTTTTCAAAATAAAAATAGGTACATTGTTTTGCAATAGGAATATTTCATTTAGCGATAAGTCTTAGGCCTCGATCTACTGCAGTAAAAGGTTCTGGTTCTTCCTGAGACGATGGGGAGGAGAAGGGTGAGTTCTGGTGTGAGAAGCCAAGGCGCTTACTTAGGAAAGCCAGCCTTTCCACCATCAACACCCCCGACAGTGAGTTTTTTTTAGTTAATTTGGATCAGCTCAGGGTGGAAAAATTATGGCTGCGTTTTGAGAGGCCGTTCTGAGCTGGCTCTTTGAGGAATAGCAGAGATGCAGGTAGAAAAAGACAGGCTTTTTACCTAACAGGCTTACTACATAGTCCCTGCAAATAAACCTGGGCTAGGATTCTGGACACCTAAGCTTCTTGTTATGGTTTATATCTAGATGTCCCCTAAAATTTCATGAAATCAAATGAAACAGGCTTACTACATAGTCCCTGCAAATAAACCTGGGCTAGGATTCTGGACACCTAAGCTTCTTGTTATGGTTTATATCTAGATGTCCCCTAAAATTTCATGAAATCAAATGCAGACCTTTTGAAGGTGATTTGGTTTAGGGGACTTATTGCTGACTTGCTGTAAGCCTGGTCAGAAGAGGCAAGTCGCTGCGAGTATGACCTGGGAGATTTTAACCGCCTTCCCAGCTCCTCTCTTGATTCTCTCTGCTTTCTGGATGCCATGAAGTAAGCAGCTTGCCTCCCCAGCAGGCCCTTCCTCTCAGCTGTTCCTGCCCTGGAGCTAGGTGGCTAGGACTAAAACCTCTGCAAACTGTGAGCCAAAATAAACCTCTCCTCCTTTAAATTGTGGGTGTTGGGTATTGTATCTTCTCTAGGAGAAAGGTGATTGAGACATTTCTTGACTGTCCTTTGTAACCTTTATTACCATTCATTTGTTGAGACATTTCTTTTCCAAATAGGTGACAAGGGCAGGGAACTGATCATTTTCTCTCTCTCTCCTTTCTCCTCCCTTTTTCTCCTTTTGTGCTGCTGGGGATCAAATCCACATTTGCCAGGGATCTTCTTATCTATTAGTTCATATTAATTTTACAAAATCTGGAGCTTCAGCAAGGTATTTGCATGCACACATAAGCTGTGTCTGATCATGGCCACCTCTCCATTACCCTCCCTGTCAAGCGTCTTCTTAATAGGTGATTTTATTAGTCATAAATTTGGAAAAGAAGAAAGAAATATATCACTATTTGGAAAAGAGGCTTATGTAATTGGAAATATCAAGAGAATCAATTGAGAAACTGTTGCAAACAATAATAGAATTCCATAGAAAATCACAGTCAAGGATTAACAAACATCAACTACTTTCACAAATGTGAACAACAACCAGCTAAAAAGCTTAATGCAAGAGGGCCGCAAGAGGGCCGGGGATTTAGCTCAATGGCTCCACCATTTAGCTCAATGGTTCCTGCCTCACTAGCATAAGGTCCTGAGTTCAATCCCTGGTACCCACCCAACCCCCAAAAAAAAGAAAGAAAAGAAAAGGAAAAGCTTAATGCAAGAAAATAGCCCATTTACAATAGCAACATAAAAACACCAAACATTCAAATTGTAAGGAAACTTAAATATTTCTCTACAAAATATTTAAGAAAAAAGGCATCGGATCAAGAAAACCTTGCTAAGCATGGTGGTATATGCTTGTACTCTCAACTACTGAGGCAGTAGGACTGCAAGTTTGAGGCCTTGCTGGGCAGTTTAACAAGACCTTGTTTCAAACATAAAGAAATAAGGCCAGGCATAGTGGTGCACGCCTATAATCCCAGCACTCGGAAGGCTGAGGCAGGAGGATCGCTGTGAGTTCGACACCAGCCTGGACTACATAGTGAGTTCCAGGTCAGTCTCAACTACATAGTAAGACTCTATCTCAAAAACAAAACAAAACAAACAAAAAATAATAATAATAAAGAAAGAAAGAAGGGCTGGGGATTTAGTTCAGTGGTTCCACCACCTGCCTCACAAGTGCAAGGTCCCAAGTTCAATCCCTGGTACCAAAAATAAATAAAAATAAATAAATCTGAGGATATAGCTCTTGCAAAGACCCTGGGTTCAATCCCCAGTACGGCAAACAAATAGGAAAAATAAAAATAATAAAGAAAAAGAAAACCTTAAAATTCTATCAAAGGGCATAAAAGTTTTGAACAAGTAGGAAAGCATATCATGTTCTTGGATAATTAAATAATGTAAAGATATTATTTTTTCCCTAGATTTATATCTACATGGAACCTTATGGCAATATATTTTTGTTTCTTTGTTGTTGTTGTTTTGCTTGTTTTAATTTTGAAGCAGGCTTTCACTATGTAGTTCAGGCTGGCCTCGAAGTCAGGGTGACCCTCCTGCCTCAGTCTTCCAAGTGCCAGAATCACAGATATGCATTACCATGCCTGGCTCCTGATGACAATATGAACACCAACATTTGTTTTTAATGAAATAAGTCTATATAAAATTTTATAGGAAAAATAAATGAACAAGGAAAAGAATGAGAATAGTTAAATTTAATATATGACTATAAGAATTAAAATGGTGCTGTATTCATGAATAGATGGAAGACTAAACAGGCTAAAAAGCCCAAAATATACTCAAATATATATATGATATAAGATAGAATATTTAAAAAAAATAGTGGGACAATTGGGTAATCCTATGGGTGAAATAAGTTAAATCCATCCTTCAGTCTCTTCAACAGGAAAATTTCTACCTATATTAAATATTTAAATAAGAAAGTAAAGATAATGAGAAGAAATGAGGGAGAATCCTTTACTTACAAGGCATGGAAAATACCAGTTTATAATTTGAAATTCAGATACACATTTGACAAAAAAATAACAACAAAAAACTTCTACATAGCAAAAATACCAAAAACAAATTTAAAAAACAAACAAAACCTGTCTCATACATGCCTACAATCCCAGCCCTCTGGGAGACTGGGGCAGAAGGAGTGCAAATTTTAGCCCAGCCTGGGTAATTTAGCAAGACTCTGTCTAAAATAAAATATAGAAGGGATTGGGGATTGTAGCTCAGTACAAAGGCCCTGGATTGAATCCTCAGTACCACAAAAATAAATAAATACACAATGACAAGTAACAGAAATTTCACTCAACTCACATCATAGACAAATAGCTAATTCCCTAATGTGTAAAGAACTCCAGGAATTCAAAAAGAAAAACACAATCCAATATTAGAATAGGCAAATGTTAAAAACAAATGAGTCACAGAAAAGAAGAATATGATGTTCGATATTACTAATAACAAGGAAAATGCAAACTAAAACACTAAACTGCCACTTTTCCCCTCTGATGGGCAAAAACCCTAACATTACTCTCTGTTAGGGAGGAGAAGGAATCTCATGGGTCACAGGTGAAGAGAATGAAGAGTATGGAAATGCAAGGGGATTTGAAATCTTCAAAATTTAAAATGCCTGTGCTCTTGCCAGGTGTGGTGGCGCATGCCTGTAATCCCAGCACTCAGGAGGCTGAGGCAGGAGGATCACTGTGAGTTTAAGACCAGCCTGGGCTACATAGTGAGTTCTAGGGCAGTCTCACCTACATAGTGAGACCCGGTTTCTAAACACCAAATAATAATAATAATAATAATAATAATAATAATAATAATAATAATAATAATAATAAATGCCTGTGCTCTTTAACCAAATAATTCCATTTCTGAGGATATACAATAGTAACATTTAACCATCAGTGTGAAACAAGTACCACACAAGGTTATTCACTGTGGCATTGTTCATAAAGACATGATTATAAAAAAACCTAAGTGCTCATTAGGAAATGATTAAATACATTGCAGAATATTCACACAATGGCACACAGGCATAGAATGCGTGAAAGCTGGGTCTGGTGGGCACATCTATCATTGTAACTACTCTGGTGGCTGAGGCAGGAGGATCACAAGTTTGGGGTCAGCCTGCACAATTGAACAAGACCTTATATCAAAATAAAAAAATACAAAAAGGGATGAGGTTGCAGCTCAGTGGTAGAGTATTTGCCTAGCACGTGTAAGGCCCTGGGTTCGATCATATATATATCAGGCACTCAGGTCATACACAAGTCTCCAGGCGAGCACCCAGTGGTCTTCATCAACGCTTGGCTGACCCCAGCCTTAACTAACATGCCATTGACTATGCCATTTTGATCCTGCTCTCCTCATGTGCTTTAATAATACCAGGGGGTTGGGGCTGAGGATTTAGCTCAGTGGCACCATGCCTGCCTTGCAAGCACAAGGTCCTGAGTTGGATCTCTGTTACTGAAAAAAAAAAAAATCCAGGGAAATCTGGAATTATCAAAATTTAAATGCCTATGCTTTTTAGCTGGGCATGGTGGCACACACCTGTTATTCCAGCACTTGGGGAGGCTGAGGCAGGAGGATTGCATGAAAGTTCCTCCAAGAGCCATAAAAGACAAAAAACTTCACCATCCATTACAGGGTCAGAGCCAAACTGCCCCAAAATTGTGGTTAATAAAAGCTAAAGTTGATAAACTGGATGTTATTAACATTTTTTTTTAATTTTCTCTGTGAAAGGCTCTGTTAAGTGACAAACTAGGAGAAAATATTTGTAGTCTACACTTCTGAAAGATTGGTATCTAGAATGTATAAAGAACATTCAAAACTCAACAATTTAAAAAAAACCTCCTGGGAAAATAGGCAAAAGACAAAAATAAACTGGCCATGGTGGCATTTGCCTATAATCCCAGCACTTGGGAGGCTGAGGCAGGAGAATCACCACAAATTCCAGGCCAGCCTGTATTACAGTGAGTTCAAGACCAGACTGAACTATATAATGAGTTTCTGTCTCAGAAAAGAAAAGAAAAGAGAGAAAGAAAAGGAACCGATATTTTCACCAAAGAAGAGAAGGCATATACCTGGAAAGAAAGCTGTCACTTCAACAGCTTTAGGGTTAGGGAGCTTCAAATCAAGACCTTGAGGAGATATCATTATGGGCCTATCAGACTAATTAAAGCAGCTGGGCATGGTGGCACACACCTGTAATCCCATCTACTTGGGCAATTTAGTGAGACCCTATCTCAAAATTAAAAAAGAAAAAGGGCACAGTATGTAGCTCAGCGTTAGAACACCCCACCTTTTCACTTCCCAAAAATACTAAAAACTAAAAGCTAAAAAAATTTGCAGGGGATTTAGCTCAGTGGTGCTGCCACTTGCCCCACAAGTGGAAGGACCCAAGTTCGATCCCTGGTACCCCCAAAAAAAAAAAAAAAAAACCCAAAAATTTTACAAAATGGCCAACACAAAAAATAGTAGCAACAGAAAATGCTTGTGAGGATTCTGAGAAACTGGATCATTCAGAAATGGCTGGTGAGAGTGTACAGCAGTACCTTTATGCTGAAAAAAAGTTTGGTAATTTCCTCTAAAAGTAAGCATGTGGGTGATTGCTGTGGATTGGGAAAGGAGCTAAGGGGAGTTATTGTATAATGGGCACTGAGTTTCAGTTTCACAAGGCAAAAAAAAAATCATAATTCTGGGTGGTATTGATTGTACAACAATGTGCATGCACTAATGCCACTGAGTTCTACACTTAAAAGTAGTTACAGGGGAAGACTTTATTATATATATTTTACTACTACTGACTATGCAGTTACTCTATAACCCAGCAGCTACCTTCTTGGGCATTTATTCTAGAGACAGGAAACATGCTTACATGAAAATCTGTGCACAAGTGCTCATAGCAGTGGCACTCACAGTGGCCCGAAACATGAAACATCCCAGACGTCCTTCAGTGGTGAATTGTTAAACAAGCTGTGGAATATCCACACCACAGTAGTAGACAGCACGCAACACAGGAAGGTATGGTTATCTCAAAGTAAAATTTGCATGAGAGAGAGAGAGAGAGAGAGAGAATATTAGTATGCTGTCTATACTAGTGTCAAAAGAACTGTCAAGTAAAAAGAAAAGAAGTGCCCAAGAGTGCAGGATTTTCAGGCATAGAGAAATCTGGAAGGCTACAGAATGCGAAGAGGTACATCAGGAAGAGGTGTGGGCGGGAGAGATTTATACATTTTTATATTGTTTGGAAAAATTAAAATGTCCCAATTGCTGCTGTGTGGAGAGTCAAGTGGAGGCTGCCGAGCTTTGAAGTCCGAAAAGGGGCATCGGCTGGGCTTGGTGGCACATGCCTGTAATTCCAGCACTCTGGGAGGCTGAGGCAAGAGGACAGTAAATTGGACCCCAGCCTGGAAATTTAGCAAGACTCTATCTCAAAATAAACAATAAAAAATTTCTGGGGATATAGCTCAGTGTGAAGACCAGGGGTTCAATCTCCAGTAACTCAAAAGGGCGGGGCCTCACAGCCACCCTGCTAGAGAACTGCGGAGCTCCACCCTCTCAGGTACAGCCCAACTTTCCCAAGCAAACAAGTTGCACAGCTCTCTGAGGTTTAGAAACCTTCCTCACCATAGGATAAAGGCCAGCAGGTCAGCATAGCATTGGAGGATTTCATAGCCTGGCCCGCAGCTGATCTTCCCAGGCTCATCTTTTTTTAGACAGTGTCTCATGATGTAGTTCAGGCTGCCCTCAAACTTGCTGTGTAGCCGAGCCAGGCCTTGAACCTGAGATCTCCTGCCTCAGCCTCCTGAGTCCTGGGATTACAGATGTGTACCATCATTCCAGTTGGGAATATTTTTCTTGCACACTTTACTCTTAAAATCTCAAACTCTTTAAGGCCAAATGCAAAGTCCTCCCCTTTCCTGGATGCTTCCATGACCAAACCATCTCAAAAAGTCTCAAATAGCAGCCGGGCATGGTGGCGCATGCCTGTAATCCCAGCACTTGGGAGGCTGAGGCAGGAGGATCGCTGTGAGTTCGAGACCAGCCTGGGCTACATAGTGAGTTCCAGGTCAGTCTCAACTACATAGTGAAACCCTGTCAAAAAAAAAAGTCTCAAATATAATTACTCTCTGTTAGGTCTCTTAAAACACTTTCTCTAGCTCAATGTGTTAGAAAATGCCGGTAATCCCAGTTCTCTGAGAGGCTGAGCAGGAGAGTCACAAGTTTGAGGTCAGCCTGGGCAACTTTTGAGACTCTGTCTCAAAATAAAAACTAAAAAAGGACTAGGAGTAAAGCTCAATATGAAGGCCTTGGGTTCATTCCCTAGGACCATAAACAAGCAAAACCACTCTCTCTAACTGTAAGTCTGTTACTCACTACACGGTGTGCTCAGGTATTATTTTAATTAAATCATCATTAAATATAGATGCTCTTTAATTAACGATGGGGTTACGACCCAATAAATCCAGTGTAAAGTAAAAAAAAAATCCAAAATCATCTGTAATTAATTGAGTGTTTGTTTCATATCCTTCCTACCTGCTAGATTGTCAGTTCCAGGAGAGGAAGTGTAGGGCCTATGTGTGTCATATAACCTCACTGCTGGGGACAGTGTCTAGGGTCCGGGAGCTATAGTTTTGTTTTGTTTGAGTCAGGATCTTACTACGTCATTCAAACTGGCCTTGAACTCACTATGTAAGCCAGGCTGGTCTTGAATTTACTATGTAGCCCAGGCTGGCCTTGAACTCCTAGCAACCCTCCTGCTTCAGCCTCCCAAGTGCTGGGATTACAGGCATGTGTCACCATGCCTGGCTGGAGCTCACTGTTAAGGGAATATTTGAAAGTCCTGAGATCTTGAGCCCCAACTATCTTACTCTGTGTTGCTATAACAAAATATCCTAGAACAGGTCATTTATAAAGAGCAGAAATTAATTTTTTCACAGTTCTGAGGCTGGAAAGTCCAAGATCAAAGCACCAGGAGATTCTGTGTCTGGTGAGGGCTGCTGCCTACTGCCTATATGACACCTTGTTGCTGCATCCTCCTGCAGAGACAGACACTGTGTGCATGTGGATGAAATGACCCCCCACAAGCCCTTTTAGAAGACACTAACCCATGTGAAGTTGGAGCCCTGATGGTCTAGTCACACCTCCTAAAGGTTGGAAACATGCAAATGAGAACACCACTCTTCATTTTTTCTTTTCTCTGGTGTTGGGGATAAATCCAGGGCCTCTCACATACTAGGCAAGTGCTTTACTTTGGAGCCATGTTTCCAGCCAAGCACCGGCTTGTCTTAAGGGAGCAGCATTCTGCATAATGGCACACAGAGCATGTTGTAATCAGCATTGGGAAAAACTAAACTGTTACCATCCTGTCTGGCTCATACAACCCTCATAATAGAGCCCTGCCCAGGCAGGGCCCTGGTCTCCCTGGGGTTCCAGCCCAACAGCTGTCAAGATTTAAGCCTCTCCAGCATAGATAAGTGAGTGGTGGAGCCTGGAGCTGAATATCCAGTTCTGGAAACATTAGCCCAAAGTGGCCATTTACATTTAAATTAGCTAAAAGTACATGTAAAATTGAAATCCTTTGTCAAGCAAATTCCAAATGCTCTGTGGCCATCTGTGGTATGTACATGCACTGGAGTACTACTCTGCCATAAAGAAAGATCAGCTTGAGTCATTTGTAGGAAAATGGACACACCTTGAAACCATAATGTTAAGTGAAATCAATAAGACACACAAGCTTAAATATCTCATGATTTCTCCTATATGAGAAACCCAAATTATAAAGAGCAACATAAAAGATAAATAATAGAAAGTAGGGAGGTAGATCTTTCTCAAAGGTGATCAAGGGCTAAGAATTTAGCTCAGTGGTTCCACCACCTGCTTTATAGGCGCAAGGTCTCAAGTTCAATCCAAAAGGGAGGGAGAGGGGTTGAAAAAAGGACAATATGCATTATGTACATGTGCCAATCCACACCAGGAGTGAAAACATTATATACTACATTGTGTGCTAATTTTAAAAAGATGGCTATCTGTGCCGAGTGGCCCCTGTAAGGGACAGCACAGAATTATAAGACATTTCTACCATTACAGAAAGTTCTGTTGGACAACACTGGACTAGATAATTACCTTAGCTATGTGCTTATTATAAAATACACAGTCTACTGAGGCATTTTAGAGCAATTTCCCCGTTGCATGGGTACTATTATGATTCCCATTTACGGAAAGGGAAACAGACTCAGAGAGCTGGAGGAACTCGTCCAAAGGTACACAGTGATACGAAGACTGATCTGGCTTTGAACTCCAGAGTCCTCAGTTTTTCTAGGCTTGAAGCTACGTCTCCTTACTAGAAGTGGGAATAGATTTGCCTCCACCCCCATTGGTACAGTACTTGGCCTCACTCCACAGCCCTCTCTGCCAGTTGAGCTCCTGCCAACCTACCAAGGTCTCCGAGCACTTGACCAATGCTCCACCCCCATCCACAAGGGCCTCCAGCGTCAGCTGGTGCCCATCAGAAAGCCTTCTGCCTGCTGGCCTAGATGCCAAGACGCTGGACCCAGAGCACTGTGCAAATAGAACATGAATTCTGCTGGCGGGGTAATAATAAGGCCCCTAAATCAGCACTTGGACTTTTTGCTTTACATATATTACTCAAATTACATGTCAGAGATTAATATACATTATAAACCAGATGTGCCAGTTACATATTTCTCTCTGAACATCTCTCAGGTGCCTCCTAAAAATACTGTTGGTGTTAGTCACACATTCTGCCCACCAGCTTTGGCCTTTCACGGGGCCACACAGACAGCAGGAGGGCTGGAGGGTGGTGAGGAAGCAGGGGAGGCCTAGAGGAGCGGGGAGGAGTCAGTCAAAGGCTGATTTCCTCCAATGGAATCAGCTGTGCTGGGTTTCACAGCACTTCTGTATCTTTCTAGTGTGCAGGCTGTGCCTTTCAGCCTGGGATCCTCAGGACTTAGCCAGGGTCTAGCACAATAGTGCATGTTCAGAGAAAGTGCTAGAGGGTGCTGATTGCCTACCTGATGTCTATTCTCCCCTTGTTTACAACTAACAAGATCCAGACGTTGGTCAGGGCTATAATATATAAGATAAAAATATTCTCCTTTGTGACTGACTAGTAATGGGTATGGGAACCAGCTTCTGCCAGTGAGGTGGAAGAAGAAATATTCTGGGAATGTATGGGAGATTTTAATGTAAATGTTAACATTTCTTCCGTTTCTCCCTATCTAGAATATAGGTGATGGTCGCAGTTGTGGCCATCCAGCAACCAAGAGGCAATGAGTGTGAAGACAAAGGTTTACATCTCAGGATAGGAGGATGAACAGATGAAAAGAGCCCGGAATGCTGTGGACATATTTAGCCTTTGTATTAGCCTTATTCTGCCTACTTTCAGGCATGTGATTATATAAATAAGTGAGATAAATAAGACCCTCTTTTAAGTCAGCACGGAGAAGCAACTCTTGGGCCACACCATTGGTCCTTGCCTTTCTTCTCTGAATAGTGCCTGTCACCCTAATCCCTGCCTTCTCATGCTGGTATATCCCATGGCTCCCCTTTTCCCGTTTCTGTTGCCTGCCTGACTCCTGTAGGCCTTTAGTGTATGACATCTGCTCTCAGTAATCTCTCCGAGCCTGTTGGGTCATAATGATGATAATAATGGTGATTATAAAGACAACAGCAGTGATTGATGTTTACTATAAGCCAAGTAGTTTGGTGCGGGCTTTACGTGAATTACCTTACTTAGTCCTCAAAACAGGAACATCTCTCTGTTATCCCCATTGTATAGTTGAGAAAACAGAACACAAAAGATACCATAAAGCAACCAAAATCTCATAGTTGAGCACAGCATGTTGTTCATTTGGGATTTGAACACAGGCACTCTGAGCTCAAAGTGGGTACTTCCTAACCAATAGGCTATACTACCTTCCCATGAATTGAGGGAAAACTACAGCTGGAGATGGTTACTTTTCTCTTGTTTCAGAGACAAAATACTCAACACCCAGAGTTACAGGGGAAAGAGTGGCACACGGCAGAAGGACAACAATTCATGGTAGCAGAAGACAGAAAAAGCAACAAGGGGCTTTAACACGGTCTTTCTACCCCCTTTATCTTATTCAAACTACTTAGGGTGGGCAGCATTCACATCCTTAATTCTAGTGCTCTCAGGCCTAGCCCAGCATGAAACAATCACACATTCTAGATTCAGCCACCTCTGAAAAAGCATAAAGTTTGGGGGGACATCTAAACACAAGCCGTAACATTCCACCCTGACCCCCCAAAGACGCATGCATCTCCTTTCATGCAAAAACAAAACAAAACGAGACAAAAAACATTTAGTCCATCTCCAAAAGTTGTCAAGGTCCTAACAATTTCAGCAACTCAGAAAAGCCCAACTCCAAAGTCTCCTCTGAGATTTAAGGCAGGCCCCTGTACGGATAAAAAGAAAGTTCAACGCTTCCAACATTCAATGGCGCAAGATAGATGTTTCCGTTCCACAAGTTACAAACCAGGGATTATAAAGGAATGGGACCAAAGCAAGTCCAAAATCCAGCAGGGCAAACATTAAATCTCACAGTTCCACTTTCTGCATCCCAGGCAATCTGTGGCAAGTTGTGAACTCCAAAAGGCCTGGATGACTCTGCCTTTGTGGCACTTCAGATAGTTGTAGCTCCCGTGGCTTCTCTCTTGGGCCGGCTCTCATACCTCCTTGCAGCTTTCCTCACATGATCCATATTCTTGGCTTCTCCAAACGTCTGGGGTCTCCACTGCACCTTCAGCTTCACACTCACAGCGTCACACTGCCCTCTCAGGAGCACGCTGCCTGGCCTCCCAGGCCTTCTTCTGAAATCTGGGTGGAAGCCTTCCTGGCCCCACAACTCTTCCATTCTGCATGCACCTAAAACCAGTGTCACGTGGGTGACGTCAAGGTCCGCAGCCGGCTGCAGCAGCAGTAGCAGCAAGTGTTTCCTCTCTCTTGGCTATAGGGGTTGAGTGCCTGCATAGCTGAGTGCTCTGAGTCCAATTCCAAGGAACAGATTCTCTAGGCTGCCACTGCCATTCTGGAACATGGTGCTCTGTGGCTCTCTTTTCAAAGCCAATTGTTTTATTTTTGAAGATGCAAAGGGTGAAATCCTGCTGCTTCTTATGATGCCCTGAGACCATCTTTCCCATTCTCCTGCTCCTTCTCAGCGATCAAGAACTCTGCAGCAACTTTTTGCAGGCAGCAACTTTACTGACCTTCCTTTCTGACCAAATTTAAAATGTTTTAAATCATTTTACTGGGCTCTTTGCTCTTGATTCTCAACATAGATCCAGCTAGAAGCCCCCAACAACAGCCATGCCACACCCTCAATATTAGACTGCCTTGAAATTTCTTCTGCCAGATTAATTAGTCTGATGCCCTTAATCTGAGTCTCAAGCAAAGTCTCTGGACACAGGTAAAAGGCAAAAAAACCCTCTCTACCCAGCCATAACACATATCATCTGAAGTCCAACAGCTGATGCAGTCCTCCTTCCCATCAGAAACCTCCTGCCTGGACTCTACCAGCTTTCTGGTCTCCTGAGCTCTGACTGGAATCTCCCATACCATACAGCCTAACGTGTTCTAGCTCTGCTTCTTTCTTTTTTATTATTATTAAGTTTATTGGTACATTTTAGGTACACAATACAACCGTATTGTATTCATCATTGGAATCTTGCACCTTTATACGACTTACCTTGGTTCTCATTTTTCCCCATTCCCCAGCCCTCCCTTCACCCCCTCCACCTTTCCCTGTTTACAAAGATATCGTTTCCATGTTTTTCCTTTCACATATTTTTTCTTTTCCCTTTTTACCTTTTTCCTAACCCTCCCACTTCCTCTACTCTTTTAGACCTTTTCTTCCTATTACACAATATCTGTTATACATTTTGATCCTTATTTACACTTTAAGTTTTTCACACCAGAGAAACTATTCAGTATTTACACGTGTCTTATTACTCTCACTTAGGAGTATGGCCTCAGTGTACATCCACTTAACTCTACTTCTTCACCTGCAAACCTTTCCTAACTCTCCCCCTTCACACAAGCCAGTTCCAAAGGCTCTTGAGCCACAGGGCCAGGTAACGTCACAGCAACCATCCCACTTCTCTGCTACCACATTTCTGTGTTGGTTACTTTTCTCTCATTGCTGAGACAAAATACCCAATGCCCAAAATTAGAAGTATTGCTTCCCTTTCAATTTCATTGAAAGGTTTTAAGAAGAGTGGCAATAGTTCTTCTCTAAACGTCGTGTAGAACTCAGCAGTGAAGCCATCAGGAACTGGGCTTTTCTTTGTTGGTAAATTTTTAATTATGTTTTCAATTTCACTGATTGTCATTGGGGTGTTTAGCATCTTTATATCTTCTTCATTCAACTTTGGTAATTCATATGTATCTAGAAATCTGTCCATTTCTTCTGTGTTTTCCATTTTATTAGAATACAGGTTCTCAAAGTAGGTATTGATGAATCTCCAGATTTCTGCTGAGTCTGTTGTGACTTCACCTTTTTCGTTCCTAGTTGCATGGATTTGAGCCTTTTCTTTCCTTTTTTTCATAAGGTTGGCTAAGGGTTTATTGGTTTTATTTATTCTTTAAAAAAAACCAACTCTTCAATTCATTGATTTTTTTGTATCATTCTCTTAGTCTCCATTGCATTGGTTTATGCTCGATCTTTATAATTTCCTCCCTTATACAAGCTTTAGGTTTGTCTTGCTCTTCTTTTTCTAGGAGCTTAAGATTCATCATTAGGTTGTTTATTTGGGCTCACTCTGTTTTCCTAGTACAGGCATTCATTGCTATGAATTTCCCTCACAGAACTGCTTTCATTGTGTCCCATAGATTCCTGTATGTTGTATTGGCATTGTCATTGTAAAAACTATCCAATTTCTTCTTTAATTTCCTCTGTGACCCATTGGTTGTTCAGGAGAGTGTTATTCAATTTCCATGTGTTTGTGAGGTTCTTATGGTTTCTTATGCTATTGATCTCCTGTTTAAATGCACTATGGTCTGATAATATATATGGGATAACTTCAATTCTTTTGCATTTACTTAAACATGTTCTATGAGCTAGTATGTGGTCTATTTTGGAGAATGACCCACGTGCAGCCAAAAAGAATGTATATTCTGATTTTCTTGGGTGAAAAACTCTGTAGATGTCTATTAAGTCCATTTGTTCAAAAGCTTGGTCCAATTCTAGTATTTAATTGTTGATTTTTTTGTCTAGATGATCTATTTGTAACAGTGTTACAGAAGGAATCAGTAAGGACACACAGAGAGGCAGCAGAATGGAAGTAAAATAATAAATTTCTTATTGGTAAGGGTCGATTGCACATAAGCCGTATCTGGATTGATGACGCACTGGGTTACATCTCCTTCTTTTATAGGGTTTCACAGCCTTGACTTCATTTGGGTGGTTACATTTCATTCTCACAGTTCAAATCACGGTCAGAAAATAGTTAATCTTTTCAAACCAGATGTAAGAGTTCTTTGCAGTTAAGGAGTTTACCTTTAAAATTTGCCTAGTTATCTATTCTAGCCCATAGGAAGGGGGTGTTCAGGGTCAGGGGAGCAAATGTTAGCAATGGGTTCTTTCATTTAGACACTTTTATGATCAGGTGGCTCCAGTCTCATCAGAGCTCAAGACCTTGACTGTTATCTCAGGGTGAGACCAAATGCCTCATTCAGCAATTAGTGTCTTCAGTGCCTATTAGTTTTGAGCTAAACAAAACAAACTGCTGTGAGAGACAGCAGAAGCCATTTTACATTGTAACACTTTATAGGTTTTGCTATTTATAAAAGTTTTCCCTATCAACAGTGGGGTATTGAGGTCCTCCACTATAATTGTATTAGTGCTTATTTGGTTTTTTTGTGTGTCCCTTAATATTTGTTTTGCATATTTGGGGGCATTAGTATTGGTGCATGTATATTTATGCTTGTCATCTCTTCCTCTTGGATTGTTCCCTTTACTAGGCTATAGTGACCTTCTTTGTCTATCTTAATTACTTTTGACTTGAAATTTACTTTGTCGCAAATAACATATCTACACCTGCTTTTTTCTGGGTTCCTATCGCATGGAGAACTGTTTTCCATCCTTTTACTTTCAGTCTGTGAATTTCTTGTTGAACGAGGTACATTTTGTGTATACAGCATATTGTTGGATTTTGCTTCTTAACCCATTCTGCCAGTCTATTTTTTTTGACAGGTGTATTGAGGCCATTAACATTGATGGTTATAACTGATATGTATTGACTTATCATTGTCATGTTATTTTCCTGTTGTTGGCTCTTCTTTATATTTCCCCCTCTCCCTTTACTTTCTTTCCTTGCCTGATGGATTTGCTCTGTTGGGGCTCATGGAGTTGTGACCTTCATTGTCTTTTTCTAGGATATTGTTTAGATTTGTTTGGAGTGCTGGTTTGGTATTCATGAAGTTTCTCAGGTGTTCTTGGTCATGGAAGTATTTTATTTCCCCATCAATTTTGAAAGATAGTTTTGCAGGATATGTCAGTCTAGGTTGGAAGTTGTTTTCTTATAGGGCTTGAAATACCTCACTCCAGGCTCTCCTTGACCTGAGGGTTTGAATTGAAAAGTCTGCTATAATTCTGATGGATTTTCTTTTGCATGTGATTTATTTCTTTTCTCTAACTGCTTATAATATTTTGTTCTTCTGTTGGGTTCCAAGGATCTTATTATATGTCTAGGTGTAGACTTTTTAATTATTATTTATTTATTATTTATTATTTTTATTATTATTTATTATTATTATTTTTAATTATTATTCCTATATGCCTCACTTACCTGTGTGTCAAATTCTTTTGCTCTGTTTGGAAAGTTTTCTGTCATTAATTATGTGAATAGTTTTTTTATGTAATTTGTACTTTCTCTTGCTTTTTCATGGACTCCTATCAGTCTTATATTATTCTTCTTTGCATCATCTAGGAGCTGTTGGATTTCCCATGGTCCCTTACTATTTTTAAGAGATCTCTCTTTTCATGGTCACTGACCACCAGCCTGTCTTTTATATCTGATATTCTATCTTCAGATTGGTTCAGTCTGTCATGTATACTTTCAATAGAGTTTTTGATCTTTTTATTATCTGTTTGAATTTGTTTCATGGATTCCATTTCTTTCCTACATTGGGCATTCATGGTTTCCATTTCTTTCTTATGCTGGGCATTCATGTCTTCTATCATGGTCCTAAACTCATGTATCTTTTTATCTGTTTCTGTTCTAGAGTCTCTAATCATGTCTTTCATTCTGCTCACCATCTCTGTAGTTACCTGGGAAATTATTTCTGTTTTGAATTTTTCTAGAGCCTCATTCATCTGTTTTGTTATTTCCTGTGCTAGCAGTTCAGGGTGTCCAAGTGGTTGATTATTGGACTTTTCCACCTTGCTTCCCCCAGAATTTGCCTTTGGTGAACTGGAAGTCTGTGTTTGTGTCTTGCTTAAATGTCTTCTCATTTCGATTTTTGATTGATTTGTGGCGGGTACCAGGGATCAAACTCGGGACCTTGTGCTTGTGAGGCAGGCAGCAGCACCGCTGAGCTAAATACTCAGCCCTCATTTCTATTTTTGTTGTTGGTACTGTCCTTGGTTTAATTTTTAGGTTAATACTTCAATCTTTCAGATAATAGCTGGTCTTCAGGTTTTGAGTCTGTAATGGCTCTGAGGTAATTTTCATTATAATGGGAAGGACAACTGATTAGATTAATCACAACACCTTAGCCCAAGTGATACAATCAGCAACACAATAGCATCAAGCACAGTTTAGAAAATGACAATTTGTGGTAATTATTAATCTATCAAGTTTAACCATGTGAATTAAATCAAAATCAAGGACCAGCTCAAAATATGTTGATAGTGAATAAACTCTTCAATATAGCAACTTTACGCTTCAGGATGGGTCTTAGAAGGAGTTGGGGAGGGAGGGATAGATAGGTAGAAGGATAGGGAAATGTTAGAAGTGAGGCCAGAGGACACAGGAAGATCATACAAACTCTGGGAAACTGTTGAAGATAAGAGGAGAAGACAAAATGAAAGAACAAAGACAAGAATAGAACAACTGCACAGCAATAGGGAAGCTAGAAAGTGTATTCACTTTCCTTTGAAACTAATGACAATTGAGAGAAGGAAAAAGAGGGAAGAAAAGAAAAAGAAAGAAGAGGGCCAGGGATTTAGCTCAGTGGTGCCACCCCTTGCTTTGCAAGCACAAGGTCCTGAGTTCAATCCCGAGTACCAGAAAAAGGAAGGAAAAAAAAAAGAGAGAGAAGAAAAGAAAGAAAGAAGAAATCCAAATTAGGGCAGGAACAAGAACAAAAAGGGAGATGAACAACTGAGAGAGTGAGAGAGAGAGAAAGAAAAAAGAAAGAAAAAAAGAAAAATTTGAAAAGAGTAGAAAATTAAAATTAAAAATAAGAGGAAAAGAAAAAAATAATTTTAAAAATAAAAAATAAAAATGAAGGGTATGTTTCTGCTGTCACAATAGACAATGCGGGCAGCAGTGTGCAGATCTAAGTCAATTAGTCTCAGCAAGCCAGCAGCAGACTCCTGAGATTCAGTCTGATTTCTGGCTGCAAGGGCCAAGTTGAGCTCCCTGACCGCCTGCTGGGTTAAACTCTGCAAGGTTCTACTGTAGATTCCAGCTGTTCTTCCCCTGAAGATAGTCCAGGTTCCGATGGGAGGTGGTGGTCCTTCCAACTTACCAACAGCGGTGGTGTGGTGTGCCTTTATTGCAGAGATTCTCTTTACTTTTCCAGTGGGCTTCAATTTTCATCAAGGAGCTTGAGAGAGTCTTTTTTGGGGGCGGGGGGAGAGGCCCTTTTTCTGTTGTTCACTTCTGCTCTATCTTGTGGAGCTCAGGACAATGGCTTTTATGACCCCCTGTGCCTCTGTGGTGTGGATCCAGGTACCAGTGCAGCCAGGAGGCCAGAGGTGGTGGGGGTGGGGGGTGGGGGCTGCTCCACTTCAGCTCAGAGGTGGGGGAGCAGCCCAGCTCCATAGGGCTCCGTTTCTCACTGGTACACTCATGGTCTGCTCACTGCTCCCAAAAGTTAGGAGGGAAAGGGTTTATTTAGTTCATCATTTGTAGAGGTTTCATTCTATAAGCAGGTGGCTCCAAGGCAGAGTGGCACGTAGCAGAGGGATAATAGTTCATGGAAGCAGAAGACAGCAAAAGCAGCAAGAGGCTAATTTAATAGCATCTTCCTGCCCCTTTTATTTTATTCAGACTACTATTGTGGGTAGTAGCACTCACACCAGTAATCCTAGTGCCCTCAGGCCTAGCCCCACCATGAATCACTCATACCCTAGATTCAGCCATTTCTCAAAAAGCATGAGGCTTTGGGGGGACATCTAAACACAAGCCATAACAGGGTAGTTGCTCTGACTGTTTTCTGTTTCTTTGTGAGGCCTGGATACAATCTGAACTTGGATTACAAGGAAACCTCTACCAACTGGCATTCGTAAGTGCAAGCAACAGAAACCATTTGAGAATTTAAGCAGAAGAGGAATCAGTGGAGAAGTCACTAGGGAGTCTGGCATTGATTGCTTGGAAGGCTGCAATACTAGGCCTGCACACTGTGACGGCAGAGGCACAGGACTAATCTGATCCCAGAACCCCCAACTTCTGCTGACCCTACCCTAATTCCTCCCATGGAGACTAGGAATAGTCATTGGCCTTACAGTCTGGACCCCAGAGACAGGTTATTGCTGTTTGTACGGCCACTACCACTAGTCTGGGCCTCTGCACCATCCCTGTGTCACTGTCTCTTCACTCATTTGTGCCTCTGACACACTAAGTTTAGGTCAGATATCCAAACCTTAGCTGCAAGGGAGGCTAGGAAAGCCAGCAGCCAGCACTTGTACATCCTTCATGAGTGTGAGCTGTATTTCCCACCAAGATTCACATGGAAAAGTTTCCAGATGTGAGTATGGATTTCTGAGGTTGGCAGCCAAAAGGGACAATGATCCCTGAAAATTCACAAGTGTCCCTTTTTTAAAGAAGCTAGTTTTGTGATTATTGTCATGGAACTGCACAGGAAAGAGATGAGGTGCAACAGGAGCAATGAAAGAGAATATGAAAGTACAGGAAGGGGTGAGGGAAGAAAAGAGGATCAAGAGACATCCAGAGGTAGCAACATTTGGGAGGGTCACATTATGACTCCAGGCCTGAAGGGTCAGGAAAGAAAGTGCTTATAGAAGTGAGGAAAGAGCTGGAGCTGGAGCTTTAGAATGGTAACCAAACCTTGGCTCTGGTGATGGGAAAACTGTGGGAATAAAGCCCTCATTTCTCTTTTCTTGCTCCCTGTAGTTTCCTACAGGTATCTCCTACAGGGCAACAGGAAGTTAGGGAAAAGGGATCCTGTTGACATATTAATACAGGTGACTCCTGTGGCAGTTCTGGAGGGCTAAACAGACTAGTTAACAACCCATGGTGTGCCCTTGGCCTTATCATTCTATCACTCTGGCTTGATCTGTCCACTTTAAATTGAGGAGACTCTGACATTTTTGCTGTTCTCTCTAGCCTTGCTGATTGGTCATGTCTCCTGCAGTCTCCTAGGATACCCTGTAAATTTGCCTCGCTGGCAGTCTTGACTTGAAGGTCAAAGCCTTTGGTTTCCAAAAAAGCAGGATTTTTTTTTTCTATGTGGTCACAAGCATTCTTTGTTCCAAGTGGAACCCATTCTCTATCAGCTTCTGACATTCTGGTTTGAGGACTTCCTAGGCATTTTGCTGTACAAATTATTTTCCCTTTCTAGGTGTAAAATGTCTGCCCAGATTTCAGTTTGCCTCAATAGGGCTGTTTCTTTAATCCTTTAATGCCTCACTTGTTCTCTTTTTCCACTCACATCTTGATCCTCCAGCCAAATTCTATTCTAGCTTCCCACAGTACCTACTGAGTGATCATCTCTCCGTGACCCAGATCTCAACCCCTCTCTCTTCTCCTGCTTACTACAAAGCATCCTATCACTACTTTAACTGTTATTTGACGACTCCCTCACCAACATGGTTGAAACGTAGATCGCTGATGGGGAAAGCAAAGTTTTGAGAAGATGACCTAGATGAATAAACAATGGGATTATGAAGATAGAACTTGAAGGAGAGACATTTAGCAGCATGATCATATAAAACCAGTGCACAGTTCAGACAACACAATTAGTGATTCCGAACGTTTATATGTACTTGTATAACAAGTCACACTCATGTCATAAGATTAGCATCATAGTTCTCAGGGAGATGTAGCAGTGGAGCAGATGCTGATGTCCACTCAGAACTGCCTCCCACTCGAGGAATGGAGGACTTAGTCCGCCAACTTTTATGAACACACTCAGCTATAATCCCTTTTTAGGGATATCCTTGGCTGCCACGTTTTTGAGGCAGCCTCTATACAATGATAGATCGACTTGAAGGCACAGAGGCTGATGCCCTTGTCCCGACTCAGAACAACTCTAAAGATCTATCCCAGGCTCAGAGCTCTTCACAGAGTCTGTTGAAGCCTCGGTTCTGACATCACAGTTCCACTACTCTGTCTGCTGGGTCCTGCTGCCATCTCTCTTCCACAAATGTTAAGCCCAGGAGCACTCCTTGAATGATCTCCCTGGTACTGATCTCTGTCTCAGGCCCTTCTCCCCAGTAAAGGCACCCAACATTCCTCCTTCTGTCCACACCCCTTGGAATGTGACTTTCTAGCTTCTGCAATCAAGAGTTGGGGTCTAATTTTTCCACACCTTAAATCTAAGATGGAGTTGAGATTTGCTTTGGTAAATAAAATGAGGCAGAACTGACCTTGGGCCATGTCTGAGCCTTCTCCTCCAGAAGCCTTGAGTGTTTTTGTTCTCAGTTTTGGAGTCCTGCCACTACCCAGAGACCAAGCCCAAGCTAGCTGGCTAGAGAATGAAATATATGCAGCCAAGCCACCACTGTTGCCCCAGTTGACTGAACCAACTAGAGAAGCAGAGCCACCTAGCTGGTCACTGTGTGTGAATGAATTTAGTCAAGGCCAGAAATAACATTTAGCTGAGTACAGACTAACTCACCAACAGGGAAATTTATGTGCTTTAAAAAAGCACTTATTTTAAGCAAGTTGCCTTCAGGTGGATTTGCTACATAGTGGTTTCTAACTGATAGGGCTGGGGATTTAGCTCAGTGGTTCTGGCGACTGCCTTGCCAGAGCAATGGACCTGAGTTCGATCCCCGGTACCAAAAAAAAAAAAAAAAAAAAA
>NW_022900934.1:24717801-24768666 GCF_012274545.1 Fukomys damarensis
AAAAAAAAAAAAAAAAAAAAAGTCTAACTGATATAAAAGGGAACAGAAAGCAGGAACACCAGAGCTCCAGCAACCAAATAGAACACAAACAGCTTTCCTTGAGAAAATGGAAGGAATTTATTTCTTATTTCTGTGAAGAAACCTGGGCATGAGAACATAAAATGTAGGCTGGAGGGGAAAGTAGTCAGCAGGTGGGCATGTGAGTAGGAGCAATGCTGGTTGAAGCTGTAGGTGGAATTCTCCAGTGGCTGTAGGTCTGTGTTCATGGAGGTGGGGTGACAGAAACTCATGGAAACACCAACTGCCAAGTGGTTATTTTGAAGTTGTTCCCTTTTCTTTGATGTAACCACTTACATATATATTTGCATCCCATCTAAATTTTCAGTAAATCTCACAGAATAGGAACCCTTGCTGAGCATGGTAGTACACGTCTATAATCCCAGCACTCAGGAGGCTGAGGCAGGAGGATCACCATGAGTTCAAGGCCAGTTTGGCCTGCATAGTGAGCTCAAGGCCAGCCTGAGCTACATAGTGAGATCCTGTCTCAAAACACAAATCAAAACAAAGCAACAAATAAAACAAAACAGGAACCCTCTTACTCTACAGATGAAAGTGTAAACATGGCACATAACTTCGGAGATCAGCAGTTTGATAGTATTTATCTAGTGACGTACAAAATGTATGGCCCTCTGAGCCAGCAATTCCAATTCTACATGCACATGTGCACCAGGAAATTTATACACAGATGTTTGCTCTTCACAGCATCGTCTACTACGGGAAGTTTAGGAAGAACTTTAATTGCCTACAAATACAGCTTTAGATAGATGAATTTATAAATATTCATGTGGTAATATACTACATAACAGTTAATAAGAGTGAACTAGATATATGTGTCTATATATATCATCAAATACAATTCTTAAAAACACTTCATTGCATAACAAACCATGTTGCAGAAAATAAAATATGATACCATTTATGTGCATTTTAAAACCATGCAACACAAGCATTTATGGCTTCATTATGTGCAGTATGAAAACAAGATTTGAAAGGATAGACCCCAAATTCCTGCTGAGGGATTCCTCTGGGAATGGAGGTGTGTATGGCAGACTTCACTTTTACTCCTATTAGATTGTTTTAAAACAAGAAGGTAAATGTTGTACAGTGGTAACACTAAATTATGAGAGTTGGAGAGCATGGGTATTTATTAGATTACCCTCTGTTCTTTTCTGTATTTAAAATTTGTACCAACTGAGAAAAAAATCTAATTATACCCCTGAATGCTTTTTGTGATTTGAGTGGTTATTTGTCTGTGTTTGTGGCTGAGTTTCACATCTGGGTCACAGAGATTCATGCCAGCATCAGGACCTGGGAGGCAGATGTTACTGAGCATATGAGTCCCCTGGGGTCTCCAGGCGCTTGGGCCCTGTGGACCTATAGGCCACGGAGCTGGAACCTGAGTCCATCGTACAGGGATCACCCACAGCAAGAGACCCTAGAGAGCCTTTGGGGGCATCTATAATTGTTACAGGCATTGGCACCAGATATAAGCAGGTCTCATAAATTAAATGAGTGGTGAAAAAATGTTTCTCAGTTTGCTAATTTTCAATGTCTATGATCAGGCTTCACACAGATGATTTTCTCTGATATAGTGTATAATCCCACACACATTTAAAGGAAAATCTCTGACAATGACTGAGATGTGAACATTAGTTGATGAGAGAGACAGATCTAAAAACCAGTGCTGAGCAGAGGAGCCATGGGTGAGTCTGATGCTAGCAGGGACTGAGACTTATCTTGCATGTCCAGCCCAAGGATGGGGTGATTTACTAGTAACTATTCTAATGAGGCAGAAAACAACCAAAGTTAAAACCTCACTGGACTGTGCTACCTAAATCTTCAGTGGAGCACTGCAGTGTATACTAACTTATCAGCTGAGGTATTGATCGTCAGCATGACCTCGTGTGTTCCTTACTTCTTCTGATCTCACCTATCATAATTTACTTTGGAACCAAGCCCCTGGGCTCTGGTACCTGCAGCTGGGTCTGCAGCTTCCCCTGGAGGCAGCCTGTATTTGAGTAATAATTTATTCTCAGAATTGGCTTTTCCCCAGTCTCTGCAAAGGATCTGCCAAATTGCATCTCCAGAGGAGAACAGCCCTCCTCCTTTTTCTTTCCTTTGTATCATTTTAGAATTTGTAAGATGATGTAAATTTCCCTTCCTTCATCTTGATGAAAGTATGAATGAGTGATGCCCACCTAAAAATGTAAACCTTGAGGAGCATGAGCCATTTACATGAGGAAAACTTCAAATATCCATTCCAGATCACACGCAGGCCACCCAGAGGGAGGCATTCATTGTGAAATTCAATTACCAGACTTCGTTCAGCTGCTCCCTGAAAGACCAATTAATTTCCCCCCTTTTCTGCATGTGGAGCTTCTTTATAAAGCTGCAATTAAGGGGGCTTCCAGAAGCAGAGCCTGTTTTACCTTTTAGGTAAATACAATAAACAGGAAAGAATTTTACTTTTGCTATGGCAGGGGTGGGGGGACAGGAAGGGGCCAGGAAGCAACTCACAGCCATGGACAGCATCGATTTCAAGCCTCCATACCCCTTGCCCTCCTAGGTTAGCCAGGGAAATGTGGAAATCCAGTGTGACTCCTTCTATATCTCTGGAGATCCTTGAGCCAGATGCCAGGACAGCCTGAAGAAGAAAAAGGTCAGCAAAGGTCCAGCAACGGGGAGACAAGGGCTAACAGCATCATTAGCATCATGGGGTATTTATTATAAGGGAAAGAGCCAAGCTGTGTGATAGCAATTAGACAATGTTTCTGATGACCACTTTTTGTATTCTTATTTTATTTTATTGTACATTTTTTAACAGTTAATTTTGACTACCAAGCCCATTCACTGAGGCAAAACTCATAAAGGAGAAGAGTATATAAAATAGATATAAATGAACTACTACAGTTGAGGAATGGTGTGGAATGAAACTCAAATAAAGGACCTTCCCTCTTGGCTACCTAGGACAGCCCTTGAATTTCTGCAAGGCATAGTTAAAAAGCCACTGGGATCAAGCAAGTTGCCACATACCTGTAATCCCAGCTACTTAGGAGGCTGAGGCAAATTCAAAGCCAGGCTGGCCTTTAAGATCTTGTCTTAAAGTAAAAAATAAAGGGGCAGGGGGCTGGAGATTTAGCTCAGTGATTCCGCCACCTGCCTCTCAAGCTCAAGGTCCTGAGTTCGATCCCTAGTACCAAAAAAGTAAAATAAAGTAAAAAATAAATAAAGTGGCTGGGACTGTAGCTGGTGGTAGAGCATCTACCTACATGGGAGAGCATGTGGGAGGACCTGGATTCAATCCCCAGCATCATCACCAAAACAAACAAAACAAAAGAGCCACTGGGTTGAAGAAGAGTCTCCAGAGTGTGCTCTCCTAACTATCCTGCTGAACTCCTCCTCAAGCTTGGGCCAGTGAGCAACTAGCTTCTCATCCAACATTGTCCCAATCTACCTCAGCCTCACAGTGACAGTATAAGCAGCACCTACTTCATTAAAGTTGTTGTAAGAATTAAATGTGGAGTTGTCTACTGCAGCACAAGGCGCACAGTGGGAACTTTAGTGGCCACTGTTATTTCCAAGATTATTAGTCAGCTGTGGACCCAGGCTCAGCATCAATTTTACCCCATCTCATACTCACATACTGATACATGAGATTGTGCCTATCTCTGGGTTCCTGGCCCATTACCTGTCCTGTCTTGGCCTATTTGGTCTAGACCTGGGCTGCAGAACTTCTCCTGATCTACCTCGGTATTGAAACTCCTGCTGCTAGTCCCTTACTATAGTTTAGACTTTAAATGTCCTGCAAAGGTCCATGTATTAAAGGGTTAATTTTCAGTGTGGCACCACTGGATGAAATCCTTAGCATATGCGCTGCTGAATCGAGCATGTGGATGAAATCTTTAAAAGGCAGGGCCTACTGGTCATTTGGGGCTCTCTCCTTCCTTCCTGGTCATGAGATAAACAGCTTTGCTATGACGTGCTCCTAACCATGATGTGCTGCCTCACCACAGGCCCAAAAGCAACAGGGCCAACCCACCATGGACTGAAACCTTCAAAACTGTGAGCCAAATAAATCTTCCCTGTTTTTAAGTTGACTGTCTCAGGCATTTCGTAACAGTAATGAGAGGCTGGCTAACACATTCCCCTGAAGCCCATGGATATGCTACGAGAGCTGCTGCAGCATCATTGGAGAGTTTACTTTTGTTCCTTAACAATCATTCCTATTTTCAGATGCTTAGGGATTTCCCTTTCCTACTTCTGAAGTCAGCTATGCATTAAATAGATATGTTTGAAGCCTTTTGTGCAGCATTTCTCTATGTTGAGAGCTGCAGCAAGGGTCCACACGAGCTTGGTAGATCACAATCCTGAGACCAGAATTTTCTCTGTCAAATAATAGTGTGAAGATTTTTATTTTTACTGTCATGTGCTGCTACAAGCATAAATCTCTTTCTCCTAAGGAAGGCTATGTACACTTACTGAGCTGCAGATGTCTATCTCCTGTGACAGTTACAGCCTAATTTCAGTACTGTGAGGCAAAAATTACTTATTCTCAAAATAATCCTGAAATCCTGTAAAAATTGTCTCTGAATCAACAGGACCTGGATCTTTAGAAATTAGCTTCTCTGGTTCCACTGCCTGTGAAGCTATGTCTCATTTTCCCTGGAGCAGTGAGGGTGGAGGTGTAGGGAGGAAGAGGTCTAGAGAGGTAAAGGGTAAATATAGTTAGTATAATATATATACTTTTAGTGAAGAGTTGAATTCCTGTAATTCATATTGCATCAACCATCGCCTCTGCATGCATTTCTTTTCATAGTTTACCCAGCCTTCCCAGAGGAGTAGGGTCAGTTGAATGGAAGGCACTCATAGTCTGTGGAGTACCTTGGGGCGGCCAGGTGGAGTGTTGGTTGTGCCTGTGAAGGAGTAAGGGCTGGGAAGAGCAGAATTACTCTGCATGCTGGAGGGAGAAGAACTTGGATGGGGGTGACAGGGATGATCCAGGGTGGACGTTTAAGAAGAGACGGAGGTGGGTCGGGGCAGTGAAGTGAGGAGCCAGAAAGAAAAATGAAAGATATGGGGAGGCGCATTAAATGACATGTAGAGGGGCTGTCACGGGAGGCACGGTGGCAGCTAAAGGCCTTCCACGTCTAACGATCAACCTGAAGCCATTTGTGTAGTGGGCAGTTAACACCTGCCTCTTCTCACACTGCGCTCAATGCTTTTTGTAAGTTCTGTTATACACACAAAATTTTTTAAAAATTTCTTTTGTAGTCCTGGGGATTGAACCCAGGGTAAGAATTAAGAAAAGGATGGGGTTTTACATCTAGATCAAAAGTTCCAAATAATTGTAACAGATAACCCTTGTATTGTGCTGTCCATTCTGGTGGTTTACATTTTTACAACAGCCTAAAAAGGTAAATGTTGTTATCATCTCGTTTTACAGGTCTGGAAACTGAGGCCCGAGAGGTTCTTTTCCAAGATCATACATAGAGTAAGTACTGGAGCTGAGATTCAAGCCCAGGAACTTTGGACCTGGAATCCACACTCTTAACTGCTGAACCTCACCACCTTTTAAGATTAACGTTCCAGAAGCCAGGAACCAGAAGCACACAAAAGTGATCCTTAAAACCCCCTGGGCTTTGTCTAGTGTTTTCTAACAGGCACTGCTATGATCCCTTAGCAAGCATTAACTTGTACAGAAGGACAAGTGGGAGATTTAAACTTATTTTGTTGATTTCAAGGGCCTGGTAGCCTAGTTAGAATGTGGGTTGTGCACCTCCTTTCATTGACATCTCATCAACTTTCTGAGGCTGACATTGTCTCTAGTGAACACATGCGGAGCCTGGGTACTGCTGCCTAAGGTCACAGGAATGTAAAGGAGTCACATCATAAAACCGAAAGTTGAATATGTATCAACTTACCTGCATGGCCAGACTTTCTTGGCCTCCTAAAATTTAAAGAGTCCTGGAGGCGAGGACCCAACTGGGCCAATGTCCAATGCCAGGAGAAAGAAAGCAAGCAAGTTGCTTCCAACAGTTTGTCAGATTAATGAGGCAGTCAGTGGCTCATCCAAGCAGTTAAATGGCCTCTAAACGTTTCAGAGCCACTTAGCAGCAGCTTCTGAGATGGTTCCCTGGAGTCTGGGGAGCCTGCGTCCATCCACAAGGAGTAACAGGGAGCAACGGGAAAGCAATGAATTGGACGTGAGCACACAGCTTCTCCAGCCAATGCACAAGAACGAATCCTTTGCTGAACATTAACAGACGCAGCCATGGGAGTGAAAGGGATGCCAACCCTTCATTCAACCAACTTGAAACGAGACTCACATTTCAGCCTTCTCAAGTTCAGAAGCTACAGTCTGTTGTGAAACATTCAAGATCTCAGCATGGGCTGCTGGCGAGGCTGGGGTAATGACCCCACAGCCTAAGCAATCCTCCTTTGGGACTGGGATGTAGGGAGCATCCTCAGCCCCAGCCCACTCCACAGATGGGATAAGATGTAAGCTGCCACTTAGGGCTCAGGTCTAGAAGGGGACTTGGCATGTAGAGCAGGGAAACTCAAAAATCAATATGTTCCCCTCAAAATTTTTTTGTGAGAATAGCACTTTTTGCAAATGTCCGGTGAGGACTTTTTCAACTCTGTTACATTAAAATCCATCAGTCTATCTTGCACTTGGAATGGATCCCTTCTATTATTTCCAGTTCTAAGTGTTTGCTGAAATTACTGTCTTTTAACTTTTCTGTGTTTTCCCCACTACATCCTTTAGAGTCTTTATCTTCTTTATCTGTTGTTTGTTTTTCAATTGTAGTGCTGGGGAATCAAGCCTAGAGCCTCACATGCTAGGCAAATAGACCAGCACTTTACCACTGAGCCACATCTCTAGCCCTCTCATAGTTCATGATTCCTCCCATGGATTCTAGTTTTTGCTTTTGCTTTTTTGCTGTATACACTGTATTCTCAGGAACTTTGTAAGTGGTTACCAGGGCAATATGGTAGTGCACCTGCCTATAAGCCGTCCACCACTCTACATCCTCCTATAAGCTCGTTTACTCACCAAACTGGACTCATCTGAGTCACTCTTTGGTCTGTTGACACCTTCCCAATTCAGAGGCAAATATTTCTTTTGATTCACCAGGAAATTCACAGAACACTCTCTTTTCCACCCTAGGTAGAACTCAATCTTTTGCCTGTCTCCACCATCTTTCTTCCTCCAATTCCACTTTTGAAATTTAGAATGAAGATTCTTGCATCTTTTCTCTGTCTGGCTCCTTGAGCACAGGGAGTGGTGAATACCAGGAAACCTATGCTGTGTCTAGCACGAGCCAGACTCAGGTCTTAGTAAAGAAACCCCATGTAAAGGCTACCAGAGTTGCATCAACTTTGGTGACCCACGAGTTTCCTAGAGGTTCTCATTTCTCCTCCACCCATAGCTACCAAAAGTTGGGAACTTTACTAGACATTAGGGGTGGGATCTGAGAAACACAACTGTGTCTTCAGTTACCTGGGTGTTCCAACTTTAGATGCAGCTTGATCAGGAAGTAAATGGGGTCACCAGGTTCTCCTTCTCTTCACCCCTCTGCTGTGCCTCTTCAGTTGCTGCTTCAGTTTCAGGCCTCGTGTGACAGCAGTAGCACATCCAGCTCATACGTACTCTTAGATATTAAGCACAGCAGGAAAGAGAATCTCTTTCCCAGAATTCCAAGTAAAAGTCTGCTTACATCTCATTGGCTCTGACTGGGTCATGTGCCCATCCATGAACCAAGAGCTGGGACCAGAGGAATGAAATTAGGTCTAATTACCCTAGACCTAAGTCACTAGTTTCACCAGAGAGTTGGTGAGTTCAGCTTCATCAGAATTCTTGTGGAGTGATTATGAGGCAAGGAGTGGTTACTCAGAAGAAAATTGAATATGAAAGCAGGAGGATAAATGGGACCTATGTGTGAATACCACAAAGACATTATATCTAAAAGCAGGAACAGGGCTGTCTTTAGGATAGCAGCCCCAGAATATGTATTCAGAAGCTGTGACTAAAAAACAATTTGATTAAAAAATTATAAAATTCTTGGGTTTATGTGAGGTACGAATATCTATTGATGAAGATTTCAAATGAGTATAGAAATACTTAGATATTTGTATATTGTCTATGAAGCAATATGAAATATGAAAATTCTTTGCAGTATCTAAGCAGCGACTCTTCCTGTTTCTTTACTATCACATGTCCTATTCTGTGCTCATGTCATATTTCCTACCACACACGCCAAAAAAAAATCAGCAACATTTGCTGGTAATGCTCTTCTGGCCCCGTTAATGTCAGAACAATATGGATCTTCTTGCTTCTTCATTTCCCTAGCAGCATTTATTTAATGCTGGTTACATCATTACTCATGAGGTTGCATCACCCATTGTGCTGCTGGTGAACACTGGGTTCTCATGACTCTCTCAGAGGTGGTGAACATTGATTGCTTCATTGAAAATGACCACTACATAGCATGCATTATCCAGAGTATGGAGAATATGTGAAGACAATACATTTTCTGGTCATGTTTTGTTACTATTTTGAATTTTATAGTGAAAATGTAGAACACATCTCCCAACCACGTCTTCTCTTGATATGACTACTGCATTCCTAGAATATGGTGTTTCGATAGTGCTGTGATGGCTTGGATAACAAAGGTTCACCTACTGAAAGCTTGGTCCTCTGTGTAGCAGTGCTGGTAAGTGGTTTAAATTTAAAGAAGCAGGACTTAATGCAAGGTAATGAAGTCATCGGGATCACTGTCCTCAGAGGGATTTAGAAGTTCTTGTGGAACTCTAGTCAGTTCTCTTGAGACAAGTTGTTATAAAAGAGCAAGACTAGTCTCTCTTCTCTCTTTTGCTTTTTGTCTTGCCATAGTTCTCTCGCTCAAGGGCCAGGGATTTAGCCCAGTGGTACTGGAACCTGCCTGGTAAATGCAAGGTCCCGAGTTCAATCCCTGGTACCAGAAAAAAAAAAAAACCCTCCCTTTCTCTCTTCTCCCACCATGATTCTCTCTGCCACTAGGCCCTCACTAAAGACCATAGCAATGGGACAGCTTCATCTTGGATTTTCAGCTTCCAAAATGGAGCTAAATAAACCTCCTATCTTTATAAGGTACATAGCTTCACCTATTTTGTGATAGCAACAGAAGACAGACCAAGACAGCTGAACTCACTTCTGCCTTCCACACACTACTACCAGTGAAGAACATAAATCAAGGGCCTATCAATGTTACCACTCATTCAGGGAATATTTGTCTTCATGCAGCACAGCTTAAAGACATCCACAAGGGCAGGATTTGCCATATCAACGAGCAGGAAGAAAGAACAGTGATAGGAAGGGCTCATAGGTTTTGCAGAGCAATAAGTAGGCATAGCCAAACACAGTAGTCTTGAACCAAACTCAAGACACATGACTTGAAGTCTACAGAGGAGATGAGGGTCCAGCAGAAAGTACATAGAGTAAGGACACCTGCTGCCACTCCACAGTCGTGAAGGATTTAGAACAGAGAGGTGGCACTGTCATCTAACTATGGATGGGAAAGTCAGGACACGGGCTCAAACACATGCGTGAAGCCCAAGAGTGGGTGAGAGGTCATCGATAGCCCAGATATCTGAACTCTTCCTTTCTGATTCAGGAGTCACCCAAAATCTATGTGTCAACATCATTCCAGAGCCTCAATCCATTTTATAATCCAAAATGCGTTTATTAGGATGGCTTTCCTTTCATCTGATTCAGGTTTAGTGCTGCTTCCTCCTGAAAGAACATGCTCCTGTAAGCCTTGCTTTTCCTGCTATAGGCTGGCTGAGGACAGTGGAGCAGACACAAAACTACTGTCAGTGCACGGCTAAAGACCATGGTGATTTTTATAGCATCCTATGCATTTCACATCCATGAAGTAGGAATTGGGGATCTGCACCAAATGTTTCTTCATGTGTTTACTCTACTCCTCCTCTGGAGAGGGATGAACGAGATCTTTTGTGAAAGGCATATTCTTATGCAGAGGCTGTCACTGCCAGAAAGGACTAGAGCCTCAATCTTGTGTGATGATTCCCTTACACGCACACACATACACACACATTCTACCACAGCCAGAGGAAATGATCTGTTTCTAAGCCAGGTTCTGGCTAACAGGCCTCAGGATCACTTCACTGAAACAAATTCTGGATCTCCTCAAGCTGTCAAGTCAACTGCACAAGTTGGGTAGAGAGCTAAAGTGCATTCTGGAGAGAGAATTAGGAACAGGAACACATGTGGAGCCCAACTTAGGCTCAGGTGACCCAGTGCAGGTTGTACTGCCAATTCCAGCCACCAGAAAGGTTCTGAGAAAATTCTGAGATAAGTGTTTCCGGCAATCAACACTCAACACAGGTCCAAGTCTGGTCTTAGGGCACGAGGCTTGAATGGCATTCCCCACTCTAGCTGGGCCCAGTCACCAGAGTCACTCCAAAATGTGGGACTCATACATCAGACACTTGCCTGGGTCTAAGACAGTACTGACAAGAAGCCAGCCATGTATGGAAGCTAGATTTACAATTCTGCTTGACACAATTACTGAGCACCTGCTAAGAGCCCGATACGGGGTGGGGACACAGTAGGAATCTGTGACACAATGTACTGTGCACAGTATGGCACACTAAGGTACTGCTAGTGCCATCACCTGTGTGACGTGCCATTGCTCCACACCTCAAGTCTTTCAGATGGATTCCAAATCTATCTTATAAAACGGAGAGTTGCTTTAAGCACACAGGGAGCTGTTTGCACTTCAGTGCATCTCTGATTTCACTCCATTCCGATGCATATTAAATAATAGGCAACACTGAGGTTTATTCCATGTATTCCAGGCATCGTTTACACCTCATTTATTTCGGGACAAACCTACTGCGTGGAGGGAGGGGAAGTGTGGAGAAGTAAGAACCTGGGTAGCTGCGTGTGAGGAGGAGCCTGACCCAAAACTTGGCATCAGTAGTGAAAGCAACTCTTTCTGCCCCCTTCCACTCGGGTTCCTTCCCTTCCTCCTCTCAGTGCAGGCTGTTCTGGCTGAAAAACAGAGTAAACCACTCCCCAGATGAGACTCTCAAGGATTCGTGTGGGGAGGCAGAGATAATGGCTACTCCAGGAACCATGGGACTCTTGTTCGGCCAAGAAGAGTAAACAAGCTGAGGACAGGATTAAATAGCTCAGAAATTAGAGAGATCTGGAGAGCTCTTGGGGAAGAAGAGAAGGAAAGACACAGGAGTATGTGGGGGGACAGACGGGGATGTCTATTGAGTGTCTGCTGTGTGGTATGAGAGGCAATCCTGTTTTTTGGTCTCCCTGTTAGTTTTATGTCACTGTGACAGAATACCTGAGATAACCAACTTAAAAGGAGGAAAATTTTATTTCAGAGGTTTTGGTCCATGGTCGCTGGTTCCATTGCCTGTGGGCCTGTGGCCAGGCAATACGTCATGGCAGGGTACACATGGGGGAGCAAGCTACTCACCTCCCGGGAGCAAGGAAATGAGAGACAGCATGCAAGAGATGGGCTTCGCACAATACTTTTCAAGGCCAACAATGGCCTAAAAATTCCCACTAGGCCCAACCTCTAAAAGTTTCTGCCACCTTCCAATAGCACCAAGCCCAGGGCCAAGCCTTTAGGCCCTGCACCTCTGGGAGATGTTCTGGTCCAGACTATAGAACATCTCGCAACCCTGGAGGCCAGAAGACCAACATCAAGATGTCAGTGAGGTCCAGAAGTGCTCGAGGGGAATCCTCTCTTGCCTCTTTCAGCTTCTGGAAGGTATTCTTTAGCTGTGGCTGAACAACTCCACACTCTGCCTCCACTTAGAGATGGCCCTCTCCTCTTTGTCTTTTCTTGTTTCTTATTAAGACGCTTGTCATTAGATTTAGTGCTCACCTAGATAATCCCGAATGATCTCACTTCAAAATCCTTTACCTATTTCTGCAAAAGCCTTTTTACCAAATAAGGTAATATTCACTATTCCTTTGGGTTAGGATGTTAACATATTTTTAGGGAAGGGAGTTTTAAGCCCTGTTACTGGGCTTAAAACTGACTGATACTGCAGATTTGGGAAAAACGAGAAGGAGCAGTCATCACAAAATGAATAAATAATCTCCTCACGTGAGAATTAGATGTTGCTTTGACCAACGTTCCCCACCTGGACTGTCTTTCAGGGTACCTTACTCCTTTCATCCTAGCCTGTTGCCAAATTCTGTCTTCCTTTTTCCCCCTCTCTGTGCTATTACAAACATTGGTTAAAGTGCTAAATAAAGGCTGAAACAAAAAGGTGGGAAAAGATAAATGAAAAAATGCAGAAGGCAGTACTTCAGGAAAGCTGAAATTTCTGTGCCTTAATCATACACAGCAATGCTGGCCCTTGGCAGGCATCTCAGCCCTCTCCAGGCATTTCTTTGCATCACCGATAGGTCTCTTGAAATACTTTCCCAAACAGAAGAGCAGTTCTTGCTCAAGGAAGAATTCTACCATCAGCCTGTAGAGAGCAATACATACAAACTGCCTATAAAATAACACATTCTCTTCTAGCACCTGGAAACCACAAGACTGACCTCACTGGTGTCCTGCCCATCGGGGAAGGAGGACTCGGACTTCCCTGGCTCCCTGTTTGGGAAGGGATTTTACAGAGAGTAGAGAATTCTAAGTCTAGGGAATAGTCAGGTAGGCTGTGCTATTTCTTCTTTTCTCTTTAGGACTTCAAACAATTGTTCCCAACAGAGAGCAATGCTAGTTTATGTATATCTGTGATTTCTGAGTGCAGGGTTACGTGAGGAAGGATGTACCTTCTCTGGGCTCAGTTTTTCTGTTAGTGAACCGGGAAGGGTAATACTCAGGACATCTTCAGAGAGACTGCAAAGGTTGTTCCCTTTTATCTGTTTCAGTGTAGGACTTCACGTCAGATCTCATTTGAAGCATATCTGAAGAGTAGTGAACTCATTGACTTCCAAGGGCTCCATCCAGTTACTCCTTTTGTTCAACTCCCACAATAACTATTTACTGACAGCTGCGAGGTGCCTGGCGCTGGTTCAGGCACTGGGAATGCAGCAGTAATTATCCGATAGGCATGGATCTGTCTACCGGAGCACCCACTGGAGGGGGAAGACATGATCTGATGAGACAGTTTTCGTTTGTTTTGTTTTGAGACAGGATCTCACTATGTAGTCAAACTTGCTACTTTGTAGGCCAACGTGGCCTCAAACTTTCCACCCTCCTCACTTAGGCTCCGGATACTGGGATGATGTACATTTTTAAAGGCTTACTCTAGCTGCTGAAAGGAAAGTAAATGGGGGATAAGGTGCTGAAAGTAAAAACAGCAAGATCAGCTGGGAGGATTTGCAATAAGTCAGGTGAGGGGTAAACGAAGATTCATTAAGATATCATCTAAAGGTTTTTTTTAAAAAAAATTAATTACGTGTATTGGTACATTTTAGATATATAATAGTCTGACATTCATTTTGGGGAATTTGTACCTTTACATAATCCATCTTGGTTCTTATTTTTCCCCAATTCCCCTGCCCTCCCTCAACTCCTCCACACCTCCCTATTTATTTACACTTTGTTTCCATTTTTTTCTTTTTCTCATATTCATCCCTGGTCTTCTTTCCTTTCCCCTACGCCTCCCGCTTTCCTTCCCCTTTGGATCTTGTCTTCCTATTTCACATTATCTAGTATACATTTTGATCCTTATTTACACTCTCAGTTTCTTGCAATAGAGAAAATATTAGGCATTTACACGTGTGTTCTATTTATAGCACTTAAGAGTATGGCCTCAGAGTGCAACCATTTAGCTATAAATGTCTCTAATTTCTCATTCTCTATGGCTGAGTAGTACTCCATTTTATTTTTTAAAAAGCCACATTTTCTTTAACCAGTCTCGGCGGTGGGCAATTGCACTGTTTCCAAGTTTTAACTATTACAAACTGTGCCACTATGAACATGGGGGCACATATATTGCTGTGGTATGATTCTCTTAATTCTTTTTTTTTGGTACTGGGGATCAAACTCTGGTCCTGTGCTTGTGAGGCAGGTGGCAGAATTGCTGAGCTAAATCCCTGGCCTGATTCTTTTAATTCTTTTTGGGAGATATCCAGCAGGGGAATCTTATTTGGGTCAAATAGGACCTTTAATCCTAGTTGTTTGGAGTATCTTCATGCTGATTTCCATAGTGGTTACACCAGTCTGCACTCCCACCAACAACGGAGAAGGGTTCCTTTTTCCTCACAGCCCTGCCAGCATTTGTTATTGGCTGATTTCTTGATAGCAGCCATGCTTTCTGGGGTGAGGTGGAATCTCAGTGTTGTTTTCATTTGCATCTCTCAAATGACCAGTGTTGTGGAACATTTTTTCATGTGTTTATTTGTTATTTGTACTTCTTTGTCTGAGTAAAGATAGCCTCTTTAAAAAATGGTGCTGGAAAAATTGGATTTCAACTTCCCAAAGATTAAAACTAGACCTCTTTCACCGTGCACTAAACAAAAATCAAAATGGATTAAAGATCTAAATATTAAAAGAGAACCATTAAACCAGCTGGAAGAGAGGTTAGGTGGAACTCTTAAAGACATTGGTGTAGGAAATGATTACATGAACAAAGCCCCAGTAGCATGGCAACTAGCACAATGAATCAACAAGTGGGATCTCTTCTTATTAAAAAGCTTCAGCATAGCAAGGGAAACCACCAACAGCATGAAGAAACAACCCATAATGTGGGAAAAAATTTTTACCAGCTGTTCCTCAGCAAAAGTCTACTATCTAGAATATATAAAGAACTTTAAAAAAATCAGACCTCCCAAATTTAAAGACCCAATCATCTAAAGGTTTCAGCCTTTTAAATTTAGTATTTTTAACCATTTCTCAAAATATAGGAATCATATCAATGGTGGAACATGAGATCAATTTAGCTAAGACAAAGTAACCATGTTTTACTTGTATAATTATATATTTTTTCTTTCATTAAGTTTATTGGTACATTTTAGGTATACAATACAGTTACATTCATCACTGGGAACTTGTACCTTCACATGATGTATCTTGGTTCTTATTTTTTCCCCTTACTCCTGCCCTCCCCTCCCCCCACCCCTCCCTATTTACGAAGACTTTGTTTCCATTTTTTCCTTTTCTCATAGTTTTTCCTTTCCCCTACCCCTCCCACTTCCCCTTCTCCTTTGGACCTTGTCTTCCTGTTTCACATTATCTATTATATATTTTGACCCTTATTTACACCTTCAGTTTCTCACTCCAGAGAAA
Source organism: Fukomys damarensis (assembly GCF_012274545.1). Classification (NCBI taxonomy): domain Eukaryota; kingdom Metazoa; phylum Chordata; class Mammalia; order Rodentia; family Bathyergidae; genus Fukomys; species Fukomys damarensis. Next base: position 24,733,137 of record NW_022900934.1, read on the forward strand.
CCACTTGTTATTTACACGTGTATCCTATTTATTTCACTTAATTGGTATTTATTATAAGTAATTTCAATTTTCATTTTTAGTGATGATATATAGTTATCTTTTAAAATAAGGAATTTGAGGAGCCGGGCGTGGTGGTGCATGCCTGTAATCCCAGCACTCGGGAGGCTGAGGCAGGAGGATCGCTGTGAGTTCGAGACCAGCCTGGGCTACATAGTGAGTTCCAGGTCAGTCTCAACTATGCAGTGAGACCCTGTCTCAAAAAAACCAAAATAAAAATAAAATAAAAGAAGGAACTTGAAGTTTATGGAAAAAAGGTTGATTTAAAATAAAATACTAGTAAATTAGCAGCAGTGGGGCCAGGGTTTTAGCTCAGGGTTCTGCTGCCAGCCGCTCAAGTGCAAGGTCCTAAGTTTGCTCACCAGTACAAAAGAACAAAGCAAAAAAACAAATAAATTAGCAGCAGTGATACAAACTTATAGTAAATGTGAAGGTGGCTCTCAAATGCCGGGGTTCTGGGAAACACTCACTTTAAAATTCATTAAATTATTACTGGTGGTAATTTTTTCTTGAAGAACATGTCTTGCATTCACTAATAAAAAGCAATGAGAAACGGGGGCACAAATTTGACATTAGCTCTCTGAGCCTCTTTTTAAAATTTATTTATTTCTCTATTTTGTACCAAGGATTGAACATGGGACCTTGAGCTGGTGAGGCAGGTGGTAGCACCACTGAGCTAAATCCTTGGTGCCTCTTTTTTTTTTTCTTTTTTAATGCATCCCAGAGTAGAAAAAAAATTTTACTTTTCACAAAATCACAGTCCAAAAGGACAGCATTTTTATAAGATGGGGCACATTTGAAAGATCACCTAACCCTAACCCTAAGAGCTGCTCTCCTCAACTCTGGCACAATTCAGAGTCACAGCTTTAAAAGGAAAAAACAAATCAAAGCCCAGGCACACCCTGGGTCACTCCCATCAGCATCTCTGAGGACCAGTCTGGCGCCTACTGCTCTAAAGGCTCCCAGTTGGTTCCATGCCTGTCAGTTCTCATCTCGCTCCTAGGTGTAGAGGAGAGGGTAGAGCTTTTGGAATAAGACAAGCTTGAGTTCAAATCCTTCCATTTATATGCTGTGTGATCATGACTACTTATTTGACCTTTCTGAGCCTCATGCCGTTCATCTGTGCAAGAATAGTCACACCTGACCCTAAGGGTTGCCATGATACATGGTATGTCATGTGCATACAATAGAGGTCTGAAATGACTATCTCGGGGGAGGTACAATGCCTGTGAGTCAAATCCTTAATTCATTATTTCCACTTAATTAGTATTTAATTGTATTGTCTTTTTTAAATTAATAGAACATTATAGATAAGACACAAGTCTTTTTGCTCATGCCCCACAATCTTAATCCATGGCTTCCTTCCCAATACTGGATTAGTCAGGTAGCTCCTAGAACTTCAGAAAATATGGTAGAGCACTTGCTTAGCATTCAAGAGGCCCTGGGTTCCATCCCTTGGACTTGAAAACAATTTTATATGCATATTATTCACATATTTTTATGAGATATATTGTTTTATGAGTTTTTAAGAGAACGGGTGATTTTTTTACTGCGTGTGTCATTATGCAACTTTTCTTTCTTTTTCTTTCTCTTTTTTCAGTGCTGGGGATTGAACTCAAGATCTGCAACTTTTCTTTACTCAATAATGTGTTTGTAAGACTTACATGTATTGTCACATGTAGCTGCGTTCATTTATTTTAGCTCCTTTACACTATTCAGTTGGAAGGATGCATCATAACTTATGTAGCTATTTTCCTACTGGTAAACATTTGGATTCTTTCCAAGTTTGTACATATGTGGTACCGGGAATTGGACCCAGCACCTTGCGCATGCCAGGCGAACGCTTTATCACTGACCTATATCCCCAGACTCCTTCTAACTTTTTAACATCCCAAACAAAGCTGGGAGGCAGTGCACTTTGTGATGATTGCCTTGTAGCTCTGCATCTTAGGCCCTCCATCCCTACTGTAAGTCTTGGTCCCTTTCCACCACCATTTTTTCACCTTAGTCGTGCACCCTCTTCGTCACTTTTTCCCAAGCTGGATCTCTCTAGTTCCTCCCAGTGCACCTCATCATCACCCATCAAGTCATCCTGTACAAAACATAGCTCTGAGGTGGCCAGACTCTTCAGAGGAAGGCATGGAAGGGAGGCTCAAGGCAGGAGACAAGCAGCAGCATTGAGAAAGGCCACAGAGGACAGCATAGGATCACAAAGGTGTGAAAATAACCCTCCTGGACAGCTCCCTGCTATACACACCAGTACCCTTCCCATGAAGACCACGTGGCATAGCCACCACCCCCATGCTCTTTTTTAATTGTCCACCACTGGAGATCAAACCCAGAGCATTGTGTAGGCTAAGAATGTGCTCTACCACTGAGCAACATCCCCAGCCTCCACTCCACCTCTGAAATTCCTATGATGCTGTGGCTGGCTACTATTTCAGCGCTTCGTACCATGAATTTTAGCATGTTACCTTCTTGTGCATTTTCCCTTTGGCCCTGGAGGCTAGAAACGTGTCTCTAAATCCCCAGTAGCCAATAGGGGTTTGATTTAAGTAGTAGCTCTGAATCAGAATTTGTTGGAGAATGAATGAACTTGGGTTGGAGCTGATGAGCGAGCAAACAGAGCATCCCTGACAGGTGGTCAGCTTTATGAGGGCCAATCTTGGTGTCAGTCTGGATGCCTGAGTTTGGCAACATTGGGAAAAGCACAGGGAAGCCAGATTGCAGTCCAAGAATAGCTGGTGTCCCAACTGTCCTGTGGCTCTCCACTCCAAATCTTAGAAGCTTAAAATAATGATTTGTAATTTCTTACTATCCCAAGGGTTGGCCAGACACAGCAAGGAACTTGTGTTTGTAGGGTCACTCATACATTCAGCTGGGGAGGGGGCAGGAGGACCAGAGCTTTCTAGACACAGGAAAGTCCTGGCCCTTTCCCCACAGGAGCAGTCCTAAATATCAGCCTTAAACTTCTCCCATTACCCTGCCTTTGTGGTTCCTTCCTTTACCCGCTCTTCTCCACAGCCTCGGCTGTACAGGGGTGACTGGAACAGCAGGGGCTATTTGGCCTTCCTGCTCCAGAAAATTACTTGGACTTCTCAGTGGCTTAGGCCTCTAAGAGAGCAGATGCTGCCAGGCCTCTAAGGTTCAGGCCAGGAACTGACACAGTAGAAAATAAAAGAAAGTCCCAAGGCCAGCCCAGGTTCCAGAGGGGGGGAAATGCTGCCACCTCTCGACAGGAAGAGCAGCAAGCATGTCCACTGATGGGAGGAGTTGGTGGTCATCCATGTTAGTGAAATAACATGCCCAATGGGAAGCAATCTCGCACAGTTGGGAAAGTCTGACTCTTCTCTTCAAGTCCCAACCTTTATAGTCACTCTTATCTAGGTATTAGGTGGAGGATGAGGGGAGGGAGAGGTTGGTGATGTTTGAGGGAACGACCCAGCATTTGTAGGGGAAAATCCAGAGTAATAGAGAACTGCCAAGGCCTTCTAACCTGTCTAAGAGCCCACTGGTGTCACTCCCCAGAGATGGCCTGGATCCCAACCCCTGGAATCATTGGTGAGCCCATCCCACCTCCACCTAAGAACAAGACATTTACTTTTATTCCAATTGCCCCGAATCATAGAACAAGAATATCTGTCCAGCCTATCCTACTGATAAATATTTGAACAATGGTTTGTTAATTGTTCTTACTCTCCACAACAGAGATTAATTGCTATTTTACATTACACTCAACTTTTATTAGTAGAATTTACTCCCTCAGTGATACCACTAACACTGAACTTGAATAAAATATTATAACAGAGACAAACTCATTAAATTTTTGAAGGTGAGTGGGAGAGAAAGGAGGGAGAACCAGCTCTAGTTTTGCAATTTTGAGGCATCAATCAAAATCCACCGACAAGTGTCAAGTAGATTGCGGGCTGGGTCAAGCTGGATGATGAAAGATGGAAACCACTGGAAGGAAAATCTCGTTTAGACCTGCTAGGCCTCAGGCCACCAGAACTAGCCCTTTCCCAGAACTAGTCTATCTCAGCTGGGTTCTGACTCCCTCAAAAATATTCACAACCTGCCTGGGATTTAACTCAGTGACACCTCACCATGCCGTCAATCCCCTGTACCAAAAAAGAAAGAAAGAAAATGTTACAACCTGAGTGACACACAACTTACTGACCCAAACAGGACTTCATTTCCTAGTCAGTCCCAAACCATCCTGCCTGATGACCGTTACCTAATATTTTTAGGGTCTGATTTTACTCCTCGGACTTGACACTCAGCCCTACTGTAAGCAGGAGCTGTGAAGCCCACTGACACATTCACTATCACCATTATAATAAATGTCATGCTGTCCTTGATTGAAGAGCTGAACCCTGCTTGTGAGATTTTCCCCTCCAACTGGGGTGCATGCCTATCTGTGACTGTGATACCCTATATAGTAAGGACCCTTGCCGCCCCCCACACTCCTCTCTGACCCAGACCCAGTGGGCTCTGTTCCTCCCTCATCAGGCCAAAAAGCCTAAGAAATTCTATAGGAAGAAATAAAGAAGTAGATGCTTAGATTTCATAAATATAATTTTATGATCCTGAAAGACTTTTAACTTTGAGGTCTTGTTTTTATGGGTCTGATCTTAGCCCTTGGGTGAAGCTCTACTGAAAGTAGTAAAGTAACATGCCCAAGGCAATGGATAGAGGAAAAAAATTTAAAACATTGCTTTTTAGCACTGATCATTAATGCTGGTTCCCTCTACATTCCTGGATCCTTATGACCTTTATTTTACAGCCCTTGTTCAGGATCATCCTAACTAACCAAAAAGGTTGTGATCATGTTTCATCTCCAAATAAAAGGACACTGGGCCTCAATTCCTGATCTTCCAAGTTGCTCCTGGCTCACAGGCATATTTGCCTAACTCTTCCCAGGTGTGGCTCTGCACACCATGGATTTATTTTTGTGGGCCACATGGACGATATTACAAAATGTTTTCAGCAGCACATTTCTTCCAGAGCAGAAGACCCACTCCCCTTATAACTGCATATTTCAGAGAGAAGATTCTGGAAGAGTTAAAGATAACCTGCTGTACCTGGACATGGGCATAGCTAAATTATTGTTAAGTTCTACAACACCTGCTTCCCACTTCACAAGACCACTTGGAGAGCAAAGGGGGAGAGAGGTAGGGCAGTGCTCACAGGGACCAGATCTAGAGCCTCGGGATCTTGAACTATATTCCTCTCTCTGAGTCCGTGTCTTCCCCCGCACCTGCTTCCCCTACACACTCTAACGCAATGTCCACATGCACCCGTGTTCAGGTTTTCCCAGAGGCAGACCTTGATGCAATGGTACAAGTGCACGTCTTTCACGTGGGAGGTGATCCCAGGCCACTCAGGCAAGGATGGAGGAAAATGAGACAGAGAAAGAGGGTACATGACAAATCTGGGTACCAAGGTAGACAGGGGACACCAAAGCCCACCAGTGGACTCTGGAGACAGCGTGGATAATGGGTCAGAGTCACCCCACCCTAGGGCAAGGAAGCTTCAGAATATACCCCATCAGCCATTATTGGGGGGCTGCTCCCTGGGCATGGACATTCAGGTGCTCTGGCTCCCCACATATAGGTGGATATGTCCTGGTGAGCAGGAAGCCAGGTGAAAGCCCTCAGGAGACTCTTGCAATGAAAAATTCTCTATCATCTGAGTGGACCTGAAAGACCTGGGAAGCTCACAGCCAGGCTGATGAGGAAGTGAGACTGTTCTCTGGAACAATACCCCACCCTTTGTTTGTCTTGTGTCACCAGACAAGGGAATATCTAGTGATCATAGAAAATGCTAATACTAAACCAAACTGTTCTTGATGCATGATTCAGAATTTCGATAAAGGCTTTATAGGAGACTATGAGATAAAATTAAAACCAAAGATGCTCAAGAAACTTTGAGTTATCATGACCTCAGCTAAGCCAGTCTTGGCCCCCAGAGGGAACTCTAGACGAAAGAAAAGTTAGGCTGATTTAAAACAAGGTTACCACCCGGGGGGAGAACTAATGAATACTGTTTTGTAACTCAATTTGCTGCCGATATAAAAAAAGATACAAAAACAGGAAACTTTAAAAAATAAATTAGCTCCATTATTATAACTGACTAGAAAAATATATGTGAATAGCCCAAAGGCCAACACTATGTTGTCAGTCTGTTGCCAAAATAAAGCCAGAGGAACTGTAACTGTGCTTTACCAGACATCAAGGGATTTTACAAGAAAAATCAAGTTGCAAATTTTAACTATTTGATAAATATACCTTTGTTTCAATTTGGGATAATGTTTGATTGGTGTACCTAAAAAATATTTTTCTTATGCATTACAAATTCTTAAATTGTGATCAAAGAGTCAACTTGCTCTTTTCTGTACTTTGTTGATTAAAAAAACTCAAGGTTAATACTATTCTATTAACAGTTAATCAGATTTTAAGATATAAAAATCTGAAAACAAAAAAGGACACTTTAAGATTTTAACAGCTGCAGTTTGTTATAAAAAGTTAATAATAAATGAAACAAAAATATTTAAAAAGCTATGAATAAAAGAGATACTTTAATATAAAAAGATTTTATATGTTTGTCTTGTTAAAAAGAGATTTAGAAAGATACACGAGACCAGAAGGCCTAAATATGTCAAAAAGGTGTGCAAAAATGATTTATCAAAAAATATATGTTTGTTTATTGGTTTCAAGTTTGCTATAAAAGGTTTACATCTACAGCCATAAAGAACTTTCATTCCTTCTGATTCTAATTCTACAAGAGATCTCTGTTAATTGACCTGCAAAAGTTTTGACTAGTCTTAATTAAAAGAGATGTTATAATTCAATTGGCCAAATATATATTTGAGTACACTCTAGTTTCATAAATTGTCTTATATGCTTGTCTATTTCTGTCCAATTGTTTAAAAGTGTTTGTCCAATTATATTTTTTATCAAAATGACATTGAAGATAAAAATAATTTGTTAATTTCTACAAGCTAGTTTTATAAGTTAAAATTTTGTCAAGATAATTAAATATAAACTCTTAGGTCTAGATGGACTCCTGTTGATAAATAAAAAAGACAGCTGCTCAGAAAAATTTATTCTGGTTTTTATTCACTAACGGGAGCCCCAATAATTTTCATAGACTTCTGAAAAGATATATCCCCAACAAACATCACTAAATATGTTGTTATAAGATTCTTACATTGGTTATCATGAAAGGGTTAAATTCTAAATATGTTATTGTGATATGTTTATGTTGGTCATTTTCAAAATATAATATTTCCTAAAGAAGTTATTAAAAAGTTTTATTAAAAATACTTTTGATACCAAATTAAAGGACATAAAATTTCATACATATAATTATGATTATTATTGTTAATCTTCTGATATACTAAATAAATAAAAACTTCATAGGACACTAAGAAACTATTAATGCTGCTTCAAGAGGCAAGTTATAAAGTTTCATAAAAAGGCTCAAATTTGTATACGATAAGTGAGATATTTATGATTCCAAATTTCCAAAGAAATATGCTGCTCGAGGATTAAAAGGACACAAAAACAACTGAGAAAATGTTGGGGGCAAAAGGTTTTTGCAGAATCTAGATTCCAGGGCTTGCCAATATAGCCAAACCTCTATACAAAGCTTTAAAGGGCCCCAAAAGACAACTGTTATGGGGTAAAGAACAAGAGCCAACATTTAAATGGCTAAAACTAACTCTCTGCTGCCCCTGCATTGGGGATTCTAGATGTGACCCAGCCTTTTACTTTATATGTGATTTTTAAAAATCATACTGCTTTAGGGGTGCTCACTCAAAGAGTAGGCCCATGAAATCAGCCAGTATCATATTTATCTAAGAATTTAGATCCAGCTGCAAAGGGATGTCCTCCTTGTTTATGAGACCTGACAGCTACAGTTATGCTAATTTAAAAAGCTGACAAGCTAACCTTAGGACAGAAATTGACTATTCAGGTTCCCCATGCCTTCCTAAAACTTAAAAAAAAAAAAACGACATCAATGGCTTTCAAATAATAAAGTCACATAATATCAGGCCCTCACCTATGAGACTCCCCACCTATATTTTGTTCCTGTTAGAGCCTTAAATCCTGCAACCTTTTTGCCCTCAGAATCTGGTCCCCCGACCATGACTACCTCAGTGTCATTGATGAATTGTTCTCGAGTTGTCCAGATCTGCAAAAACTCTGCTGTCTGATTCTGATTTCTTCCTGTTCACAGATGGGAACAGCTTGATGAAAAATGGAATACCCTATGCTGGCTATACAATAACAACTCAGGATGAAGTGGTCCAAGTCCCCTCCCCACTGGAAGGTCAGCTCAGCTAGCAGAGCTATGGACACTCATACAGGCTCTCCGATGGGCAAAAGTTAAGAGGATAAATGTTTATGCAGATTCCCGTTTGCTACTTTACATATCTGTGACACAATCTACAAAGAGTGTGGTCTTCTCACAGCAGAGAGCAAGCATTAAAAATAAACAAGAGATAATACAGTTGTTAGAGACAAGGTGAAAACCTGATAAAGCATCAATAATACATTGCTCTAGACACCAAGAAAAAAAAAAGATACAATAGCAAAAGATCATGCCAAGACATACATAGAAGCCAAAAAAGACAACTAAACAGAAACTTCAGATGATTACACCCACCCCTTACAAAGGTTATAAATATTTGTTAATATGTGTTTATACTCACTCTGGATAGCCCGAGGCCTTCCCTACAAAAACAAAAGGCTTCAGAGGTATATATGGTTTTATTAAAAGAGAAAATTCCAAAGTTTGGTCTGCCTCTCTCCATAGGCAGCAACAATGGGCCAACATTTGTAACAGAGATCTAGCTAAACTATTACATATAGAATGATTCTTACATACTGTTTATTGGCCTCAGAACTCGAACAAGGTTAAAAAAATACATCATACTAGTAAGAGTGTATTAACTAAATATTTTCAGACAGCACACTCAAAGCCCTTCTCTCATCACACCAGAAGCTGATGAGTCTACACACAGCTAAAGAATGAAGACTACACTCAAGATATTATAAACTCTTTTTTTGTGTCAAAACTGTTATGCATTATTTTGTTTTTAAATTAAAAATTTATAAGCTTAAAGATAATAAATTTGATAAAATAATATAACCTTCAAAACTATTAAATGAAAACTAGAGGGACTTCACACATCTTTTTGGTGCCTATCCAAAAGAACATTATAAAAACCCTGATACCATACTTAACTCTGAGAGATATACCCCAAAACAGAAATATTGGTCAGATAAAACTCAAATATGGTTAAAGGGTTCTGCTGCAACCCAAAGGTATTGACAATTGTGATAACTATAAGGAGGGACAATACAAAATGTATATAACCTTTAAAAATGTATATAGGTTGGCCTTGAAAAACAAGCTGGCTACAAGGAATAATTTTTTCATGTTTATATTAGATATCAGTCAACTGCTAGACATGGACCTCAGAGATTAAAAAGATAGATTCTACAGATGAAAAAGGCTTAAAAAGACCCCCCTCCAAAAAACAAAAAAATCTCCTTCATTACAAGAAATACAAAATATCTTTAAAAGAAAAATTAGAATTAAAATTATACAAAAATAGATATAGATATGACAGATTTAATTGATGACACACATTCCCTGATGCTATAGACAGACCAATTAGTCTGTAATTGTTAGATTTATATACCACTCACCAGAATGACTTAACAATTTTTATCATCAGTGACTTGCCCTTAGAGCCAATACAGCTTACTATGTACCCCTTACTCAGCTACCCATCAGATATAATTGATAATGATACTTGCTTTCTTGATATTTGAAAATCACACAATGTCTCAGCTATCTGAACTGATATTGTTTTTTTTGTTTGTTTTTTGTTTTTTTGAGACAGGATCTCACTATGTAGTTGAGACTGACCTGGAACTCACTATGTAGTCCAGGCTGGACTCGAACTCACAGCGATCCTCCTGCCTCAGCCTCCCAAGTGTGAACTGATATTGTTGATTTGTCTTCTACCACTAATAATTACTCCACCCCAAATGAAACTTTCTCTGTAAAAATAGTGTCTTCAAGGTAATTTCAAAGCATTCTACTGGTTTATGTGGTTTGAGGATCCTAATCCCCAACTTGTCTGTTTCTGAGAAAAAAATGTTACTATACAAACTAATCTGAAATAATTAAAAATCATTACATACACTAAGAGATCATATTAAATTGCCCCCCAAAAAAGTTTGATACCGAGGACCCGACAGGTTCTGGGGCCTGACATTCAATTTTAGCCTTAACTTGTCAGGATGGAGAGCTTGGGTCAGCTCCCTCACAAAACCAATTATTGTTATACTGTTTGTCCTCATGTTTAGTCCCTATGTGGTAAACTAAATATCAAAATTCATACATCAGAGAATAGCTGCTGCCCAACATTATCAAATGAAAGGAGCAAAATAATAAAAATTGATATAAACACAGTGAGGGGTAAGGAGTTACCCCCCAAAAACAATGAGAGGAGTGATAAAGAAAGCTTTTATAAATAGTAAAAACCTGTAGAATGGCTTCTGCTAACAGTAGTCTGTTTCGTTTAGTTCAGAATCAACAGACACCAGAGGCATCTAGTCTCACTCAGAAGTTTTGTAAACCATGTGATTTATAAAGAAATACTGTCAACTTTGTTGACCAGACACTCCCCCTTCTCCTGGGCTAGAATAGATAACCAGATGAATTTTAAAGGTAACCTCCCCTAACAAAGAAGTGTTACATCTGGGCTGATAGACAGACAAATCTGAAAGGTAAACTCCCACAACAAAGGAGTGCTACATCTGTCTCGCCACCATGATTTGTATGTCAGCAATGTGAACTGTAAAAATGAAATGTAACCACCTGAATGAGATCAAGGCTGTGGAACCCTATAAAAGAAAGAGATGTAGTCCAGTACTAGATCGACCCAGGCACTGCTTTACGTGGGATCGATCTTTGTTGACAAATAAATCTTTTTTCATTTTACTTCCATTCTGCCCCCTCTCTGTGTGTCACTTACCGATTCCTTCCGTAACAGTTCAAGCCTTCTAGTTAGTGGCACTGTGTCATGGCAGCCCTAGTGAATTCACACATTTCCCCTGGCTCCATTTCTCCATCCCCACAGTTGCTTGCAGTTGGCCCATCTTTTTGAGGTCAGAGGGGCTGAACCATCTTTGGGTCAAGTGTCCACCTGAGTCCACTGGGTGTTGAGAGAGGCATGGTCCCATGGCCAGGTCTGTGAGGGAGGACATGTCTCTGGAAAGGGAGGGAAAGACCCTCCCAAATGTGTCTGCAACCTTGATCTGAGATAGTCATGGGCTGAGCTGGCCAGTCATCTACCTGCTTGTTTTAATTTGGAGCTTTTCCAAATCATTGTCTTTGTCCTGGAGCTAGACCATCTGGAGAAGTAAATCAGCACAATGCTGAGCATCTAGGCACTGTCTCCAGCAACCCACACCTCAGGCCACATGTGGCAGATTTCCTGGCTCAGAGATTGTGACATTGAGAGCCACAAGTCCTGTCCACTGGGGCTGATCAGAAAATAAGAGAGGCACAGCTCGCCTTGTATGGAAATCAGCAAGATGTGAGGCTGACAGTTAATTAGGTTAATTAGGAAACCATGCCTTAAAATGTAATGCTGGTTTCATGAGCTTTTAAAGCCTATCAAAATGTTTGCAGAGCTTTATAGCTGGCAATTAACAGTCCTGTAAAGATATACAAAGAAACAAGCAGATATGAGGGAGCTGACAGATGTGGCAGCTGCCAGGACCACAGAACCTGTTTCTGGCCTTCAAATCTCCTAGGTTTGAGTCCCATCTCTGCCTCAACTTGTGACCTAAAACAGGTTCCGCACCATCTCTGGTCTCCACAGTCTCCTCTATCCAATGAAAAGGCTGTGTCACTTCTAAACTTTGTACCTCAGAGCTTGGTCCACTAGGAGGTGCCACTGCTCTGAGGTCTCTTCAGCCATCAAGACATAGCTGTTCCCAGCATCCCACTCTGTGGAAGTAGACATAACTTTTGTGACCAAAGCTCCGTTCATCCTACTTTGGTAACAAGTTTTTCCTTTGGGGGACCCCCCCGGGACAGTTTTCAGTCCCTGCGCTTTAGAGTTTGACTCCAATCCTGTTGCTAAAGGGGTGAGCATGTGCCTCATCTGTAGCCAATCAGAGTTTCTCATAGATGATCACATGACCTAGTCTGAGCCAAGACTTCCCAGCCATTTGAAGTGAGGTGATTTAGACTTGATAACATGGGTGGCCATTTGGGCACAAAATGGAGAATGAAAGCGTGGAACAAAGCTGAGCCAGATGATGGGAAGACCAGGGTATGGCACCACTGTTTGGGCCTCCAAGTCTACCAGTGTCTTAAATTACCCTTTTAAAAAAATCTTTTTTTCCTTTTGTTATTATTGCCTATTAATGTTTACAAAGTATGGGGTTTCAATGCATATAATATGTTGTGAGTGTATCCTCCCTCTCTAATACCCTCCCTTACACCTCCCTTTCACTCCCCCTTCCTCTTGCGTAGTAATGGTGTCCTTTCTACTTTCATGTTATCTTTTTAAAATCCCACATATTAGGGAACTCATGCAACATTTGTCTAAGTCCGGCTTATTTTGATCAACATGATGGTCTCCAGATATATCTATTTTCCTGAAAATGACAAAGTTTTTGTTCTTCTTTATGGCTGATGAATACTCCATTGTGTGTAAGTGCCATATTTTCCTTATCCATTTATCTGTTGATGGGGACCTAGGCTGGGCCCATGTCTTGGCCATCATGAATTGTACCACGATAAGCACAGAGACCCTATAGTCTGCCGACTTCAGTTCCTTCAGGTATATACCAACAAGTGGTACAGCTGGGTCGAATGGGAGCTCTATCTTTAGTTGTTTGAGAAATCTCCATACTGGTTTCCAGAGTGGCTGTACTAATTTACATTCCTACCACTGGTGTAAAATGGTTCCCCACATCCTCACTAGCACTTGTTGTCTTTTTGTTTTATTTTGTTTTGTTCTGTTTGGGTTTTTTTGTGTGTGTGGTGTTTTTGGTTTTGTTTTTACCAGGGATCAAACTCAGGACCTTGCAGTTGTGAGGCTGGCGGTGGCACCACTGAGCTAAATCCTGGGCCCTGTCATTTGTATTTTTGATGACAGCTGTTTTGAGTGGGGTAAGATGAACTCTCAGTGTAGTTCTAATTTGCATTTCCCAAATGGCCAAAGATGCTGAACATTTTTTTTTTCATGCACTTATTTGTACTTTTTTGTGGTCTTGGGGAATGAACCCTAGGCCTTTGCACTGAGCTACATCTCCAGCCCTTTTAAAATTTTTAGTTGGAGACAGGGTCTTGTTAAGTCTTTAAGTGCCCCAGGCTGGGTTCAAGCTTGCAATCCTCCTGCCTCAGCTTCCCAGAGGGATTGCAGCGTTGTAGCAGTGTGCCATCACACCCAGCTTGAACTGCTTTTGAGAGATGTCTGTTTAGGTCATTCCTCATTTTTTGATTGGGTTATTTGATTGTTTTGTGTTAAACTCTTTATATAGCCTAGATATTAATCCTCTGTCAGAAGAGTAGTTCAGAAAGGTTTTCTTCTATTCTGTAAGCTGTCTCTTCACCCTGCTAGCTGTTTCCCTCACTGTGCAGAAACTTTTTAATTTGATGTAGTCTCATTTGTTGATTTTCATTATTATTTCCCATGTTTTTGGAGTCCTGTTCAAGAAGTCTTTGCCTGTCCCTATGGTTTCAAGTGTTTCCTGTTTTCTTTTAGCAGTTTCAAATTTTCTGGTCTTTTTTTTTTTTTAAAGATCTGAATTATATTCAGCTTTATTTAAATAAGGATAAAGCTACTTAGCAGTCTTTTTGCATACAAAAATGTACATTATAAGGTCAAACTTTTCTGTACTGAATTACAAAACTTGCACAAGCATTTAATAAAAGAGAATACTTAAAAACATTTGACCATCTGGTAGCCTCTGAAAAGCACTGAAGCCTTACCATAGTAAACAGAGAAAGCTCTTTTATATATATGTGACTTGATCTACTGGCAGTTTACTTAATGTAAGTTTGAAAAGTCATTGCTATTGAATGAGTCTCTAGGTGAGTTTCGGAATCATCTCTCAAAACTTGTCAACCAAAATATAATTTCAAATAAAAACTCCAATTCTGAAGATTTTAATACTTGCAAACGTATCACGGTTGTGGTGGGGCAACTTCCCAAAGTGCCTGGTGGCTGTCCATTCCGGACGCCTCGCAGCCGTGACAGCCAGCAGCACGGTCTCCAGACACAGGGATGGGGCTGCCCCAGGCCCCACAGTACGAGGCCTGGGTCAGCCCAGCTCGGCGCTTTGGCAAATGCACAGGCCAAGCGCTTGCCTGGCAAACCGAAGCCTAAGCTCAGGATCTGCAGCGAGAGGAGGAGGGCGGATGGAAAGAAGGAAACTTATGCGGAGGAGGGACCGGGAGAAGGAGAACAAGCAACACCGGAAGAAAGCAGGGCTCACTGCATCTCATGGACACCGACTACCTGCCGACCCGGAAAGGAAAGCTGAGTTCTGGGAGTGAAGTCAAGAGCACTCCGGTCACGTTTTCCTGAACTTTCGAAGCAAAGCAAACATCATTTCCAGACCTAGGACCCGAGCCCCTGTGCCCGGTCCCTGGAGGAGGCCGTCTTGGGCGCTTGGAGGGACCAGCAGACCAGGGAGGTGCTGCGCTGTGAGCACTGACTGTGAATATTTGTGACATAAACTTCAGTTTGAAGTCACACAGCTCAGCTGTTAATTGCCAAGCTACTCTATTAGTTAAATATACAAATTAACAATTAATTTCACCACCCAGCTAAAAATAAGTTGGCACTGACAACATCATCAAATGGCTAACTCTTAACTAAGAGAGAAATACAGGAGGAGCAGAATAGTAAATAGTAACAGTAAATAGAATGGGTCATTCTACCCTAAAATCTGTACTTTCTGGGTTTTCCCTGTAACACATGTTCATAAGAACAAAACTCCATCAACAACGTCACACATATCAGCCTTGCAGGTAACAATGTATTTAAAAATTTATCATAATGCCAAAATTTAGTTCTGTCTTATGTATACACACTTAGTTCAGAACAAAGGCAAAGTGATCAGAATTATGGTCTTAGCATAGTACTTACCTGGCAAGGCTGAATTTCTTTGTAAGGCTAATACGTAGCTGAACAAAAATGGTTATTTTAGCAAATCAAGAGGAGTAAGAGTCCCCCAAAACATACTGAAAAAGGTAAACCGCAGTTCAAAATCAATCGCACATGGAGAAAAGTACAAAGCAGTGGTGGCGAACCTGAAATACACGGCGCAGTGGGCTTCCCTCTGCTCTCCTCAGGAAGGGGTGCTGCAGGACACAGAGGACAGCTCTGTTCTCTCTGTGTTGGGAATCTTTTCGGCAAGGCAACCAACACTCCTCGGTGAGCCCTCGAGGACGAGTGTGGAAAGATTTGCTAAAATACCGACATGAGCTGTTACGTGGTGTGGTTTGAAAGAAGAAATAAAAACGGTGATCCAGAAAGATATTGGAGTTTGAAAAAACAAAAACAAAAAACAGAATCTTAGCTGTCCCCAAAGACTCTGAAAAAGGCTGAGGAGAATAATTCCTGAGGGTCCTTGGATGCTTTATACCAGACTTGCAGCTCATTTTACCAGGATCAATATAAATGTCACACATGGAGCCATTCTTTTAAAAACAAATTCTTTCCCAATCAAGGGAAGAAATTAAAAAGGAGGGAAGAAGAAGAGGAACGATACTGTTTTTAACTATTTTAAACTTCTTAAGAAAATCCAATACTAATCAGTATCTCTGTAAATATTGTCAGTGTATGTGAATTTATCTGAAATCTACAGTTACAGTTGTATTTACATTTCTGGGAACTTTCCTTCGGGGCCATGTAACATGCTATATTTTCTTTCTTTCTTTTTTTAAAATTTGTTCGTTTTTTTTGAGACAGGGTCTCACTGTGTAGTTGAGACTGACCTGGATGAAACTCACTCTGTAGCCCGGGCTGGTCTCGCACTCACAGCGATCCCCCTGCCTCAGCCTCCAGAGTGCTGGGATTACAGGCGTGCGCCAGGACGGCCCAGCTACATGCTATGTTTTCTTCTGTTTCTGGTGGCCTCAGGCTATTCAGGGCCTCCATTTCCTCTTTAGGAGCAGCAGCTTTAACTTGGCAGGAGTAGTTCCAAGAAGGGACAAGGGTGGTGGCTTTCACAGCGCCTGGAGGACTTTTCCCGAGGGGGAGGTTTGAGCCGGTCGTTATCTCTGTTCTCTGTCCTCTTCGCTTTTATGCTTGTGCTGGTCCAGCTTCCATCGCATACAATGAGGGGTTTTTCCTCACCCCATCCACAGCGCTACCCTTTCTGTCTCATTTTGTTGTCTCGTGTTGTTCTCTTTTGTTCCCCACCTAGTTTTTGGCAGTTCCCTCTGAGGCAATGGTATTGCACACTGGACACACAGATCAGTGAGACTGTCTTTATTTATTATGTCATTTTCGACAGGTTTTTTTTTTTTTAATATGTTCCTGACATCATGGAAGACCTGCTCCAGAGTGAGGCGAAGGAACTCCGGGGACAGCAGCTCTGGGTGCAGCAGCAGCCTCAGTCCGTGCACTGCGGCCGCCCACGTCCCCCACCATCACCCAGACTTTCTGGTCTTATACCCAGGTCTTTGATTTTGAATTGATTTTTGTACACAGTGAGTTATAGTAGAAAGATCTAGTTTCAGTCTGCCACAGTGACTTTTCAATTCCCCCAGCACCATTTGTTAAAAAGGCTGTCTTTTCTGCAGTGTATGTTTTTGGCTTCTGTGTCCAGAATCAGGTGACTATAGTTGTGTGGGTTTGTTTCTGTGTTCTCTGTTCTATGCCATTAGCCTATGTGTCTATTTTTATCCCACTACCATGCTGTTTTTCTTATTATGGTTTTGTAGTATAGTTTACAACCAGGTTATTGTGATGCCTCCGGCCTTACTCTTCTTGCTTAGGATTGGTTTAGTTATTCTGAGTCTTTTATGTTTCCATATGAATTTTAAATTTTAGTATTGTTTTTTCTAATTCTGTGAAGAATGTCATGGATTGAATCTGTAAATCACTTCTGGTAACGTGGCCATTTTAATAATATTAATTCTGCCAAACCATAAACATGGGAGGTCTTTCTATCTTCTGATGTCTTCAATTTCTTTCTTCGTTGCTTCTCAGCCTTTTGGCTAAAATCAAGTGCAGTTTCTTTCATTAGTGTTCTCACATTTTCATTATACATGTTTTTCACTTCCTCGGTGAGACTGATATCTAGGGGTGTTGTTTTGCTTTGTTCTGTTTTTGTTTTTTACCGTGGATTGAACTCAGGACTTCAATCCTTAGGGGTTTTGTTGTGGTTGTTGTTTGTTTGTTTTTGTTTTGTTTTGCTTTTTTGGTACCAGGGATCAAACTCAGGTCCTTGTGCTTGCGAGGCAGGCGATGGAACCACTGAGCTAAATCCCCAGCCCTCCCTATGGTTTTTTAAAGTACATCTGCAAACAAGGTTAATTTGACTTCTTTTCCTATTTGTATCTCTTTTTTTTTTCCTTCTCTTGTCTAATTGCTCTAGCTAAAATTTACAGCACTATATTGAAAAGGAGTGGTGAGAGTGGACATCCTTATATTGCTCCTGATTTTAGAGGAAATGCCTTCAGTTTTTCTCCATTCAGGGTGATGTTGGCTGTGGGCTTGTCATGTGTGGCTTTTCCCCTTGAACTTTTTAATCAGGTGAACCCCACATCCTTGATGTTTGTTTAAACCACTCTGAGGTGAGTGTGCTGTCACCTGCAAAAAGGAGTTCTAACAGTTATATGGCGTATTTATGTGTAAGGACACGAGAAAGAAAGAGGGAGGAGAAGAAAACAAAAGCCATAAAAATAGAAAAAAAATTACAGTGAAAGCATATACTACAATTTGCACGTCATTTTGTGGGTGTCAAATGGCATTTGCTCTCTTTTCCCCTTAAAGAGCTGTGTTTCCTTTCAAAGCCCATCTCAGCAGAATGTCTTCTTTCCCAGCTCCCCAACCAGACTTAGTCACTCTTCAAACAGTGTCCTTTGGAGGGCTGACGTGTGCACTTAACTGATATACTTTTCCTCGTATACCTTTTGCCCTGGGACACTCCATTTTAGGACTGTGATAGACACATAGGACTGTCATTTATATCTGGGTCAAGTTTTCAGAAGAGACCCAAGGAAAGAAACCTCAAATTTTCAACTTCTAAGTTTGAAAGATAAAAATGCTTGGGAAGGAGACAAAAGCAGGAAGAACCAGCGTGGTTCCGTGGCCCTGTGCATCCTTGGATTCAACCAACTGTGGATCAAAACTATTTGAAAAAAATTATGCCTGAGGCTGGGGATTTAGATTAGTGGTGCTGTGTCTACCTTGCAAATACAAGTTCCTGAGTTCAAGCCCCAGTGTGGCAAAAAAAAAAAGTCTGTTCTGAACATGCATAGACTTTTTTTGTCATCATTTCCTAAACAATAAAGTATATCAACTATTTATATAATGTTTATATTATAATTTTTTAAAGTTTTTAATTTTATGAGTACATGTTTGCAGTACATAATAATTATATTAATTGCTCAGAGGTGGTACATGCACATAACACATCTTAATTTTTTTTTTGTATTCTCTTCCCCTCTCTCCTCCCATAAATAATCTAAAGATGATTTAAAGTAAACAGGAGGATATGCTCTGGTTTATGCAGACGTTGTCTGCCATTTTGCCAAAGCGTCTTCAGAGGTCTTGGAACCACTCCCCCCGCCAGGCTTTTCGGGACAGCTGTATTCACTGAGACTCATCCCCCCTTTCTTTCACAGGAGTAATTTAAGCCAGGCACAGGCTGATCCCCCAACTCGAGACAACATCCCAGCCTTCCTCGTAACTGGTGTGGTCACCTTGCTGTCGCAAGTGGCACGGGAACAGAAGAGGTGGGGCACCTCCTGCCTGACTGCTCTTTCTCCTGTGAACACAGATGTGCTGTGACCAGACTCTGACAGTGGCGGTGAGTATAACACCAGGAAAGACACCAAAAGAAGACCTAGGACAGCGAAGGAGAGTGGAGAACACGGCTATACCCAAGGTGAAGCCCTGACCTGGAGACAGTCACATGAGAGTGAAGAAACTGTTTTCTTCAAACCACTGTATTTTGTGTCCTCCTGATGATAGTGGTTTATGCTTACACTAATCATTACGTCCCCAACCACCTCTCCTTTAATGACCTCAAAGATCCTCCCAGTTGGGAAGAGGATGAAGTTTTGGAAAGAAAGAAGGGAGAGGACAGGGTCTATATAATCTACTTCTGCCCTTTGACCTAAAACAAATCACAGATTTGATGGTAGAGGGAAGCACAGTAGAATTCCTTTTGAAGTTTGGGGGACTAAAGAATAAAGAAGCTGGGTGTAGGTCTGTGTTCCCAGCATTCTGAGATGTTGTGGCAGGAAGATCACAAAGCCAAGCTCACTCTAGGCAATTTAACAAGACTTTGTATCAAAATAAAAATTTTAAAAGGCCTGGGGATGAAGAAACAGTGCAAACGCCCTGATTCAATCCCCAGTAACACACACACACATACACACACACACACGTGTGTGTGTGTGTGTGTGCGAGTGTGCAGAACTCATGCATGTGTTATTTCCATCTGGAATTTGTTGTATTAGTACATAACAATCACATTCATCGTGGGGAGTTGGTATAAAATTCGTCCTTCGCAGTAGGAGTTGAACATCTGTTACTTTGTCTCCCAGCATTTCTTCACCCTCTTCTGATAATAGCACTCAAATAGGCCTCTGGGAAATCACCTTGTTGCCTTCGGAGAAATGTGGAAATGCATTTAGCTGCCTCTGGTCACACACACTTGGGCTGCTTCCTACAGCTGTGCAGCTTGCGCACCGCACACCTCCAGGAAGCATGTGTCACATCAACCAGGGTTGGCTGGTGTTTCCTAGCATTATGACACAGAGTGGCCCTGTGGCAATCCACATAGGCTACTACTAATGGTTTGCATGCAAGTGGTCCCTGGCTAGTGTGGCTTTTCCAAGAGACAGAACCCAGGGTCAAACTGGATCAAACCTGCTATGACTCACAGGTGTAATAAGCGCTTAATGAACATCTCTTTCACACGCTAGGCTTGGCACAATTCCACTTACATTCTGGGAATATACTGTTGAATGTGTGGTTCTGCTTTAACACTGTTATTGACAAGGTTTGTTATGCTACCCAAGGCCTCTGATGAGAACTCTCGTGAAAACTTCCCAGATGGTACAGAGGTGTCTTGAACAATTGGCAAGTTATAATGACAGTTATAGAATCAGTTGGGTTCCCCCCACCACCACCTTTTTCTTTCTGCAGTGCTGAGGATTGAAGCCAGGACCTGGCACATGCCAGGCAAGCACTGTAGCATCGAGATACTTCCTGGCCCTATTTATTTTATTTTGAGACAGTCTCACTGAGTGGCCCAGGAGACTGGCCTCCAACTGTGATCCTCCTGCCTCAGCCTCCCAAGTAGCTGAGATTACAGGATTCCTCCTTTGCTTTCACTCTTGGGGGACTCAAAGTGAAGTTAAATGGTTTTGTCAAGATTATCCATGACATCTATGCTGCTAAATCCAATGAGTGGGGCAGGTCTCACCTCACATGACCCATCAGCAGCACTTGACAGAAGTAACCATTTGATTTGCAGGGCCCTTTTCTCTCTTGGTTTTTGCTCCAATCTCACTGGCCACTTCTCACGCTTTTTTGCTGATTTTTGCCTCAACTCCCAAACCCTAAGCATAGGAAGTTCAGAGAGTCCAGTCCTTTCCCACGTCCTCATCTCTGCCACCCGTCCCCACTGGCAATCTCTTAGCCTGGTGATTTACATACCGTCTCTTTGACGATGACACTCGAGTCTATTTCCAACCTGCACCTTTGTCCTGAGGTCCAGACCCATGTATCCAATGGTAAATTTTATCCCTTCTCTTAGACATTCAACAGGCATCTCAAACTACACGCATCCCGGATTCAACTCCGCGTCATCAAACCTTCTCCATCCACAGCGCTCCTCATCTCAGAAAATGAAGACACTCACTTTTTAGTTACTTATGCACAAAGCCTTGGAGACATTCTTGACTCCTTCCTCTTTTTTTCATACCCTATTTTAATCCATCAGCAAATCCTGAGGCCTCTACCATTAAAATACATCCCGTATCCAACTTCTGCTCCTTGTTGCGTCCAAGGTCTTCCAGACTACCTGCATCTTTTCCCTGGCTTATGACAATATTCTTCTACTGGTTTTTCTGGCTCTGTCCTATGTAAGCCAGATTTCCATTATTGTAACAAAATACCTGACATCATCAACTTAAAAGAGGAAAGGGTTAATTCGGCTCAGTTCTAGAGGTTTCAGTCTCTTGTCCAGTGGCCCTCTTGCTTGGAGCCCGAAGCAAGGAAGTATATCATGGTGGGAGCACATGTCAGGAGGCCTGCCACCTCGCGTGGGAAAGCAAAAAGAGAAGGAGGAGGAGGCTGAGTCCTACTATCCCCACCAAGGACACGCCCCTGCTAACCTAAAACAACCCATAGGCCCCACCTGTTTAAATTTCTACCACTTATTCAGGAGGCCAAAGCAGGAGGATAAACAGTTTGAGGCTAGCCTGAGGAGTTTAGTGAAACCTTGCCTCAAAATAAAAAACAAAAAGGGCCAGAGGTGTAGCTTGGTGGTAGAGCAGTTGCCTGGCATGCACGAGGGCTTGGGTTCAATCCCCAGTTGTGCGAAAGAAAGAAAGAGAAAGGAAAGAAGGTTTCCACCTCTTCTTAGTGGTAGCATACAGGAAAAAAGCTTTTAACACAAGGGTCCTTAGAGGGCATTTAAGACCCAAACTATAGCCAGACATCAATAAAATTATGAGGCCCAGATTGTCTGCCCCCCTGTTACCTCTCTGATCTTCTCTCCGACCACACTGAGTGGCTTCCTGTCATGCAAATGTAGTGACTGGTAGCCACAGAGGAAAAAGGCAGGAAGGAGGAGAAATAAAAAGGAGGGGAGGGATCTGGAGAAGAGTTTAAAAAATAAAAAAGTAATTGTGAGAGCCTGAGATTTAGCTCAGTGGCTCCACTGCCTGTCTTGTAAGTGCAAGGTCCTGAGTTCGATCCCTGGTACCAAAAAAAAAAAAAGTAATTGTGTATATACATTGGGGCTGTCAGAGAACAAGGAGAAAAGCCAGAGGAAGGTGGCCCAAGGAGCGGGAAGATCTTAAGGAGGAATGATTCCTCACTGAGGGCTCACAAAGCTAAACAGCCCCTCTTCAATTTCCCTTTTCTGCTGTTAAAATTTTTAAACCTTTTCAAATGACGAGCAATTTGTCAGAGTAGCAGCATTCTGGCAGCCATGCTAGGAAAGGAGAAAAAATATTAGCATCTTTCAACTGGTCATTTTTTCTCTCTCCCTTTTCAGCCTAAGCAGGCCAGAGCCAGTATCCATTATTAATAGACACATGTTTTATTGAAGGTATAAAGACCAAAGATTTATAACTTTAATAATCCAGATTCTTATTTTAAATTATCCAACATTATTATTTATTGATTGGCTGGGGATGTTTCTTTGGCAATCGCCAATCTGCCAATCCCTGGAGGGGAAATAGAAGTGGTAGAATTAGAGGAGCAACCGTGGATACTGACTTACTCTGCGGTATACAACAAAACCTCCACAAAACAAGCACGGGCCCAGGGATGACTAAGGCAAAACCCTCCCCTTACTGGGGAGGCAATAAAATAAATAATTACATGGACAATGCAGGAATTTGAGTTTCTGAGGAAAAGCAGCGTGGAAAGGTGTTATTTCTTGGATAAGCGTCCCTCAGAGGCACATGTGTTTAAGGCTTGGTTACCACAGCTGTGCTGGGGTGGGGTGTGATGGAGCCTTTGAGAGGTGGGGCCAAGTGAGAGGCTCTCAGCCATTGGGAATGAGCCCTTGCAGACGCAATGAGACCCCAGCCTCTTCTTCCTCTTCCTGTCTCACACACCCAGCTGTGAGGTAGTGAATAGCTTTCCCACCACAAACTCCTCCCGTGAGGTTCTGTGTCACTGCGGGCCCAAAACGATGGGGCCAATTGGCCATTGAGTAAAACCTCCAAAACTGTGGACCAAAATATCCCTTTGTAAAAAGTTGATGTATTTTAGACATTTGTTACAGTAACAGAATGCTGACTGATGCAAGTGGTAAAAAAGGTTTTCTCCAGAATTAGGAAGATTTAAGTCTCAGGGCCACAACTCACTAGCTGTGTGATGTAGGACACCATACATTCCCTCTCCAAGCCTCGGCTTTCTCACCTGTAAAATGGGGATATCACAGGGTTATAATGCAGTCAACTGAGCTACTGAAGCAAACAGCTTGTTCTGCACAGTGCCCCATGGGTAGTAAACTTTTTATTTCTTCCCTGAAGCACTCCTATATACCTTGAGCACTGACTCTCCCTGGGTCTGGGTGCAACTGGCCCTTTTGGAGGAGGCATCCACATCGCTGCCACCCTCCCACATATGACTTGGAGGGAGGAGCCCCTAATCTCCCAACCCCAACCCGCACCTGCAGAGAGGCTCAGTGCAGGATCCAAGGGAAACAGGTGACAAAATGATCCTAAGACACTGAACCACTAGTGATTCAAAAAATTGGAATTAAAACAACAAGATGTGCTAGGAGATTCCCTAGAGGGAGGGATGTGGGCAGCTGCCTTTCTAATCAGACTCATCCTTCCCACTTGGAACTTGGATGCACTTGAGTACTCTCAAGAATGAAATTATTCCTTTTTTTTTTTTTTTACATCTTGTAATAACAGTATTAGAGCCACAAATATCTTGGCATATGGTTATTTTTTAAAAGGGCAATAATCGCTAGAGTAATAACTTTAAAATTTTTTAAAATGTTAAAAATAAAAACAAATTCAGAAATTATTGCTTTATGCTGGGTATGGTGGTGCACGCCTGTAATCCCAGCACTAGGGAGGCTGAGGCAGGAGGATTGCTGTGAGCTCAAGACCAGCCTGGGCTACATAGTGAGTTCCAGGTCAGTCTCAACTACACAGTGAGACCCTGTCTCAAAAAAAAAAAAAAATTATTGCTTTATGCAACAGAGATGATCTCATAGATACAGCAAATGGGGAAAGAAGACAACATTAAAAACTAGATACTGGGTGATTCCATCCATTTGAGAACTCAAGAACAGACTAAACAGTCTCTGGGGATAGAAGTCAGAATAATGATGGATTGAAGAGTGTTCACAAAGAGAGTAATTTCTGGGGGCTGGAAATGCCTTGTGTCTCGACCTGAGTGGGGATTTCACGGATGTGTACAAAGTCGAGATTCGCTGAGTTATACATTTATAGCTTATTAATTTTACTGTGTGCCACTCAGACCTACAACTGCTTAAAAATTTGGAGTACTGCCGGGGATTTAGCTCAGTGGTGCGGCTGCCTGCCTCGCAAGCGCAAGGACCTGAGTTTGACTCCCGGTGCCAAAAACAAACAAACAAACAAAAATTTGGAGTACTGTTTTAGAGCTAGGGGCAGTGGCATACATCTACAGCCCCAGCTAGTGGGGGAGGCCAAGGTGGAAGGATTGTTTGAGCCCAGGAGTTCAAGGCCAGCTTGGAAAACATAGAAGACACTGTCTCAAAAATAATTAATTAATTAATTAATTAATGTTAAAATGTGGGGAGTATTGGTTCTTTGTGGTTATTTCTGTCTCGTTGAAATTCAGATAGTAACTCAGTACTGACTGAGTGACTACAACATTAACAGCCATTCACAAGGGTCATGCAGCAGAAGCAAAGGGAGGTTAGGACCTTGCTTTCTCCCTACAAGGAGCGGACACTTGGCTCTGGACCTAGGGCAAGGCTTACAGCTGGAGGGCCTGCTAAGGCCAGTTGTGCTTGATGTGTTGAGATCCCCCCTCCCACACACACCCGAAAGGGCCAAGGCTGGGTCTTGGCGGCCCGCTCCACTGGGCAACTCAACCAATCCTAAGACAGGCAGAGGCGAGAGGGCAGGAAAAGGCTGGGAGTAGCTACGCTGGCCGTGCATCTCTGTATGGATCCAAGATGAGAATGGGCCAGACGGTGAGGCAAGCATGAAACCAGAGCCAGCAGCAAGGACGTCAGGCTAAATTATCCCGTAGAGAAGCTCAGAGATGGCAGTTTTCTGCCTCCTTTTGTGACTACACGCCAGGAGCTGAGAGCTCACTTTGCGGCTGGCCAGCCGGATGAAAGAACAACCCTCCCAGATAGACATCAGCTCCTGCCCAAGGCTGCACAGCAAGTGAGAGACTCAACCAGGCCAAGCCCCTGTACCAGCCTGTGGATGCTTTGATGGTACATATCCTGTATCTTCAGTTTAAAAAAAAGAAAAAGACGATTCTTGATTCTTATGACAACTTGACATTATTTTTAAAGTTGACAGAAAGAACCATCCCACACTACCCACTTTGGGGGGGGGGTACCGGGGATTGAACTTGTGCCCTTGCGAGGCAGGCAGTGGCCCCACACTCCCCACTTCTAATACAGATCTTTGGTGGCATGTCAGGAATCATAAACCAAAAAAGCAATAGTTAGTTCTAAATTCGGACAAAGTCTATGGAACGTGAACCATTTGGGTAATAGGCTGGGGTAGTGAAGTGCTAATTAATATTTTTTTTCCTTAAAATGCTTTACTTATTAAGGAAGGTGCTGACTTATACACACTCGTGTCCTGGGAATAGTTTGCAAGGCAGGAGAAAATTCTGTCTCTGTGCCACATTTTTTCATTGAATTATTTCATTACACCTAGATACACTTTTGCAACACTGATTGTGACAGATTCCAAAGTTATGAGCTCATAAATAAGGGGTGGGGGGGCTGGAGGCGTGCATTTAATGGGAAGTGTTCTCATAATCAAAAGAATACTTCAAACTGTGACAATGCAGGCCAAGAGAGGGAGAGGGAGCTACTTTTTCTTCAAAGAATAACAGAATGTTGAAATCAGTCAGCGCCTGCAACTCAGTCTCCTTCTGAGTCAGCAGGACTCCCAAGTCTCAGCTGGCAGAAGGCAGAAGTAGGGAGGACCTGGATTTCCTGCTGGCTTTGTCACAAGTCACTTTGAATTGATGGCAGCTTAAGTTTGTTGTTTCACTGATATTTCAACTAATATGTATTGAGCACCTGCTATATGGCCAGTTCTGTGCTACACAAATGCTTTGGGGATATAACGATGAACAAGACAGTCTTGTTTCTTACCTTCGTGGAATTTACAATCTAGTGAGGAAAGAAAACTATAAACAAGAGGAGGGGGCTTGAGTAAGGGGAATGGGATCAATAAATTTTATTTTTAAAGATAGTTTTTAAATAAAATAAAATGTACAAACAAGTGAAGAAAGTAAATAGCTAATAAAAATACACCTGCCCTACGACCCAGCAATCCCATTCCAAGGCATATATCCAAAAGAAATGAATGCATGTCTCTCTGCCAAAAGATAAACATGTTCGCAGCAGTGTTATTCAGTAGCTGCAAGTCAGGAATAAACCAAAGGTCCATCAACAGAAGAATGAACAAATGTGCTGAGGTAATAGTGGGATCGTACACAGCAAGAAAAGGGACAAGCTGCCACTGCCTTCGACCCATGTAAAAATGCAGATCAACTCTGGACACGGGGGCACATGCCTGTAATCCCAGTACTAGGGAGGCTGAGGCAGGAGGATCGCTGTGAGTTCGAGACCAGCCTGGGCTACATAGTGAGTTCCAGGTCAGTCTCAACTACACAGTGAGACCCTGTCGCAAAAAAACAGCAACAAAAAAAATCACAGACAACAATGAAGGGAAGATTTGGATATGAGGAGTATAGACCATAGGATTACTAGTGTATAATGAAAGTCAAAAAATAGAATAATGATTTACTTTTTAGGGAAGAGGCATGAGGGAACTTTCCAGAGTGTTAGAAACATCCTGTGCACTGATACTGGAAGTGATCATAGGCATATGAAAATTCAGTGTACACTTAATACTACACTTCACTTAAAACTAAGCTTTAAGGTCAAGCCCAGCCTGGCAAGGTGGGGAGGAGGGCACTGAGGATGTAGCTGACTGTAAAGGCCCTGGGTTCCGGGGGTGGGGGGAGTGAGAGAAGAGAAAAGTTTAAAATAACAAATAGTGAAAGTAATTTCACATGGCGAGGGGAGACAGAGAGAAAATGCACCCAGGGGACACCACGGACAGTGACTTGGGGTGGGAGTAGTGGTGCGGGCATTACCGGTGGAGAGGCGGAGAGGGGTTGATCCGAGACCTGCAGGTCGGAAGGAGGCTCCGGCGAAGGGAGGAGCGAGGCGCCGGACAGGGGAACCCGCCGGCCGAGGCTCCCGGTCAGCGGCCCCTTGGCACCGGAACCATGTGCGGTTCCGGATGGCTGGAGAAGCAGCAGAAGAGGCCAGCGGGGCTGTCAGAGCTGCTCAAGTTCTCTCAGGGAGCTGAAGGGTTTGGATTTTATGCAAACGCCGTGTGAACCCATGAAGAGTGGAAGCGGAGAGGGACATGGCCCATTTGGGTTAATATAAAACCGAGGCTATTAGAGAGAGGGAAAACGAGAGGGAAAGGGTGGAAGGGAGGGAGGGAGGGAAGCAGGAAGAAAATCGACAAATTAACAACATGGTACTGATGAGGATGTTCAGCGATAGGAACTCGGCCGCTTGGCTGGGGGAAACACCAAGGGTTACCGCTACTTAGGAAAATTCTCCGGCAGTTTCTCACAAAGTTAAACGCACACTTACCAAACTACTCAGAAGTCCTGCTCTTCAGCATTTACGCACATGAAATGAAAGCCTACAGTGAACCAAAACCGTACGTACAAACGTTTGTATCAGCCTCGTTTGTAATCACGAAAAACTGCAAACAATTCAAATGTCCCTCTGTGAGGAACAGACGAACGCGACAGCACAACCACACGACGGGACGCTACTCAGCAGTAAAAAGGACTTCTCCTTTGGCTGACATTTGCCACAACTTGGCTGAAAACTCCAGTACCGTGTGTTATCAGAAAGAAGCCAAAGACAAAAGGTTACTCACGATGGGATTCCATCGGTGTGACGTTCTAAAAATGACAGAACAGATAGTGGAGGGCCTGACTGCAAGGTGGCAACATGAGGGACCTGGGGGGACAACGGGACTGTTCTATATTTTGCCTGTGACATCGGCTCCGACTCTATGGAATTCTCAAAACTCACAGAAACTAAATACCAAAAAGAGTGCATCGTACTGTAAGTTTTTAAATATCTAAAATATAAAAATAGACTGGGCTATACTTTCCAAATGAAAACAAAGGCCACCTGAAAAGTTGAGGCCTTGTTCACTGAGGGCACCCAAGGGTGCGGGTCCAGGCCCTCCAAGTGCAAGCTGTAGAGAATGTCACATACACTCAACTTTACCTCTAAAGCGCTAAATGTTGCAGGAGCCCCTGGGCCTCTTCACACGGGACTGGCCTGGCAGCAGGACCAAAGACAAGAATTCCTGGGCAAGGAACTTGTTAAGGGATTGGTTGTTCCTAGGAGAAACCGGTAGCCAAGTGTTGGAGAGAAGGGGACAAATGAGAGATCAAGCAAGGATGCACCTTCAGGTGGGTCCCCGGCCTCCGTTGGACTCTGTGGAGCTGAGGAATGTAAACTTCAATTCTGGGTTTGTGCCTGGAGGTGAGGGAGCCGGGCTTTCACACGCATACCCTCCAGTCTATGGCCAAGGGCTACCCTGGGGAAACAAACTCCCAGACCTTTCTAGGTCCCTGCTCCTGCAGTAAGGAAGGACTCCAGGAGCCCCAGGACAAGAGGCTGAAGAAAAACCTCATAGGGAAGCTGTGAGAAGAAAGTCCCCGGAAGCTGGGCACACAGATGGTGAAAGGCTCTGGGCAGGGGTGGGGTGGGGCACAAGTAGGGTTCTCCCCACCACCTGTGCTGCATCCCCCAGGTACTTGCTCCTGGGGCTACCATGGGTCAAACTTGAGGGGATGGGAGAAGCAGTCAAGAGATCAAGGGCAAGGATTCCTACCCACAGTTAGACCCTAAGGGCTGAAGAGGGAATGAGCTAGAGGCCTAAGGCATTTTCTGGGACAACCTAGATCCCAGGAGGTTATTCTCTGTAACTAACATCGAGCCTTCAACCTATGGGGCTTTTGAGGCACAGATCACAGACTCAAGGGTGGCAGCAAGTATCTTTCCTCCTCAAACCAGTTTCCTCCTGAAAGCCAGTAACCTGGCAACATCATCCCTTCTTTCCCTGCCACAGGTGAACTTGAGGAGTGAATTTCAAATGCTGGTTTCCAGAGGGTCACACATGCCCATGGTCCCCAGAAGGAATGTCCTGAGGATGGCTGTCCCTTACTCAGCTATTTCCAACCTTTCGTTTTGAGATGAGAGTCCCTGTCATCTAGAAACGATGGGGGTACTAAGCATTGTTTGGGGTTTAATGTGACCTGTCTGGCAAAATAAAACACTGGCAGCTCTGCTTTGGTGTGGGGAAAGTGGATGGGACTGTAGAATACAGAGTCAGTGCATCCGTCCATGTGTCTGCTTTACCCCGGCCTCTAGAGAGGGGCATCCTGGGAGCCACGTGACCTCTCACAGCCACCACTGCAGTAGACTGAACCCCAGATGGTCACTTGACCAAAGCCAGTGAATTCATTGGTTAATCAGAAACCAACTAGATAATTCAAGGATTTTGTTTTTAAGGTGATGAGTATTTGGAATGTAAACTCATACAGACCAGTAGTTCCCCCAAATATGTACATTCCCCCAAATATTTTGTACATTCCTGGTCTGCAAACCTAAGGACAGAAAGACCCTACGGGACCCTGTAAAACAGTTGAGCCAGAAAGGGAGCAGGCTTCTGGGGGAGGCAGCAAATCCCATTTGGCTTCTGTGAAACCTCAGAGATAGCGTAGCAAACCCCTTAACTTTAACTCTTGGGAAGGAATCTGTCCCTTGTAGCTAGAAAGCAAAACAGATGAAACCAAATTCATCCTAAAGAAAACCAGACATGTGAAGACTGTTTAAATATGCAAAATGTTTTCAGTAAAAACTTTTTAAGGGTCTGCTAATTTAAAAACAAATTCACAAACTAGTTTGACAAGTATCTTTCCCCGGACACAGGTTCCCATTCTGACTCTCTGAATGTGTGGCTGTTACATATTTGCCTCCCAATAACAAAGTCAAGTCGTTCCTTTATAAATGGCACTCAGAGCTAATTTAACTGATGGCAATTCTAAATTCTGAATAGCTGGCAGATAGTAGCCAGCAGTTCTAGTCCTGGGTCAGACTCACTGTGTTACCTTGGGAACGTTTCTGTACCTCTCCAGGCCTCGGTTTTCTCATCTGTGAAATCAGGATGATGATGAATCACCTTCTCAGGGTTATTATAAGATAGGCTTAAATACATCTAACACAGGCTTTCATTTAACTTTTAAAAATCTGTTTGTTCCTGCTGTGGTTTCCACACTTTCAGAAGGACATAAAATAATTGGAGTTTGTTCCATTGTTGGGAGTACCCCAAACCATTTCATGTGTGCACTATTTGGAGAAAGAAAAAAGAAAAAAAAAAAAAGGTCCATCCCTCAAAATGTATACAAAATAATTAAACTCCAGATGGAATACAGTTAAATGTGAGCAATCATTTAAAACCTAGATGAAAATAGAAATGAATATTCATCAAACTCAAAAGAGTACACAGAGCACTGGCAATCTCATACAAGAAGTACAAGCAGCTAATAAATACCAGGTTAAAATATTCATAATTACTAAAATTTAAGAAACTTGAAGAAATTTAAAGTGTTTTCATTTCTATTTATCAAATTAATAAATATTTAATAATAAATTGCACTTAATGTTGGAAAAGGTATATACTATGATGACACAATTTGAATATAAATAAAAATTGGTTTGGAGTTTTAGATTTTTGGATACTTAAAAATGGATTGTGCAGCCAGTCATGGTGGCGCATGCCTGTAATCCCAGCACTTGGGAGGCTGAGGCAGGAGGATCGCTGTGAGTTTGAGACCAGCCTGGGCTACATAGTGAGTTCCAGATCAGTCTTAACTACATAGTGAGACCCTGTCTTAAAAAAACAAAGCAAAACAAAAAAAGGATTGTGCTATAATTCTAGCATTCAGGAGGCAGAAGCAGGAGGATTGCTGTGAGTTCAAGGCCAGCCTGGGCCCCATGTTGAATTCAAGACCAGCCTGAACTATATAACAAGACTTTGCTCAAAAAACAAATGAAATAAACAAAATATTGTGGGAATGGAATGTAATTCCATAGTAGAATGCATGTTTTTCATGCACAAATCCCTGGCTTCAATCCCCAGCATTGCAAAAAATAAATAAAATTTAACATTTCTAAAAGGATTGCTCAGGCCGGGGATTTAGCTCAGCGGTTCGGTGGACTGCCTTGCAAGCGCAAGGACCCGAGTTCAATCCCCGGTACCAAAAAAAGAAGATTGCTCATACTGTAAGGACCAAGTTTTCAGGTCGAGGTGGGCTCCCTCTGTGCCCCTTGCCCAGAACAGAGCTGCAAAAAGTCCATTCTGTATAATTCCATTCTGTATGATAGTCTCCCTGTGTTTCTGTTCCTCTTTTTAGGCAGCTCTGTCTGTCTTAGGCCTCCACCTTGTGTTTCTCTTCCTCTTTTTATGATCTAAAGATGAATTCTCCCTGCTTAAGATAATCAATGTTCTTTAAAAGGAGGAACTGATTTAGACAACATAGGTACTAGTCACAGTTTACATAGGTAGCCACTGCTAACATAGGCATCAGTCGCTGCTTACATATGTAGTCTTTGTTAATTATAGAATTTGTTTAATCAGATGTTCTTTAAAAAGATGAATTGATTCTGTGAATGTAGGCATTAGTAATTTTCTAGTAAGTACCCTCCCAGTACCCCTCAAATATCCAATAGTAAGTGAAAGATAAAAATAGGACCTATAAAAAGGAAGAGTCTCCCTAATCCTATATAATTCCGCTTCAAAGATGGATCTGGGCTCTCGATCTGAAGCCGCTGTGACGGTGACACCCGAGGGTCCAGGCTCGAGCTTGCAATAAACTCCTCTTGCAATTGCATCGGACCTGACTCCTTGGTGGTCTTTGGGGACTTTGCGACTTGGGCACAACAATACAAATCTCTTCTCAGCACAACACTCTGTCTTTGTTTTTTTTTGTTGTTTTGTTTTGTTTTTGTTTTGAGACAGGGTCTCACTATGTAGTTGGGATTGACCTGGAACTCACTATGTAGCCCAGGCTGGTCTCAAACTCACAGCGATCCTCCTGCCTCAGCCTCCCAAGTGCTGGGATTACAGGCATGTGCCACCACGCCCAGCAACACTGTGTCTTTGACTCTGTCCACCTTGGGGCCCCTTTGTTGTATATCACATCCCTAGGATTTCTGTTGCTGGTATGTAAATGATAAGATATAAATGATCATCACAGTAAGGGGTCTTTGTAAAAATTGAAAACCAATGATAAAATTTTATTAAAAAGACCATGGGTATATTTGTATATCTGGTTATCAGTTTGACATCTTACAGTTGGTGCATTTTTCAACCTATTTATTATCCCACTAAAAATGTTAATGACAAAAAAGTTGGAGGGATGTCATGTCTAAAATGCTCACAAATCTTGGACCCTGGTGTTGTTACCTCAAGGATGTGAGAGTCTAAGGAAATGATTTGAAACAGTATGAAATTTTATATATAGTTTGGTAATATCACAGTGTTGTGATGCAACAGTAAAAAAAATTAAAACAACCTAAATTTCTAGCATTTGAAAATGATCAGTAATTGCCTAGACAATAGCATATTACAAATCATTAAAAGTAAAAAAAAATCATACTTTCAAAAAGATTTTAGCAGCATGGGAAAATATTCCTATAATAATCTTAAGTGAAAAAAGAACATGAAGTGCCAAATTATATATTTGCCACTCACTCTCTTATGAAAAACATGAATAGAAGTCAGAAGAAAAATTTAATAGTGTTTATTTCTAGGAGGTGGGATTACAGGTAGTTTTAATCTTTCTATTGCTGTAAATTTCCCAAATTGTTCACGATGCTCATGAATTACTTTTCTATTCACATATAAAGACATGTCTTTAAAAGAAGAGTTTGCTTGTTTTAAAATAAATGACAGAGACACTTTGTCTCATAAGGAACAATCCCTCCCAAGAGAGAGATGACAGAGTAAGGAAGAAGCAGGTGGCTTGGGTAACCCCAGGGGAAAGACCCCAGACTGAAAATGGGAATCCATGGGGAGGCAGGTGAGAGCCGAATATCAGGAATAACTTAGTAGCAGACAGAGCATACCCTGGAGGAGAGCAGGCCGTGTCAGGAGGGAGGAGCTTCCCGTCACTAGGGGTATCCAAGAAGAGACCTGGTAACTCCTTGTCAACACCGACACAGAAGAGATTCAGGGGTGTGAAGGAAGATAGGGGTAGATGAGGAATCCTCCAGCTTGCTAACTTGGCTAACAGCCTGCCCAGGGGCAAATGGTATGACAAAAGGTGACCATAGAACGTTTCCTGCATAAGATAAGCAATGTGTTTGAAGTCTTGGTCCTCTGGTAGTTCTGTGAACTTTTTGTTTAGAAAAACCCTATAAAAGGACCTCGGCTCCTGAGCAGTTGCCTCTCTGAGCTACCTGGTTCCGGGAGTGCCATCTGGCCAGACTAATAAAGGTCCATTTACCATCTAGCCTGGTGTGTTCCCTCCTGGGTTTCTCGTTTCTCCATCACGCTCCAGGAGCCTCGCTGGGTGTTAGGACCCAGCATCATGGAGGCCTTTTCAGCTGTTCATGCTCCGTGGAGTGGAAGTGAGACTTTGAGTCTTACATATTGGAGGCCCCAGGGAGATGCCCAAGTGGGAACTGTAAATCCAGCCAAGTTTCTGTGTCGCGGGATCCAGCAGAAGATTCTCACACATAGACCTTTGAAAGCTTCTGGAGGTAAGCTTTGGACTGGTCGCAACTGTCTGTTGTTAGGATCAAGGTGGCTGATGAGCCGGGAAGCCTCCCCTGACCCCAGCCCTGACAAGGACTCCAGGTAGAATCAAAGCTGTTTTTTGTAGGGCCTGTTTGTCTTGTCAGTGCCTTGTCTGTTGTGTGTTGACTTTGTGTTTTCCTTGAAACAGGGATGGGAGGATCCGGCTCCAAGAACACCCCACTAGATTGCTTTCTCATTAATTTTAAATTGGCTTTTTTCCCTGAGCAAGAAGATAATTACAGGGTTAAATTCTCTCATAAAAAGCTTCGCTCCCTGTGTCAATTGAAATGGCCAACCAAGGGCTCATTTGAGCCAGGCCTGTCGGGCTGTATGGGGAAAAGTCACCAGGTACCCCAGCCACCCCGACCAATTTCCTTATATAAATATTTGGGTCCAAATTTATGAAGAACATCCAGCTGCATTGGCCAAGAAGGAAAGGGATAACTGACATGGCCCGTGTTGGGCCTCAACCTGAGTCCCACCGGAGAGAGCGACTGTCCGCCTCCTCGGAAAGGAAGAGGTGCGCCCCCGGGATTTCCTGTTAGGAAAGTGTGAGTGACAATAGGGGAATCAGTTTGAGAGGGGCAAGGTGGCAGAGGAGGTTTTCCTCAGAGGGTGGAACTTGGAGTGGGGACAGGAGTGACCTGGGAGGCTCGTGGAACTTTGGGCTTTCAACCCTGTAGTTCCCGGGGGGCGCAGCTTAAGCTATATCTACCATCTTGAGGAGAGAGGGCCTGAGAGGAACTTGGGAAACCTCCCCCAGGCCAGGCAGGCCCTGGCTAGTTCTCTCATTCTGCCCGGCAGTAGTTCTCTTTCAAATTAAGCATCTCCCAGGAGCAGAGTGTTTTACCCACCTTGTCTTGAATCATGATAGCCCAAGATCAGAGACAAGGAAAGCCAGGACTCAGAGAGCTGCTGATCCGTGCACACATTCACCAGCTGGGAAGTAGCAAAACAAAGCTTCCAACCCAATCTTCCAGCCCTCCTAGGATGACGAGATACCTCCTGTCTCATTTTGAGTTTCTCCACAGCCAGAGACAGATTGAAGCCAGCCAGCCAGTCAGATAGTGACTGTGGTGTCACTTCAAATACAAATACACAGGGATTTGACTTATCTCGCTCATGTTGTCCTTATACAACTATGGCTACTTGGGACACTGAGGCAGGAGGGTCACGAGTGCAAGCCCAGCTTGGGCATCATAGCAACTCTGTCTCAGAATGAAAAATAAAGAGGGCTGGAATTTAGCTCAGTGGTAAAGTGCTCTTGGCCAGTATCAATAAAAGAAAAATTGGGCTGGGGATTTAGCTCAGTGGTTCCAGTGGCTGCTTTGCAAGCGCAAGGACCTGAGTTCAATCCCCAGTACCAAAAAAAAAAAAAAAAAAAAAAAAA